>NC_064849.1:137788385-138121299 GCF_024139225.1 Suncus etruscus | reverse complement strand
AATTAGGACTCATAGGCCTGGACAGATGAAAGAGGCATGCAGAACTTTTATGAAGAGAGAGATGGCAGGACAGAGCAGAGTTCTTGTCCACATGCATGTAACTAGAAACAATGGAAGCTGAGATGTCAGAAGTCTAGTGACATATAGAGGACAGGATTGTTACCCAAATACATGTGGTCATGGCCAGAGATTTGAAAGTTGGGACAGACATCAGGAAATCACTGGAGTACAGTCTTAAATAAGCCCAGCAACAAGATTTCAGATTAGGAAAGTTTACACTGAATAGGAAAGAAATTACGGGCAACAACAAATCTTTGTACACTGAAGGTGACCAGATGGTGAGGACAAGACTTTGAACATGGGTCAGAGTGATATCACAGCAGGTAGGGCATTTGTCTGGCATGTGGCTGACCTGGGTTTAATCCCTGGCATCACATATGGTCCCCAAGCATTACCAGGAATAATTCCTGAGTGCAGATTTAGGGGTATCCCCTGAGCATCACTTCAGACACACACAAAAACAAAGGACTCAGGACAAGATACACCAAACCAGGCAGTGAGAAACTGAATAAATACTCTGTGAGTGAAAGAAGAGGCCTAAATATTGGGGAGGGGCCCAATTTACCTACAAGAACTGTACAATAAACTCTAACTTCTTAACCTTCTGGGTTTTATATGCAGATCTTTCATACAATTCTCAGTAATCCACTAGAGAAGAAAAATCCACTTTCAAATTATCAGTGGGAGTGCAGTTTTCATAAAGTTAGTGGAAGAGATTTTGAGTCTATAGGAGGTTGCAATTCCTTAGGAAAAAAAATTTCATTCAATGCAACATAAGCCTAACCAAATGAAAGCAAAACCAAACAAAGTATGCCTGTGATCATTGACTTGTGTCCAAAGCACTGTGAGCTGATTGTCATGGCTTTGTAGAGCATATATTCTAGAGATAACTCCTGAGCACTACCAGGTGTGCCACCTCCCCAAATATATCAAGTTATTTGGGAAGCGAGGGTCTTTCTTCAGTGCAAATACCCCATCACCTAAATATACTGCTCCTATTACAATAATTGTTTTTAAAGACAATGTTACACAACATCTTCTAAAGTTCCCATCCCATTTATTATTTATCTGAAGGCTCCTGTGGTGTTTTGACTGAGTAAGTTTGCAAATCTGAAAGAATTTCAGAGCCCAACTCAGATGATAATGTTCTTGAGTTGGTTATTATAAAAATCTTCATATTTGAGGAAAATTGTCAACTACAATAATGATGTTAAGAGCTTTAATTAAGATTTGAGATTATTTCATGAACAATCTATAAAATTCCTAAATTGTACAAAAATGTTGCAGATGTAGCTTGCATAAACATTATCTTTCTTTTTTTAATTAAAATATTTATTTAAGGACCATGATTACAAACAAGTTTGTAGTTGGGTTTCAGTCATTAAAAAAGACAATCCCCTTCACCAGTGAAACCTTCCCACCACCGATAATCCATCTCCTCTCCTTTGAGACAGACATTCTATTTCTCTCACTTACTGCCATTATCATGATAGTTGTTTTCTCTAGCTGTGCTCACCAATCTTTGTGGTAAGCTTCATATCATGGGCTGGTCCTTTCAAAACTCATCTCTATTGTCTATGGGTATTATCACCATACAATCTTTTATTTTTCTTAAATCCCACAGATGAGTGAAATTATTCTGTGACAATCTTTCTCCCTCTGACTCGTTACACTCAGCATAATAATTTCCATGTCCATCCATGTATAAAAAAATTCCAAGACTTTATTTTTCCTGACATCTGCATAGTATTCCATTGTATCAATGTACAAAAGTTTCTTTAACCACTCTTCTGTTGTTGGGCATCTGTATTATTTACAGATTCTGGCTGTTATAAATAGCACTGCAATGAACATAGGCATGCAGAGGGCATTTTTGTATTGTGTTTTTGTGTTCCTAGGGTATATCCTTAGGAGTGGTATTGCTGGTTCATATGGGAGCTCAATTTCCAGTTTTTTGAGGATTCGTCATATTGTTTTCCATAAAGGCTGGACTAGAGTGAATTCTCACGAGCATTGAATGAGAGTTTCTTTCTCCCCACATCCCCCCCCAGCACTAATTATTCTTGTTCTTTGTGATGTGTGCCAGTCTCTGTAGTGTGAGATGGTACCTCTTTGTTGTTTTGATTTGTATCTACCTGATGATTAGTGATGAATACAAAGGCCACCCACTGAATGGGAAAAACTATTCACCCAATACCCATCAGATAAAGGGCTAACATCTAAGATATACAAGGTACTGACAGAACTTAGCAGAAAAAAAGCATCTAACCCTATTAATAAATAGGGAGAAGAAATGAACAGACATTTCCTCAAAGAAGAAACACAGATGGCCAAAAGGCACATAGATATTATCTTTCTTAAGAAAAAGCATGCCCCTTTTTCTCTTTCTTTTTTGGGGGGTTGGGTAACAGCCAGTGGCACTCAGGGGTTACTACTGGCTCTGCACCCAGAAATCACTCCTGACAGGTTAGGGGGACCATTTGGGATACTGGGGATTGACCTGAGTCCATCCCTCTTGCAAAGCAAACACCCTACGCTGTGCTATAGCTCAGCCCCATAACCTTTCTTTTCTAATGAGGGAATATGTTTAAAATTGTCAACAAGGGCCAGAGCGATAACACAGTAGTAGGACATTTGCCTTGCACGTGGCCAACCCAGGATAAACCCAGGTTTGATTCCTGTCATTCCATATGGTCCTCAGAACCTGCCAGGAGGAATTTCTGAGCACAGAGCCATGAGTAACCCCTGAGCACCACCAGGTGTGATCCCAAAACCCAAAAGCTAGAATAGAATAAAATAGTCAACTAGTAAGAGGGATTCCAGGAATTAGATACAGTGTAGTGGGAGATAGAGCCTTTTAAGTTTATGGTCTTGGATTCAATTCTTAGCACTGCACTAAAAGAGAAAAAAGTGGGTGGGGGGGGATTGGGACATGTAGAATAAAAATATTTTATATGAATATTAAGAGGTCTGGGCAGGCAGGGTGTTAGTCTTGTGTGTGGCCAACTCATACTCAGCACCCCATTATGGTCCCCTGAGCCATTCAAGCCATTCAAGCCATTCAATTCCTAATAGCAGGGGCGGGAGAAATAGCATGGAGGTAAGGCGTTTGCCTCACATGCAGAGGTCAGCGGTTCAAATCCCAGCATCCCGAGCCTGCCAGGAGTGATTTCTGAGTGTAGACCCAGGAGTAACCACTGAGCGCTGCCAGGTGTGACCCAAAAACCAAAAAAAAAAAAAAAAAAAATCCTAATTGCAGAAACAAGGCTCACTCTGGAACACCACCCAATAGGTTCCCTCTTCTCCCCAAAAGAAATGGATGGCAAATTTTAATTTGCCAATAAAAAAACTGTAAAACTGTAAAAAAATAAGTTGGGGTCTTAGGATAACTCATAATGAAAGCTCCTGCTCTTTAGCATTGAAGTCAGAGAAGTCAAGAGTTTAATTCTTAGCATTGCTTCACATGACTGAATGTGATTCCCCAATTCTACAATTTGGGGACTCAGTATTTTTGAGTGTTGTGCTCAATACTCCCCAGCTAGCACCACAACCAAGAGGGCGATCAAAGAAACTCGTTGTGTACAACTTTCTTTCAATCTTTACAACAATACAACTAAAAGGAAAGGAAGTTTAAGAAAATTTAGTACTATTGAACATGCTATTAAATGACAAAGTGGGTTTTGTTTTAATATTCAAAATTATCCTACAAACTACCTATGAGCATTTTACTAACAAGAAAACAAAGACTCGGGCCTGAAGAGATAGCACAGCGGCGTTTGCCTTGCAAGCAGCCGATCCAGGACCAAAGGTGGTTGGTTCGAATCCCAGTGTCCCATATGGTCCCCCGTGCCTGCCAGGAGCTATTTCCTAGCAGACAGCCAGGAGTAACCCCTGAGCAGCGCTGGGTGTGACCCAAAAACCAAAAAAAAAAAAAAAAAAAAAGAAAAGAAAAGAAAACAAAGACTCATACAGGTTATGTAATTTGCATAAAGTTCTGTAATCACCGGATAGGAGAGCTAAGATTTAAAATGTTCTCCAGGGGCTGGAGCAATTGTACAGTGTGTAGGGTATTTGCCTTGCATGTGACCAACCCAAGTTTGGTCCTCAGAATCCTATATGATACTTTGAACACTGCCAGAAGTAATATCTGAGTGTAAATCCAGGAGCAGCCCCTAAGCATTGTCAGGTGCCACTCAAACCCCTCATCTTCCAACAAAAGTGTTTTCCAGGAGTTATTTCTTTTTTATAATTGATATAATTCCTCTTTGTTCTCTTGTAAAATTTAGCTTGCTCTTGCCTCCTATCCCTTCCCTCAACACTGGACACACACATTTTAAGCTAGATATTGGATTTTAGCTTTGGGGAAATGTAGGCTAGTATAAAAAATAACTTCTATTTAATTATTGTATCAACAACTCAATTTAACTTTGACCTTTACCTCTAAATCCTTCCTTTTTCTCCAACTCCCATCAACTTTATTGACACAGAGTAGTGTCCTAACTTATTTTTTCTAGTCTTGTACATTTCTGCCCTATTAGATTATGTTTCATTTCATCAATCTGTGGGTCATTTCATCAATCAATTGATTATGCAGCATTATCTACCTGTCTTTGACAGGAATTGTTTTCTGTTGTTGGGAGAGTAGTTTTGTAGTAGAAGCTCTAAAGCTTTAATGGTGAAGAGAAGTATTAACTTTCAATTCTGATTCTAGCATTTCTTAACAGCATAAGTTGTAGAAATTAAACTTCCCATAATCTCTATTTCTTTAAAGTAAAAAAAAATTCATACCTACCTTAAGTGTTCTGACAGATTTGACTAGTTGGCATCTCCAGGCACCTGTCAAGTGTTCAATAAAGAATAAATTTATTTAGGCAAATAGAGAGATAGTACAAAGGTTAAGGGTCTTGCCTAGCATGCAATGTAACCACAATTCCAGTTCAAAGTTCCCTGAGCACAGAGCCAGAAAAGGCCCCTGAGCATCACCAGGCATGCCTTCATTAAATAAAGCAACAACAATATAACAAGATTTATTTATAGTATAGTTGGTTTCCTCAAATATTACTTCATCTCAATATTGTGTAGTTAGATTCTCGGTGTATGCATAGTTTGCTCAAAAACATTTCCTCTTTCTGATATGCCACATAAGTGCAACTTTTATAAGTAAATGTCAGATTGGAAGGTAAAGACTTTATTCTATGGTAATGATTGGGGTGAACTGCCACCTATAAAATATGCTTGTAAGAATCAAATCCCCACTTGACTGTTTCTTACTCATAACCAGTTGGCTTTGTTTATTTTTCAACCCCATCCAATGATGCTCAAGTAGTATTCCCAGCTCTGTGCTTGGAGATCACTCCCAGCATTGCATAGGGGAGGGTGCACATGAAGCTGGGTGAAGTTTACAGATCTTCTTCATGTAAAGGACGTGTTCCAGTATGTTGGCCCTCTCTCTCTGACCCAAAAAACAGGTGGTTTCTATTCATACATTCTTTCCTAGAATCTTGAAGCTTTCCACCAGTATACTCCTCTGTTTGTAGGTAAGGATCCTGATTTAAATTGGTGCACAGACTCAAAGTCATATTTGCCTTTACGGGTAAGGAAATGAATTGAATTTTAGACAAAGTGCCAAGAACCTGAGTATAAAATGCACTGAACTAGGGGCCGGCGTGATAGCACAGCGGCAGGGCTTTTGGCTTGCATGTGGCTGATCCAGGATGGACCTTGGTTCCATCCCCAGTGTCCCATATAGTCCCTTAAGCCAGTTGCAATTTCTGAGTGCATAGCCAGGAGTAACCCTGAGTGTCACCCAGTGTGGCCCCAAAACAAAAACAAAAAAACACACACTGAACTCAGACAAATGACAAGTGTTTCCACATTGTTTGTTGGTAAATTGAGTTTTAGAACAGAAGACTTCTTTCAGGATCAGCCAGATTTTCTTCCCTAAAATCAGTGGACAAGACCAGTATCCTTGCCTATCACAGCTTGGTCATATACACTCATATATATGATATTATAATGACCAATAATGTGTGGTCCAATATTATATGTGTTGACATATAATTCACATCACATGAAACAACCATCTTAATATGTGCAATTTGATGTTTATTAATATATTCTCCAACTGATATAACCCTTATTATAACACTATTACTAATGTTTCCTTTTCTAAATACCTATACCTAATGGCAAAAAATGTCTGTGTGATTATCTACTTACCTGTACATAAATTGCTGGCACAAAATATTTCAGAATTCTGATTGCAGTATTTTTCTCTCCAAATAATTTCAGTTTGCATATTAAAGTGAACAATTCATATAAAATAGAAGCATATTTCTTTTTGTTTCAATGTTTTTAAACCTTCATCACTGTAAGAAATGACTGTGAAGTATGTAGATCATATATTTATTTCTTCCCTCATGACATACTATGTTTCTTCATGGGTATATATAGAATATATTACGAAAATATCTTTCCAAAGGTTAACACTGAAGTCCCCAAACTTTATTGTTTACTATCATCTTTTCTAATCGAATAGAGGTAGAAGTATTAATAGTCATATTTCTCCTTGTTTCAGTGATTCCACTCACAAGTGGGAAAAGCTAACTCCTTTTTACTTTGCCCATTTAACTTTTCAAATATGATGCTTTCTTCAGTGATAGGCCTGTGGCACTGTTTTATTTTATTTTTATATAGTCACAATGAAATTAGTAATTTATTCATGATTGGATTTCAGCCATGCAATATTTCAATACCAATCCCTTCATAGTGTACACTTCCCTTTACCATTACTTATATCCCCATTTGTGTGACACTATTTTTATTATTTTTAGAAAACATCAACAAATATATATCAACATTTGTACACATTTTCAGTACTGTGAACCAGTAGTATCCATGTAGAATTTTTTTCCACTCTTAATCAAAATTGATCTTATTAGTACAGTTTCAGATAGAGGAAACCATAAGCTGTTCAGATACAAAAAACACAGCCAGGTTAAGCAAATGCCATCATTTTGGCACCAAAATCTTTTCTGTATTATCAATATGAAGCTGGTTACACTTCTTGAAAATGTTATTAAACAAAAATGTCTAAAAGATTTTATAGAGTAATGTACAGCTTTATTACTAATTTCTTCAAACAATGACAAATATTGTGAAGAAGGATGAAAGCTATTGCAGTTGGACAGTTCTAGAGATACCATTGCTATCTATATTGGAGGAAATAAGACCCCGTTTTACATTCATTGTACATCCTTTGCTTCTTTAGGGTTTGTTGATCATCTATGATCTAATAAAACTTTCTGGTTAAGGACTTTTTGGTTAAGAAGTTCATAATATAATAGAAGATTCGATGCAGTTTCATAAGATATAGTAAGAGTCAAATTCCATTACAATGCAATTGAAGGAATATTGAGATTATCTTATTTAACTAGAATTTCATTGCATTGAATATACTTAAAAGCAGGTATTGACTAAGGCCAAGGCATTTTTGTTTAATAATAGTGAAGTTTTCTTTATGATGGTATTTATTATAAGGGGATCTGAACTGTAATATAATATAATTATAATCATAAATATAATTATGAGTATGTAAGTGCTGAGGGAATAGAGTAGAGGAGATTAATTAGAGACAGGTGGTTCTATGACTCCTCCAAGGGCTTCTGATGGATTCAGGAGGAGATAGTGGTTCTCTCTAGACTTCTTTTCTGTTCCCATGGCACTTTGAAGTGTAGGGTCTTCTTATTCTCATTCAAGTCAGAAGGGTCTGCTACCAGCTTGAAAACAATCTTGCTTTGTTACTAAATATTGCAAGAAAGTACTATATATTACTAAAAATACATTCTCCACTTCCTTGAGAAACTTATGTTCTGAGAACATTGATGATAGAAGTCTTGTTTTGTTCTGTTCCTTTCTTTTTGTATTTTGGGGCCACACCTGGCAGCACTCTCCTTTCAGGCTCCGGGAACCATGCAGGATACTGAAGATGGAACCTGGGTTGGCCCAGAGCCTGGGTTGGTCTCAATGTTGCCACGTGCAAGGCAAACAAATGCCCTACTCCTGTGCTATGGCTCTGACCCCTGATGATGGAAGTCTTTGAAAAAACAGTCTTAGTTCTAAAAAAAAAATAGTGCAGGAGATATGGTACTTGCTTTGAATGCAGTTGCTTTGACCAGACACTGGTTTGGGGGGGTTTGTTTTGTTTTGGGGCCACACCCAGTGGTGCTCAGGGGATTACTCCTGACTCTGTGCTCAGAAATCTCTCTTGACAAGCTCAGGGTACCATATGGGATGCTGGGAGTTGAACCGGGGTCTGTCTCAAGTTGGTCGCATGCAAGATCAAGGCAAATTCCCTACCACTGTGTTATCGTGTGTGTGTGTGTGTGTGTGTGTGTGTGTGTGTGTGTGTGTGTGTGTGTGTGTGTGTAGGGAGAGAGGGAAAGAGGGAGAGAGAAAGAGGGGATGCAGAGCGATAGAACAGCGATAAGGTGTTTGCTTTGCACACAACAGACCTCCTTCAGACCCAGGTTCGATCCCTAGTAGTATCTCATAATTTCCGGGAGCCTGCCAAGAACACCAAGTTTTTGAGCACAGAGCCAGGAGTAACCCCTGATCTCTGCCAGGTGTGGCCCCAAATGCCTCAAAAAAGAGGGGGAGAGGAGACAGATAGAGAAATGAAATGACATGTAGAGGAAGGGGTTCAACCCCCAAGTCCCATGCTACTGAGGTAAGCATGCTTCATGCTGGATCCCTTAGGTTATGAAAGTGCAGAGGTGCTGCCAGCAGTCATAGGACGGAGCACTATTGCCACTTGCCTCTGGCTGGTCATGCATGAGGTGACTTCCATTAGAGGAGGAATGTATCCGCTTCACATCTTTTTCCCTTCCCACACACCTACGCATTTCACAGCCTTGCCTGTTTGTTACAAGACTCCCCTAATATTGAGCAATGGGTGAAGTGCCGACTATACGATTTGTTTTATAGTAAGTTACTCCAATGGATATAAATATTTTGACCATCACCCACACTAAAAGCTATTTAACAAAATAACTTGGGAAAATAAAGGTAGCATTTAGATTTTTCTGGGTAGTCTTAGCACTCTAGCTTTAGGGTACTTATGGACGCAATGGCAATGAAAGTTTCTGCCTGACTTCACTAGACTTCTCTAAGTCTTGGGTTCATGTCAATGCAACCGTCTCTGCTGAATGGCCATTAGTAAGACATGCGTGCAAAATTAGTCAAAACCCAAGTTAAACCAAAGGAGAAATACATGATATTCTTACTCTAAAGAGGATATAACTGTGTCTTGTGCTGACTGTCAACAGTCTTTCCCATCTAAACTAAGTCATTACTAACTTACTCTGCAAACCCCAAACAGTCGCTGAATACTGGACCCTTCTGTATCCCTCATTTGTCCCCCTTTAAACATAAATGAAAAGACTAACTTTGCAGAAGACTTTTTTTTTTTAATGACTTGTTTTCAGCTGAGTGGGAAATAATTTTCCAGGAACAAAGAAAAAACTTTTTTTAAGGCCAACTTCTAGCCAGGGTTGATTTTTTTTTTTTACATCAATACCAAATTGTAGTCTGTTGCCATATAGGGTTAGAAATTAGCAGTCAAGCAAAAGTGAAGTTCCAAGAATCTGTGTTGTTAAAGTGCCAGCAGCAAAAGGTAGTTTGTCATGTTTCTAAACCACCGGCAAGCTGGGGGCAGGCTGAAGCAGGCAGCCGGGAAAACCTGAGGCAGGATGTAACAGAGCCCACAGTTCAAAGTAGGAGGGAAGGGTAACTTGCCTAGGATGTCTTAACACACTCTTTCTTAAACCTTTCTCAGACTGGGGTGGACCAAGGGCCACCCCATAACAGCAAATATTTCTTAAACTGTGGTGGACCAAGGGCTTCCCATAACAACATGCGAGGGAGAGAAAGGGGGAAAAAGAGTTAAAGAACCAGGTTGTGATTATTTGGATTATATAGAGTAATCAACAATCAGCTCTTTAAAGAACATTTCAGCCAGATCTTTCAGCCCTGGCTCTCAGCACGAACTCCATCTAGAAGGAGAGTCTTAGCAGCTCTGCTGTCTCTAGAGAAGGAAGTTGCTTGCTGTAGCTCCAGCTCCTTCAGGAAGACAGACAGTGTTTCACCCGAAGGTGTATGTGTGATTACACAAACCTTCATTTGGTCATTTTTTAGGTGTTTTAATAATGCTGATGCAAAATAAGAGTAAAATTACAGGTGCCAGTTCCCAGTGTAGAATGCTGATAAACAACTAACCATTTTGCAGTGGCTGGTCACATCTGGAGCCTTTTGGGATGCAAAAGTACTGGAAGGATTATTGCAAAACTTAAAGACACTTTTACTGCCATTACTTTGTTTTTAACCTAAATTAGTGAAGTTATTTTTTTTTTTTTGAGGGTTGAGGAGGGAGTGCTTTTTTAGAGTCATCATGCTCATATTATAATCGTACTTACTTAAATGCTTAATCAAATAGAAAAATAGAAAAAGGGGTTAAGTTTAGAGTACTTGCTTGACAACTTTTCTAAATTGACCTTAAATAGGCAGAGGCTGGTACAAAACTATGGCTTGGTGGATTGTGGTTTGTGAATTTTGGTATGCAATCAAGTTTCTCAATTCAAATAACCTGCTTAAACTTGATTTGTCATTGTTGGTACCTCTCTTACAATGTTGAATTGGCATGTAATACGCAAGGTATAAGAATAATAAGATACACAGAAGTGTATTGTTCTTATTCTTTTGAGAGTTTTGGTTTGCAGTAGCCATAAAAGAACATTAATATAAGACTCTAATGTATTAGAGTATGGCTCATAGTCTGGTCCATTTTAAATAAAGTTCTTTTTTTTAGAATAGAAATATCTCTCAGTATTTTATATTCACTTTAAGATTATTTGGGCCTGGCAACAATACAAGACATGGATGGATGGAGAGAGACTGGGTCCTACCATTTTTGAAAAGTATTCTGTGAATCTTGCATATTTTCCATCAAGCTATCTGAAGAATAATTATTCATTGAGGGAGCTAACTACTGATTCTCTTGTTCTCTCTCTCTCTCTCTCTCTCTCTCTCTCTCTCTCTCTCTCTCTCTCTCTCTCTCTCTCTCTCTCTCCCCCTTGAAAGCGTGTGTGCTGAATTTTAGGCTGACTTCTAGAAGATTATTTGCTCTGTCTGTCACGTAAGAGATGAGACAGTTAATGAATACACATGTTTTCCTTATAGTGTTTTGTGGACTAACAGGGCTGGAGATGTCTGAAATGATTTGGTTCATCCTCCAGAAATCATTTCCTGTGATATTATGTAGTCCATATCTCACAGGGTTTCCTTGTCAAGAATATTTCTTCTTTAAGTGAAATAATAACTTACGGTGCTTAATAGATTTTATTACTGAACACTGAAACAGTGTGCCCCGAATGTGAAGCATCTAGCTCTCCTCATACAAATGAGCAGATACCAGCTAGGACATGTATTATCATCAGATGTCATTGTGTTGAGAAAGTATTTGTTGACTAAACTACACGTATTAGAATTAAAGAAGGCCTGAATGGTATTCTCATCAATTCCAGAGTTTTGGTTTTGATTTTTTTGGGGGGGGGCCTAAAATCTGATTTTAAACCCTATATATGTTCCTTTTGATGGGGAGATAGAAGAGGTTGGGTCATGCCCAGAAATGCCCAGTGCATACACCTGGCTCTATGCTTAAGGATCAGTTAGCACTGATCAAGGAACTACATGTGATGTGGGGATGGAACTCAGGACTACCATGTAGGGACAAGAACCCAACTTGTCATAGTATCTTTCTAGCCCATATGTTCCTCATTTGATAATTTTGGGTTTTGTTGTCGCTGTTGTTGTTTTTTGTTTTTTGGGGGGCCACATCTGGTTATGCACAGGGGTTACTCCTGGCTATGCATTCAGAAATCACTCCTGGCTTTGGGGGACGATATGGGACACTGGGAATCAAATTGCGATCAGTCCTGGGTCATCCATGTACAAGGCAAATGCCCTACAGCTGTGGTATCGCTCTAGCTTCTTGGTGTTGTTTTTAATATTTATGAGCTTTTTCGAATTCTATTTGAAATTTTTTAAACCATTTTTATTGATTCCTATGCTGTTAAATATACTTTTCAGGCAAACAACATTCAAACTCCATACCTATCATCAGAGTGCCCATTTCTCTTCACCAGCATCCTGAGGGTCCCTCCCAGTTATCCCTCACCCCCAACCCATGGAGACACAGTTCTGAAGAAAACATCTCTAGTTCCTTTTGTATGGTTTAGGTTTTGGATCACATTCTGTGGTGCTCAAGGATTATTTTTAGCAGGCTGAGGACACCATATGGGATGCTGGAGAAAGAACCTGGATTGGCAGGGCAAGGCAAACTCTCTAAGAGTCCTATCCATTGTACTATCTCTCTAACCCACATTATCAGTTCTGATGCATATTTTTTTCTTATTTTGTTTTTCTGTTTTGTTTTCTGGGCCACACTAAATAATGCTCACAAGTTACTCGTGGCTTTGCACTCAGGAATTACTTTTGGTAGTGCTCAGGGACCATATGGAATACTGGGTCTCAAATCCAAATCACCAAGTGCAAGGCAAGTGCCCCAACCACTAAGCTAGCTCTCTAGTCCCTATATATATGTATACATTGATAATAATAATATAAAACCTTTCTGGTTGACTTGGTCAAGATGTCAAAATGTTTTTTTCTTTCAAGCTTCCATTCCTTGCTTATTAATCTGTAGTGGCATTGTGTGGCTTGCTGTAAAAAAAATAAATGGGATTCACATGGTGAGCAGGGGAAAGCAGGTAGCCCTCTTTCCATAAATTGTGTGGATAAATAAATTTATTCCTATAACATTCTGAAAGGGAAATATTATCATTTTCAATCTATAACTGAGAAAACAGTACAAGACAGGTTAAATAATGTCACCAAATTCACAACCTCATACTGAGTGAAGTCAGAATTTCCCTCTAGAGCTAAATCTAAATTTCTTGTTATTTAAAAAATACTGTGCTGCCTTCTTTAGAGTATGAATTCTCTCCTTCACTTGGTGAGGACCCAAGAGAGCAAGTTCAGTTGAGAAGAAATGCATAATATTGTTGAAGTACATTTTAGAAACAAATAAGTGGTATTTGTGCTTCAAAATATACTATTTTGAATATTCTATAGTTTAATTGCATTTCATAGTTGAAAAAACCTATCTAGAAAGAATTTCATCTTGATAGTTGTAAGAGATAGTTGCTTAACTTTTGCTTTTAGTACAATAAAATCTATAGTGTTTTACATAATGACAGCTTCAGTTGTAGTATTATGTTCTAACTTAAGTTTAACTCATTCCCAGGAAGAGAAATTCACCCAAGGGGAGTTCATTGTGAGAATAAAATGAGCCATCTTCTGGTCATTCTAGGAAAAAATTCAATGTACAGTTCATGGACTGGATGAAGAACGACTAGACTTATAAGGAACTGACTTATTTTTCCCCTTTACCATTCCTTCCAATTGCTATTGCTTTACTCTACATCAATTCCTTTCTGCATAATTCTCTGCCTACTTTAAGTGAAGCAAACATTTCAACTGCACCTTCAATAAAAATGTGTATATGACTATCACTTATAGTCTAGTTTATTTTCCTATAAGCTCCTTTAATGCATATATATTTATTTCCATTTACACTTAAATGAACTATAACAAACTGGTCAAATGAGTTAGTGAATGTCAGCCCAAGAACTAAAGAACAAAACTTAGATTTTTTTTTCATTATACTAGACTTCTTTGTCCATGCAAATAGACACAATTTATGGAAAATCTACAGTTTGATTTACATTTAGCATTCATAAATAAATTTTTTAATTTGAAACCACAGTGGATTTAAGCTTTCCTTCATAGTAGCACTCTTTTGTATTGTAACTAATAATCAGTACCACTCTCCACGAGAAAGTTGTGAATGCATTTTCTTACAAGGGTATAGCACAAATTTGTAGGAATTATGTTTATCATGAAAAGATTAAGGCAAATAGGTTGTTTTGACCGCAGGGTAATTGTATTTGCTTTGTACAATAATTGACTAGCCCTTTAAAATATCATGTGACAACTCTGTGCCCTGGAACATTTTGATTAAGGGAGGCATTAGCTCCATGAAAGGAGGAATGTTCAGAAGGACATTCTATAAATTGCATGGAGACAGAGCTGGAGTGATGGTACAGTGGTTTCTGTGTTTGCTTTGCATGTGGCTGACCTGTGTTCTCTCCTTGGCATCCAAATAGTTCCTGGAACACCATCAGGAGTAATTCCTTAATACAGAGCCAGAAGTGACCCCCTAAGCATCCCCGAGTATGCTTCAAAAACCCATAAATAAATAAAAGTAATAAAAATAAAGTGCATAGAGAAGGGCCCAGCGAGATAGTAGTGAGGTTAAGGTAATTGTCGAGCATTTGACCATTTTGGATTCAAATTCCTAGCACCCCATATGATCCCTTGAGCATGGCCAAGAATCACTTCTGAGCACACAGCAAAGACTAGTCCCTGTACACCTTTGGGTGCCCCCCTCAAAAGGGAAAAAAATGCACAGAGACAGAAGTCTTCGGTCAGGACTACTCCTGGACACATCATACTTGTGTGTGTGTGTGTGTGTGTGTGTGTGTGTGTGTGAGAGAGAGAGAGAGAGAGAGAGAGAGAGAGAGAGAGAGAGAGAGAGAGAGAAAGAGAGAGAGAGAGAGTTCTAAGACTAAAACCAAAATTTTAAAAGGAAAAAAGTAATGAAAATTCTTGGAGTAACCTTTTTGCCCAGAAATAAACCAATTTCTCTGTTTTAAATTGTTGTTTTTTTTCTTAAATTAAAAAGAAATGGAAACCTTTTGAAAATGTAAGAAATTCACTCCCATCTTCAAAGAAAAAACAGTCCAATATAATGGAGAAATTGAAGTGCATCAAAACAAAATTTTTCTTTATTTTATTCCTAAAGGATATATCTGCTGGCAATGACCACAACAGCAAGAAATGACTGGCAATTTTTCATGTAAGAACATTACAAATTCCTGCATTGCTTTGAATGTCTAGAAAAGTTTCCAGAAATGGACTTCAGTGCTTACACAGTTAACATTCAAATATCAAAGAATTCAGCAAAATAGAAACTGTTTAAATATTAAACATCAAATTTTCCTTCTTTCAAAGGACTAATAACTTAGTAATAAAAATTGTCTTTGAATCTTGCTACCCCAAGGTCTCAGTCAGGCAGTGGATTTTAAATAAAAATTAGCAAGCAGATCCTATTTAAGCAAAATTAACAGCTGAGTAAAAAGGAATGAATGAGTAGCCTGCCCCAAACTCACCTTGACAAGACAACAGTCCATATCCTTAACACCATCAACTCCTCTCTGTGGAAGCTGCCTACATAGAGAAACTACCCAATTCCAAGGCTGTTGGGAAACTGCTTTTGCACAGAAGGGAGGCACTAATCAGTCTCTCCTACAACTGCTGACCTAGCCCTTAGCTCTAAAAGAACAAACATGTAGCAGAGAACCAGATGGTGGTCAAGGAATTTAGGAGAAAAAAACAATGAAGGAGGAAGTTCTGAGTTCAAAAATAATGGACCACCCCAACAATCAAATTCCCTTCTTTTCTATAAGGATAAGAAACTGTTTCATTAATACATTCTTAAAATAACTCAACCCTGTGGAACAAAAGACAGAGAAGAAGGTGATTTGCTAAGGCTGTTCCTGGAGAGGAAGTTGAACTTGAGTATCAGGTCCCAAATGGTACTTCTTACTTGGCCAAAGAGAGAAGGTAGGTTTGAGACAAAATTAGCAGAAGGAATCATGATGTGGAAGGAGTGAAGATTTGGGGAACATCAACACGTTTTTCCTGTTCTTTTGTACCTTTGAAAAATAATGTTACTGCATAGTTCTTGAGAATACTCAGAAAGAATTATAGAATTTTGAAACTGAGGCTTTCTAGGCTAATCACATTACAAAGGAAAGGAAGAGTCAGGAAGATGTTACAGTATTCCCAAATTCCCAACTTATTCAAAAAATAGGAGCAGAGAGTTGAACAAATTAAAGTCAAATTCTCTGTCATCACAGATCAGTGCTTTTGGGGTTCCAACAAAATTTTCCATATTCCTAAAGCCACAACAGCTATAGGATTATATTGGAACACTTTTATTTCAATAAATAGGTTGATATGGGATCTTTTGAGAATGCTAAACAAAAATCTGGTTTTTATAAGTAATGACTTTATGGGAAATATGACTCCTAGCAATTAACCTATGAAGTACATTTTTGGCTTTGCAAATGATGAGACAGTTGGGTCCCTGCTGGATGTCAGGAATCTTTTTCCAGATATTGTCACCAATGGGTTAGATATTACACAGAATAAATTAACATTTGAACTGGTGCATTTCTAAAGTTAACACAAGAAATCCAGAAAAAATTTGTGCAGCATTTTAGACAGTGCCCTTGCTTCCAAAGCACTCACATCATTTCCTTCATTTATTTGATGCATGCATAAAAAACCATAATGACAAGGAATCAAGGAAGAAGTGGATTGACTGGAGCCATTTGCACATTAAAAACTGTCTTGAAAGCTTTGGACAGTGTCTCATGTTTTCTTCTCTAAAAGAATGAGTAAGTCACTGTAGAAGCAATCACTTCTTTTTTAAAAACATGTCAAATATTTATTTAATTCATAAGAGAGCAACTGATATGTTGCTTGGATTCAATGAAGAATTTACAATAGGGGCAAAGAAAATATGTTGAAACAAATTTTAAAACAAATACAAAACAAGAAAGATAAGCTTATGTTTACTGGCAAATAATTTCATTATCCAGACATTTTCTATTTTCAGCATATATCCATCAATTTTATCAATGTAGAATTAGAAAGTAGGTTAAAGGCAGTAAAAAGGAAGATCCCATGGAATCGCATTACCAAAGTGAGATCTCATGAAATCCTGTAATCTAGAATATGTCAAATGTGTATATGCATTATGTTCAACTAAAGATACCCCATAATTATCAGTTCCATTACGATTTTGTATTAAAAACTCTTTTCATAGTTTCCCAATAATTCACATTTTATAGATGATAAAACTGAATAGAAGGAGGTAATAACTTCACCTGGATATTTCTGGGATAGAACTTGACTGGGAAGCAGGTTCTAATTCCAGGAACATTTATTTGTTTTCACTTCTGGGGCAGTAGTTCTCACCTGGGGATGACTGAGTGAGTCTCAAAAGGTATTTGGTAATATGTGGAGAAATCTATGGTAGTCACAATTGTGGAATGCTTCTGGCTTCTTCTTCTGCCTGTTAAACCACATACGATATTTTGGACTTAGCCCACAACAACAAAATTCTTTTTTGAAAAACATCTGTTCTTAAAAGATAATATTTATTTTCTCTGGACATATGTAAGTTACAATGAACTGAGATCTACATACTCATATCACTTGGTGAAAAGCAAAATTTTTTTTCTGGTTCACCTATTTAATAATTTTCCATTAGCAAGTAAATCATTAAAGAATTGAAAGAGCAAGAGCAAATGGTAAAATACAGTAAGAATTTGTGGTAATTGGCACAGTCCAAACATTGACTAATAACATCACAGTAGTATTTATTCATCTTTCCCACAGGCAGTGATTAGTGGGTAGGGGGTCATGCCAGGCAAAGCATTCAATTGGCAATGCTATTATGAATCTTACCTGCATTTGGAAATAGTGGCAAATCAGAAGTATGTATTTCACTTTAATGTAAAATAGGTTTAGTTCTAGTGCATCCTTCACTGTTTTTTGTTAGTACTCACTTGGTGCTAGATGTAATTTTGAGTGTTAAGAATATATGGGGCCAGAGAGATAGCATGGAGGTAAGGCGTTTGCCTTTCATGCAGAAGGTCATTGGTTCGAATCCCAGCATCCTATATGGTCCCCTGTGCCTGCCAGGGGAGATTTCTGAGCCTAGGGCCAGGAGTAACCTCTGAGCGCTGCCGAGTGTGACCCAAAACCCAACCCCCCCAAAAAAAAGAATATATATAGCGAGGTCTGTGAGCGTGTATAGGAAATAAATTTATATATAGTTGATTATAATGCAAAATAGATCCATTCCTATCTAATTTATCTGGAACTTGGTGAGGGGGGAAACTTGGGCTTCACCTGATGATGCTCAATTGTTGCCTCTATTATGTTGCTCAAGGGTTTGCAGAACTCCCAGCAATGTTTGAAGAACTACATGGTGCCAGGAATCAAACCCAAAGCTCCTACATGTAATGTGTGCTTTGTGCTACTTGGACCATATGGTATGCTGGGGATCAAACCCAGATTAGCTGTGTGCAAGACAAGTGCTCTATTTACTGTACTATCACTTAAGCCCCCTGTGCACATATTTTTTTTAAATATTCCCTTAGATAACATTTATAACTGGAATTTATAAATCATAGAGTAAAACAACTATATGATTCTATGAGAGATAACATACCATTTTTCAGAATCATTGTAGCTATCACTAGTAATTGGTTAGAATTGCTGTTATTCTGGTTTTTTGTTTCTTTGGGGTTTTTTTTTGGCCACACCCAGTGATGCTCAGGTGTTACTCCTGGCTATGTACTCAGAAATCTCTCCTGGCTTGGCAGAACATATGGGACGTCAGGGGACTGAACTGCAGTCCATCCTAGGTCAGCGCGTGCAAGGCAGATGCCCTACCGCCTGCGCTACAGCTCTGGCCCCATGGGGTTGCTGTTATTCTATTGTGTTATCAATATTGGACATTGCCAGTCTTGAAAATTTTAAATAATTGTCCATAGTGGATGTGTGGTGGTACATAGATGATTTATATTTGATGGTTGATAACATACTTAATGTATACATATTGATTACATATTCTTTTGTGACATTTCCAGTCTTTTGTTCATATTTTAGTTTGTTTGTCTTCCTAAGTTGTATAAGTATCTTAAGTGTTTTAGATATTTTTGCCAAAGATATATGTTAATATTTTATCTCATAATCTATAGTGCTAATTTTTCCATAACAGTATCTTTGATGAGCAATGATTTATTAAGGTAAAAAAAAAAAACTCAATATCATCTCATATGATTAGTGCTTTTTTTCTGTACAGTCTAAGAAATCTTTGTTTATGTATAATCAGGATTTTCTACTACATATCTTAAGAGCTTTACACTTTTCACTTTTGCATTTAAGTCCCAAATGCGTCTTGAATTAAATTTAGTAATTTTTTTTTTTTTTTTAGTTTTTGGGCCACACCAGGTGATGCTCTGGGGTTGCTCCTGGCTTGAAGGATCATATGGGACGCTGAGGGATCGAACCATGGTCCATCCCAGATCAGCACGTTCAAAGCAGATGCCCTACCACTTGCACCCCAAGTTTTTTTTTTTTCCGTTTTTGGGCCACACCCAGCAGTGCTGGGCGGGGGTGGGGTGGGGTTACTCCTAGCTATCTGCTCAGAAATAGCTCCTGGCAGGCACAAGGGACCATATGGACGCTGGGATTCAAACCAACCACCTTAGGTCCTAGGTTGGCTGCTTGCAAGGCAAACGCTGCTGTGCTATCTCTCCGGCCCCAAGTTTGGTATTTTTGATAGAAGATATAAATAATTTCTTTCTTCCTTTATTTCACTTATGGATTTCCAATTGTCCTAGAATATTCCTAGACAAAACCATTCTTTCAATTCCATTGGATTTTTTGGAACCATTGTTGAAAATCATCTAACCCTATCCATTTGAATTTTTCTGGACATCTCTACTGTGTTTCTTTGATTTATCTGTCTATTATTTTATCAATACTACTCTGTTATGATTATCAGACTTTTAGATCATTTAGAACCAAACTATGTCTTCCAATATGTTTTTCCATCTTCAAATTGTTCTGAGTAATTTAAACCCTTGGCTTTGTTATTCAATATATTTCTTAGAAGCAGTTTATCAATTTTTACAAAAATGCTCCGACAGTATTTTGACTGGAGTTTCATTGAATCTATAGAACATTTGAGGATAATTGACACCTTGACAAAATTGAGTGTATGAGCCAGTTTTTCTTGATTTATGTGGCTTTTTTCCCCCTATCCAATCTTTCGGCAGTTCGGTGTTGTTGTTGTTGTTGTTGTTGTTGTTTTAGCACAGAAGCCTTGCACTTTTTAAAATTTTTTAATTTATTTAAACACCATGGTTACAAGTTTGTTCATAATACAGTTGGGTGTTTTTCTTTTCACAATTACAAAGTTGTTCATGATTGAATTTCAGTCATACAACACCTTTCCCCGGTTCACATTTCCTGTCATCAATGTTCCCAGTTTCCCTCCTGCTTCCTTTTGCCTGCCCCTGGGACAGACATTCTCTCTCTCTCTCTCTCTCTCTCTCTCTCTCTCTCTCTCTCTCTCTCTCTCTCTCTCTCTCTCTCTCTCTCTCTCTCTCTCTCTCTCTCTCCCTTTTCCTTTTAGATACTGTGATTTATACTATTGGGTTTTTTTTGGTTTTTTTTTTGGTTTTTGGGCCACACCCGGCGGTGCTCAGGGGTTACTCCTGGCTGTCTGCTCAGAAATAGCTCCTGGCAGGCAGGCACGGGGGACCATATGGGACATCGGGATTCGAACCAACCACCTTTGGTCCTGTAACGGTTGCTTGCAAGGCAAATACCGCTGTGCTGTCTCTCCGGGCCCAATTTATACTGTTGTTAATGAGAGGGTACCATGCCTATCACTTTATCTCCTTTTAATAACTATTTCTTGTCCAGAGTGATCATTTCCAACTATAATTGTCATAGTAGTCCCTTCTCTGCCCTAACTGCAACCTCCCACTCTTTGTGACAAGTTTTCTACCATGGACTGGTCCTTCTCTCTATCGTCTCTGGAAATTACACTCATACTATCTTTTTTTTTTTATATTCCACAAATGACTGAGATTATTTTATATCTAGCCCTTTCTTTCTGACTCATTCCACTCACCATAATACCCTCCTTACCCATCCATGTATAAACAAATTTCATGACTTAATTTTTCCTAATAGCTCTGTAGCAGTCCATGATGTAGATATACCACAGTTTCTTTATCAAGCCTTTATCTAGCTTTGCACTTTTAAAAATTATAACAGCACTAAATATTTACATTGTTTTGAGTAGTATTATAAATTTCCTTTTCTATTTTTAACTTTATTTAAACACCGTGGTTACAAGGTTGTTCATAACAGTCTTTCCACAGATAAAGTTGTGCATGATTGAGTTACAGTCATACAACACAGAACCTTCATCAATGCACCCTCCCTCCCTCCTTCCTTCCCTTCCTCCCTTCCTCCCTTCTTCCCTTCCTTTCTTCCTTCCTCCCTCCCTTCTTCCCTCCCTCCTTCCCTTCCTTCCTTAGCAGTGCCCAAAGTTTACTCACAACTCTGTGCTCAGAGGTCACTCCTCGTGGTGTTTTAGATTGAACTCTGAATAATTACATGCAAGACAAGCACTCTACCTGTTGTACTTTCTCTCTGACCCTTAAGTTCTGTATTTAATCTGTTTTCTCATGGTGAAAATGTAAAAATACATATTTTTCACCATGAGAAGATAGAGAGGAAACTCTTGGTTATAGTCCAGCAACACAGAGATAAATTATTATTAGCACATTAACATTAGTCATACATTCAATAATCTCGTTCAGGGGCTGGAGAAATAGAACAGCAGGTAGAGTGTTTGCCTTGCACACAGCCGACCTGGGTTCGACCTCCAGGATCCCATATGGTTCCCTGAGCTTGCCAGGAACAATTTCTGAGTGTAGAGCCAAGAGTATGCCCTGAAAGCCACCAGGTATGGCCACCCAAAAAATAACAAAAAATATTGTTATATGCATATTTAAAAATTACAATTGGCAAGTCTGACCTTTCAAAGCAAAAGTTAAACCAACACCAGTAAAACTCAAGAAGTATTGAACTGAAACCTGAGACCTAGGACTGTCTTTTTAAAAATCCATATATAGGGTTGGAGAAATAGCACAGTGGTGGGACGTTTGCCTTGCATGCAGACAGTCTGGGATGAAGCAGGATATGATCCCTTGCATCTCATATGGTCCCCTGAGCCTGCCAGGAGTGATTTCTGAGTGCAGAGCCAGGAGTAACCCCTGAGCACTGTTGTGTATACCCAAAACCAAAAACAAACAAAAAATCCTTATATATACATTCATAGTTTATACACCAGAACATTATTTAAACATCGTGTTTAAAATAACATATTTTAGGGCAGGAGAGAGAGCACAGTGGTAAGGCATGAGGCTGACCTAGGATGTGCGGGTTTGATTCCCAGCATTCCATATGGTCCCCTAGCCTGCCAGGAGCAATTTCTGAGTGCAGAGCCAAGAGTAACCCCTGAACACTGACGGGTGTGACCCAGACCCACCCCCCAAAAAAAAACCATTTTAAACACACAAATAAATGCAAATCAAATGAGTAACAAACATCACACCTACTTTTATGGTTCTGGAATTGACCCCAGCGCCTTACACATTTAAAGAATATTGTGCCCCTCTTCTGAGCCACATCCCTGTCCCAAAACTAAATCTACTTAACCTATAATGACTCTTAACGCTCTTATCTGATTTTATTTCTTGGGGGGAGCAAAGGATTATCTGGTGATTTTCAGAGGTTACTCCTGGCTTTGCACTCAGGGATCACTCCTGGGAAGCTGGGAATCAAACTCAGGTCAGCTGTGTGCAAACAATTGCTGTGCTATTGCTCCAGCCCTAAGCTTATTTCTAAACCCTCATATGTAAGAATTATCTCTACATATTTATTCCTGTAAACTTTGAGGTTCTTAAAACTTAAAGAGACACATATAATAAAGCAAGGATTCAAACCTGTAAAGAAGTCTTAACAGAAGGTTGGATAGGGGTTCCTATGTGTGACCCTCAGGTCAGATGGGCTCTGGCAGTAGAATTTAGTAGCAGCAACTTTGTATGCATATTCATCATTCCCAAAGTAATTCTCTAAGGTTCAATGTCAGGCACATGCTGTCCAAGAAATATGTCCCTGGGGCCGGAGAGATAGCATGGAGGTAAGGCATTTGCCTTTCATGCAGGAGGTCATCGGTTCGAATCCCGGTGTCCCATATGGTCCTTCAGGAGCAATTTCTGAGCCTGGAGCCAGGTTAACCCCTGAGCACTGCCGGGTGTGACCCCAAAAACAAAACAAAACAAAACACACACACACACACAAAAAGAAATATGTCCCTGTATCTAAAAGTAAATTTAAAAAATAATTTAAGTACTTACCTCTCAAACACTGTCCTGTCAATACATACATCACAGAACTGTTATATTTGCTCCCTTTTTCTTTTCCTTCGCTTCATTCCCTTCCCCAAATTATGTAAAACTTTTTTCCAACCATCATCCACACACATTCATTCTGCATTTCACACCTGCATCCCCCATGTTGTACATTTCCTGAGTCCAGACGAATATCTTGGCGACAGCAGACCTATCTGAGTGGACAGGCAAGAGGAAACGCAGGGAAGGCCTCTCAGTAACTTCTACCACTTTGCTGAAGCAGAAAGAAAGAAGTTTCCTAATTCAGAAAGAGCTTGAGTCTCAGAAGACCTTTGAGAAGTCCAGAAGGCTGGAGAAAGACAAACCATTGATAAGAATGGATTTTTTATTCTTTGAGTGTATAAAGATAATAGGTTCGTAATGAAAGCACTCTAGAGACAGGTCATTTTCAGGAAACTTCATGTTGGTATTTTTTGTGCCCTCATTATTAAGTTACCCTTCAGATTGCTCAGTTTTGTGCAGAAGGGACTTCTGTTGGTATTCTGAGTGGGGGAGGATGGGGGCAGGGAGCAACAGATGAGAGGAAGCAGCTCCAGAACAAAACAAGGAAGCCCACACCTTGGCCATCAACACTGTGTTGATCTCTTCATTTGATACTTGTTTTTAGTTTCGCTTTCTTTTAATTATGATCTTTTTCATGTCTGACCAGCACCAGTCTTCTGGTTTGTTAGTTAATTTGAAGGATAACAGCATATTGCTATTAGAGTGGCTCCTCAGGTCAGAGGGTATTGCAAAGAGCAGATTGTTAATTAAATAGTAATGTTTTATGAATTTGGAAGTGATTCTTAACGTTAAGAGTTATTAGTTACCTTGAAATTGTTTTTTTTTTCATCAGTATATAAAATCAGGACATAATTAGCAAGCTGCCCTCCAAAAAACAGCTAACATCATGCTCAGTCCAAAAGGAGCAGCTTTGCTGACGAGGCACTGACATAGTTAAGAGAAACCATGAATCACGGAAGGCCAGGGAAATGGTGCTGCCCAGCTCACATTCAGAAGCAGCATAATTTATGAAGCACTGAGGACAGTGGGAGGTAGGCTGTCAGAAATGCTAAGTTCTCTGTGGAATTATTACATTCCCTTTGAAAGATTCGATGTCATTGAAACGAGGTAATCTGGGGAAGCTTGGAGGTTCTATGCAATTGGGAAAAGTGCAAAGATACTTGAAAATGAAGCCAAATTTCTTCAGCCCTTTTCCCACTGGAAATCAGACCCAAGGTCTTAAGAAAACAGACTTTCTTTTCAAGTTCCAGGAGGAAATACTGCAAGAAAGATGCCCATGGCACTTGGAAACTTCCACCAAGACCAGGGGTTGTCTGAGTCACAGAAAATACACTGACTCTGCCTTTAAGATCTATGTTTTCACAGGGACTGCACTCAGAAGACTCCACATGCCAGGACTTCTGTGTGTCTTCCACTGGAATGCTGGGGGCTCTGGGCAGGACAGTTAGCCATAGGCCCCCTGGGCTGACCACTTAGCCCGGGGACTGAGATTCCCCCCCCCCCCCACGCCAGACTGGTCTTCAGGGTGAAGCCTGGTAAATCAGGCCCTGGGGGTGAGGATTGGGGAAACAAACTCCTGTCATATGCATACTGGACCCCATTCAGGGGTTCTTTTCTTACTAGTATTTATTTTCAAAAGCGCAGGGGCGCAAATGCACCCGCACGACATACATACTTTTTAACTTCACCCCCAAAATGTTCTTAATTCTTTATTGTTTCTAGGGGGAAAAAATTAAATGCCCTAGATTTGGAGGATAACATTCAAATAGGTCTCAAAAATCAGTGTATATGTAGACATGACTTCCTATACAGTGGTCCTCGCTGACTGCCAAGCCTAATCCATAAACAAGTCATCTGTACAATGTATATAGCCCCTCTGATATATTGCCACCTCCACACCAGAGCCCCTTCTACTCCCTCATCTCCCAATCCGGATTTGTTATCTTCCCCTTAATTAACCCGCTTTACCCTCAGTTCTTAACTTGTTAGGCACCAAGGCCGACCTCCTGCCCCAACAGATTTTGCCCTTTCGCACACCCCTACAAAGCTCATTTTTACTCCTTAACTCTCTCACCCCCAACCATCAGTACCCCACATTTACTCTTTTTAACTTCAGTACTGCACAGTCCTAATCACAGACCAAAGTCGTGCATTGGATTTAACAACCCCCAAACTATTTCGAAAGACATAAAATGGACACATATGTCTTTTGAATATTTTATGTGTATTTTCTTTGACAGCTATAACTCTTACTAAGTATTCTTTTACAGTGACTATTCTACCCACGTTTTATCTTTTCTTCTCTTTGTGAGCTGTTAAATAAGGAATTTTTGGTGAAAGAGTCCCTCAGTTTAATGCTTATGATTGAACCATGTCATGGGGATTGTTGGACTTGTTCTTATGGCCCCCATATGCACCAATAACGCCACGTGGCATTGTTCCTTGTTTGCATAGGCACATTAAAATGGGAAAATACTATACATACAAATAATTTCTTATCTAATAGAGATTGGAATACACCAATCCTGTAGTGCAATGGGACCTTACACCCTGAACATTGATATAATGACCAGGCACAGGCCTCAGAAGAATGGGCATCCTCCATTCACCCCTGAACCATGGAAGCTATCTACAAAATATCCAAGGTTTTTTTATAGCAACATCTGGAAGCAATCCTCTACCAGGGAAGACCCTACCACTGCTCTGACATCGACCTGCTCAAAAGAGACTCCCCTTAACACTAAGAAGATTTGACAACAACAAAGACCTGCTTACAGGACAAGGCTCTCTGCATTGCCCTTTAATTGTAAGGTGAAATGAGAGGATGCTCCACACCGTCCTGACTGCAATGTAGGATATGCAGATTCTAGGATCTTTAATACAGAAACATGATACCAACAACAGAGACTGTGTGAAAAATAAAAGTGCAATGGCACTACAGACAATGACTTGGATTGGACAAACTAGTTTGCCTGGAGCCTAGAGTTGGTCTTATGACAGGAAATTTCAGGGGTAGGGTCTCCTTGTATTTAGGCCAAGGCTTTTCCTTTCCATGTCCCTCATATTTTGGTGGGCCTATGCAAACAATAATTGCCACTCTAACACCGTTTTTACTGTGCTCCTTTGACTCTAATCCTTAATAAAAACAACCCACTTAAACTTTTGAGGTTAACTTAAACTAATATGCATGTGCATGGAAATGTAAAAAAGTACTTTGCCTTTAATGTTTAAGGAGTTAGATAAGTTTTATGGCTTTAGATTGCTTCGTGTGCTGCTAAGAAATATTATGTATTACAATCTGGGGACTTGTGGGACAAAGTAATTGTACATGGGTTCTGTTTTATTTTTCTTAATGTTCTTTGGCTGAAAGTTCTAAGTTCAGATATCAGCAAGAGAATTTCTTCGAATTCTGTTTATGGGTGATTGTCCTTCCACTGTAACTTCACCTTGTCCTCTTTCTTTGCATCTTTGTTCTCATAATTAAAAATAAAAAAATCTATGTTTTCTTTAGCCTTCAAATTTTTCAATTTTAAAAATCAGATATGATCTTTAGGTGTAAGGGAAAGAGCATCTAAACATAGCAATATGTACTAATGACAAGAAGGTATCAGTTATTACATTTATTTTTATAATAATTTCTAACATTTCTAAGTCATCTGATGCTTGCTAAATACTAAAGACAATGTTGTGTTTTTGCAAAGATTATTCTACTTATTCTTATCATCATTCAAGATGAATAAACTGAGGTTGGGTGAGGCCAAGCAACTTGCTAAGAGCATACAGTATCTCATATTCCAGTTTTGATCTAATAAAAGGATGGAAATGACTAAATCTACTTGACATTTTGAAATAGAATATGATTCACCTTGAAGAAGAACACCCTGAATTTTGGCATAGCAGACTTGCTATTTCTTTTTGTTAGAACATTTTTATATAATACTGATCTGGTCCATAATGGTTCCATGTCATGTGCTATCTGAGTATAAATTAAATTGCTTTGCCAATAATACTTCAGTAGGACTTGAAGTAGGACAGTACGGAGGGTAGGGCACTGGTTTTGCACACAGATGGCCCAGGTTGGATTCCTCATCCCACATGGTTTCCCAAGCACCATCAGTAACATTAGAGCATTGCTTGGTGTGGTCCAAAAAACAAACAAACAAACAAACAAACAAAATAATGATTCAGTAGAATATTCTCTCAATGAGAGAAAAACTTGATTTAATTTTCGAAAGTTGTAACTAGAAAATACTTTATATCTTTTTACCCCAAATTACTCAGACACTCAGCTTTTTTTGGGGGGGGGCACACATAATGACAGTCAGGGGTTATTCCTGTCTATGCACTCAGAAATTGCTTCTGGCTTGGGGGACTATATGGGATACCAGGGGATAGAACAGTGGTCCGTCCCAGGTTAGCTCATGCAAGGCAAACACCCTACCACTTGCACCACTGCTCCAGCCTCAACACTCAGCTTTTTTTTTAATTAATTTTTTTTTTTTTTGGTTTTTGGGCCACACCCGGCGGTACTCAGGGGTTACTCCTGGCTGTCTGCTCAGAAATAGCTCCTGGCAGGCACGGGGGACCATATGGGACACCAGGATTCGAACCAATAACCTTTGGTCCTGGATTGGCTGCTTGCAAGGCAAACGCTGCTGTGCTATCTCTCTGGGCCCTTAAATTAATTTTTATTTTTAATTATGAGAACAATGATGCAAAGAGGACAAGGTAAAGTTATAGTGAAAGGACAATCACCCATAAACAGAGTTCTCAGAAGAAATTCCCTTGCTGACGCCTAAATATTGAACTTACAGTAAAAGAACATTAGGAAAAATAAGGCAGAACCCATGTAAATTACTTTGTCCACAAGTCCCCAGATTGTAGTACATTATTACATTTCTTAGCAGTACACTCAGCTTTTAAAAAAATTTTTATTGAGACCATTGTGAATTACATACACATCCTTCATAGTTGTATTTCAGCATATAGTTGTATATAGTATATAATTGTATATAATATATAGTTGTATAGTGACAGTGAATTAAAGCCATTCCCACCATCAGTGTTGACCTGCCTCCAGCAGAGTTCCCAGCATGCATCCCATGCCTCTACCCTTAGTCCTTGGTCTACTGGTGTAACAGATCCATTTTGTTTTAGTTTTTCATAATTTGGGTCTTTTTATTCTATTGTTGTTGACATTGGCTTGGGTATTTAGTTCTGACCATTTTCCCCCACCCAATGCACCTGAGACCACTTGGCTTCTGGGCCCCATCCACTTTAAAAAATTTTTTTTTAAATTTTATTGAGACCAATGTAAATTAAAAGTCTATCACTGTTATATTTAAGGTACATAGTGACAGTGAATAAGGGCAATTCCCACCACCAGGGTTAACCTTCCTCCACCCCTGTTCCCAGCATGCTTCCCTTACCTCCACCCTTAGCCCCCTGCCAGCATAACAGGTCCCTTTTGTGTATAACTTGTTGTAGTTTAGTTCTCTTGATTCTATTATTGTTGACTTTGGGTTGGATATTTAGATCTGATCATTTTTTATTTCCACTCAATGTTCATGGGGCTGTTTGCCTCTGGTACCATCATCCACTTTTATTTTCTTAATTTATGAGGCAGAACAAGATTGCTGTGGACGGACTGCGTCCACAGGCAAGACCTAAGTGGGGTCCGTAAATCCTCCCTGGGAATAAACGGGAACACGAAACGGACGAATATGAAATATGAAATAATACCACATGCAGTATGTGTGGGGTCAATACATCTCTGGCAGGAGTGTGACAAATTTAATCTTCAGGAAAGGAAGTATATAAAGGGAGAAAGAGGCAGTCATATTGTGAAAGGAATGCAATGCACACTGTTTGATTTTAGAACAAATACACATAGCTTTAGGTGGTTTGTAACCTTAGAATAGAATAGGTTTCAGTTAGGAGTTAGAGTTTTATCCTCTAAATTCTTAAATATCAAAGAAGTTCCTGGCCCTAGGTGTCATTGCTGATGTAAATTAAGGGATAGCAGGAATCCTGGTTTATTCCTGATAACAAATATTCTTAACCTGAGGGAAATAGTATTCTAGCTGGGAGCTAAGACTCACTTCCTATGATCTGGTAATAGAAAAAGAATAACAGTAAAGAAAGGGGTATAGAATATACCTAGTAAAATAGCCTAATTCTACACTGACCAAACCTGTTTGTAAGCAGGTATTCAAAGTGACAGGGAGAGTCCCCAAGGCAGAAATCACATGCTTTGATGCTCAAAGGCAGGGAGAGAAGACCATTGTCTTGAAGATGCTATGTTTTGACTTGGCCTTTGGAAGCAAATAGGCTGACAGAAAGAGAGGTAGCTGGCTGGGCTTTGAGTTGCAAATATACTAAGCTAGCAGGGAACTTTTTGCAGCTTGCTTTGGTACTGAAATTCCTTTAATGACTGCAGGATAGCTAAGGCTGAATTTCTGTAGTAGCAAAAGAGACAAAATCAAATAAATAAAAGTAAAGAGATATATAATGTCACAGCCATGTCAGAAATATAGCCAGTAATCCACACAAGGGTCAATGACTTCTCCAACGGGCCTTCTGGCAGATAATTCTTGGAAGGAAAATTAGGCACTGCACCAAGAAAGCCAAAAGCCACGTCTGGTGCGTGCTTCCTTTTGCGGGTAGTGACACAAGATGATTCATGTTCTATGGTTCTGTTGAAGAAAAAAAAAAAAAAGAAAATAGAAAAGAAAGAGGAATTAAAGCAGGGAGGAGCCCCTGTCAAGAGGCCATGAATTTAATATAAGAAAAAAAAAGGGGGAGAGAAAGGGGGACTAGTGTGGCAAGTTTTTTTGTTTTTGTTTTCTTTTTTTTTTTTTTTTTTTTTGCATAGGTACAGTAAGTATTGGTAAAATTAGAAAGGAAATTCCTTTGACCTAAGAAATACATGGTTTCTCCACTCTTGAAGTGTACCATCATGGGATTGATTGTACATGGAATTGATAGAACAGGCTCTGGCCATGTTCATTATAAATACAGGGGTCTATTTATGTTGCCTGAGAATGTTCTGCTCAGTTGTGGTTGTCAAAGTCAGTCGTCTATAATTATAGATCTTGGTTTTTGCACAGGTCCTAGGATGAGGTCTAGGATAGAGTCATTAGAGTCCAGAAGTTCTGCTCAGTCACAGTTCATTCTTCTATATTTAGTGATTTTGGGTTTTGCACAGATCAAAGGATGGAGTGTCTTCTGATTTCATCTCACAGGTGATGGGGGGGGCAACGTACCTCAGGTCAAGTCGTTGCTGTTTCCTCGTCATCAGGATGTCATATGTACATATACTTGTACAAGTTGGTGCCAGAGCTATATTAGAGACTTCCCAGGGAAGAGTTTGATTTCTGGTGCTGTTTTGAGGAACTATGCTGGCTTTAAGGGATCTAGGTTTGGGGTTGGATATTGATGTCAGTCACGTGAGGTCTAAGTTGAGTTCCCATGACAAATGTTCAGGGTGGGAGGTGTTCCTGTATTATAAGCTTTATGGGTTCTTGTTTCTAGTAGATAAGAGCTTGATTCTTTACATACAATTTCCCCATTTTAGTGTGCCTATGCAAAAAGGTACAATGCCACAGTTGGTGCATTAGGGTATAAAAATGTCAGGTCATATAGTTTCTGTGTCCTGGTTTTGACCTGAGCTTTTATCCCAAGCAAGACTTTTCTTCAGGAATTTGTACTCAGCAGAACCAGACCAAACAAAATATAAAATAAAATAAATATATAAATAAATAAAAATTAAAAAAAGAATCAACTTAGACCTCAGGTGATTAGATACCATTCATCCAGCCTTGAACCCTGGATCCCAGACATAGAAACGGCACAGCTCTTCACAACAGCTGCAAGAAACAAACTCCATCTGGGACAGCCTTAATACTGCAGGGTCAACAACAAGGGCCTGCTCTAACATGATATCCCGACAATGAGGAAAATGTGAACAACTTGACCTTAGAGCAGTTTAGCCTACCTTACCAGCTAACGACAAGACAAAACCAGAAGACGTGGCACCCTTTGGTAGGTCCAAAAAGCCAAGATCGTGATTTACAGATGACTGGCTGCTAGAACCACGACCAGACTATATACATCTTGGGACCAATAAAAAAAGCCCTAGTCTAGGGCTTGAGCTAAGACCTGCACAATTAGCATGATCCCCAGTTCCAAAGGTCCGGCAGAGACAATTGTAACGGAAAGGGGATTCTGGAAGCACAAAGAAAGACGCTATTCTAGATGCCATCCTAGGTTCAGTGCAAAGACCAAGACCACCAACCATAGAAGATGGATTAAAATGGCACTGAGGTAACAGAACCTCTAGATTCACAAAGACTGACTTCACCATAAGTCCTACCTCAGGATCTGTACAGATACTGAGACCTCTAAACACAAAGCTCTGATTGTATCACCCTGGACAGAGCAGAAGTCTTCCACACACCAAAAAAAAAAAAAAAAAAAAAAAACACCACCGGGAGAGTAACGATCCTGAGCAAAGAGCTGATCCCATGACAATATACTCCAAGGACGGAGAAACCCCATATCGCATAGGGCAAGGGAATTCCTTTTCGAATAACCCCAATATTTACTGTGCCAGGGCAGGAGGGAAAAAAACAAAAATACAAAAAACACAAAACCTTGGACATTTTATATATATATCTTACCTTCATTTATTATCGTTATTATTATTTTTATTTACCTAGCTATTTTGGTCGATTTCTCTGTTTGGATGTGATTATTGAAATTGTTGTCCCCAATTATTCTTATTTTTTTTCTCTCTTCCTTTCTCTTCTTTCGTTTTGTGCTACGCCATGTTTCTTATTTCAAGACCACGGCGTGTTTTTTTTTTCTTATTTTTTTCTATTATTATTTTTAATCTGTTTTTTGTGGTGCCTATCGATATAACCGGAGTCCTCACTGGATATTTGACACTTCTTTTGGTACTGGTGGAGTGTTTCACCTTCTTGTTCTCATTCACTTCCCAAATTGATGATGAGAACCTCTAGAAGGATTCTACCCATTTTCGGGGTATTAGACCCTTACCCCAGTGTATTTACTTTCTCTTTTTCAGGCAAAACCACGTAACTTGAACTAGCTAGCCCTGCCCCCACTTACAGGGGGAAATAAGGGAGGCAGCAAGACCAAACTGATGCAAGACTACTAAGTAGTAGGTTAGATACAGAGGGGACCATATATTCTAGCCGCCCTGAGGGGGAGGGAAGAGGAAATGGGAGGTAGGACAAAAACGGAGGGTTAGGGAGGACAATTAGGGGATGGGAAGCCCCCCTGATTTTGTGTAAATATGTACCTAAAATATTGTCAACAATATGTAAGCCACTATGATCAAAATAAAAATTATATTAAAAAAAAAAAGAAAAGGGATGTTTGTCTACACATGTTTTTCTCTAATGTTTATTATAAGTGGGCATGAGTTTGTATGAAGTGGACTCCTGTATGCTTGCCTAATCTATTAAACAAGCCATGCCTGTATTGTATATAGCCCCTCTGATACATTATTCCTCCTATTATACATTGTCCTTCTATCCTCTCACGCCCTCAATCCTGATACGTTATCTCTCCCTATTTAACCCTCTTTACCCTCAGTTCTTAACTCACTAGGAACCAAGACTATCCTCCTGCACCAACAAGACGTCATTCATCTCCCATCTGAGTCCCACATCCCTCGCCCTGGCAAGAAGCTGCAACCACCACTCTAGCTGATTCATTGTATGCGACCCTTTTTCTCACACAACCCCCAACATGGACTAGAGCATGTTACTGTATTCACCCAGAAAGACCCACCAGATCGAGGCCACACCTGATCCCTTACTGCTGCAAACCATTTCTTAGACTCAATAAGACCATGGTGTGGGACGAAAATGTGCCCTGAATCTCATCCACCCCACACCCTCACACTATCTTTTTGTTTTGTTTTGTTTTGTTTTGGGGCCACACCCGGTGGTGCTCAGGGGTTGCCCCTGGCTCTGCACTCAGAAATCATTCCTGGCAGACCATATGGGGCACACAAGGAATTGAATCCGGGTCCATCCTGGGTCAGCCCCTTGCAAAGCAAATGCCTTACTGCTGTGCTATCTTTCTGGCCCCTATCTCAAAAAACTTAATGATGATATCTATATTTTCTTTGTATGTTTAATTTCTTAATAGTTATACCTCTTAGTGTGTCTATTTTTAAATGTAAAGGTAGCCTATCTCATCTACTTTTTTTCTTTTTTTCTCAATTTTTAAAAAATCGTAGAAATATGAGGTAAAACAAAGTGATTCATATTCCACAGTTTTATGAAAAGGCGGGTGCCCATATCTAGAAAGTAGAAATAAAATAAAAATGGGGGGGGGCAGAGAGATAGCATGGAGGTAGGGTGTTTTCCTTGCATGCAGAAAAATGATGGCTCGAATCCTGGCATCCGATATGGTCCCCTGAGCCTGCCAGGAGCAGTTTCTGAGCATAGATCAGGAGTAACCCCTGAGAGCTGCTAGGTGTGACCCCCCAAAAAAAATAAAGGGGGGGACAGATGTGGCAGGTTGTTTTTTTGGTTTGGGGGTTCTTTTTGTTTTTGTTTTGGGGTTTGTTTGTTTTGCATAGGCAGGTAAACATTGGGGACATTAGAAAGGAAATACTCATGGCCTAAAAAATAAAAAAGACATGGTATCTCTACCCATGAAACATGCTGTCATAAGACTGACTACAGGCTCCGAATGTGCTAATAGTCCAACTCTAACATCTTTCTTCATGGTCCCAAGAAAAATTCTATTCAGTTGTGGTTGTCTTAGTCAGACACTCAGCTTTAACACTTGGATCATGATGAGATCTATTTGAAAAGGTTCTATTATTTTCTGTCAGGCAGCCATTTTTTTTTTTGACTGTCCAATGTGCCCACTATCCATTTCCATGGGGATAGGTAGTCCTGATTCTAAGGTATCTGTAAGAAAACTTATAACATTTCCATAGTGATAACAGATGAGAACCTTTTCCCAAGTCCAATAGGGTGATAATTCACCAAAACAAGTGCATATAATTTGTTTTTCTAGATAGCAATCGAAAGGTCCAGAGTAACTTGATAGATTGAAGAAATCTTTCACTCCTTACTTCTTGCATCAGGTAGTGACCTGGTCAGAAAATGGATTTCCAGAAACACAAATGGCTGCAGAGTAATTTTAGCAACAGTTTAGTTGAACCTTTGAAGTAAACAATGTAATTTCCTGGGTGCAGAGTGATAGGACTTTAAAATGAACCATCAACCCCATAGGCAAGCTTAGTACAGCAAGCAGGCCTGCTTTCTAGGCTCCTATTTAAGCTGTTCTTTTCTGAATCAAATATCAGAAATAAGCCTTTCCCATTTATGTGTGATACCAGAATAAATAGAGGTCCCTCACAAGGGAAGCCTTGAGACTCAGCTCAATTCAACAGATGGTTATGGAGACGTGGTACAGCATTGTAGAAAGAGAGCAGGCTTTGGGTCCAGCAGAACTGGATTCAAATCCTAGCTTTAGTTGTGGAGTCCCCGAGAGAATTACTTATCTGCTTTAAAGCTCTTTCTTCACGTGGAAATTAAAGACAATAATGCCTCCATTGGCAGAGAGTCTTAAGGATTAGTAATAATATATATGTAATCTGGACCCTTATGCCCCTATCTTGGAAAAGAAACAGAAACTAGAAAGCAGGTAGAGGTAAATCATATCCTTTACTTGGATTTCTCAGGGCACAACAAAGGCAGTCCTGTTTGTGGTCTACAACAGCATTCCCTAAAATAACCCCCCTGCAAATCTCTCCCAAGCCTTGCCTTTCGAGGCCTATCTGTTCTTTCTCTCCTCATACTTCCTACCTCATTAGTTTTGTTTCTCTCTCGCCCATTCAGTTATAAGTCACAAATATACAGGGAGGGATGGAGCAAAAGCCTGATTCCCCTCAGAGGAACAGAAGCCAGGAAGGGTGTGGCCAGGGCTGTGAGCACATACTGGGATAAATTTGCTCTGTCATGTACGTATCACACTTCTGTGAGTGCCTGAAACTTAGTAGATACTCAATAAAATAGTTTGTGGTTAATAATGTGCCAGATACCTACCTTTTGAACATGGGAGTTACAATAAAGCAGTTAGATAGATCCTTTTCAAGGAGTTTGCAGTGCAGAAGTTATTCTTAAATTAAGGCATTTGTTTTAAGCAGCTGCATCATCACTAAAACAATGAGAGTGAGCTCAGTCATTTCCATCAGATATCTTAGGCACAGTAAAATCCTCTATATAGCACAAATGACCGATTAAAATGTTGGTTGCATTCCAGAGACTAATTTCAAAATGGCCATGCATTTCTTCAAATAAAAACCAACAAGAAAATGATGCACACAAAACCAACTTATTTTAGATATTTAGATATGCTTTCCTCATTTTATATTAAACAACAAAGGCTCTGTATAAGGCATATGATTATTGAACTTATATAAATTGATCCATGTACATAATTTATATACTTATATTTTGTCAATGATGTCATTCTTAGACATTCTTAATTAGAATGATTAACACAGGTATTTGCTTTCTTAAATTTGCTACTTTTCTCTTTTACAGGTACTATTTTATTCTAGCTCTAAATGGTTTTGGAGTCAGAAACCAACAACTTATTAACTGTATTGTGTAACAAATAATTAAACTGCTACTATGCCTACAGTTGTAGCATGGGTTAAATGAGGTTAAATTCAATAATATGTACCTACAAGATTATTGTTAAAAATTACATGAAATCATTCATCTTTAGTACCTACCAGAGTCTGGTACACTGTGCCAACATTAACAAATGGTTATTATTATTGCTGTTATTAGATTATTGTTTATTATTGCTAATATATCTATTTGTTATAGGAGCCCAACTGTATTAGGTGAAAACAGGAAATCACTTTATATTTAAGTTTCATAACCTTCAAACGCTTTCTGGCTTATCTTCCTTTCCTGCCCCTGAATAATGTCTCAGACAGATGTTATATACTTTTCTGTTCCTTTAGCATATTAGATAATATTGTTGGGTTTCTTTATTTTTTCAGAATTAAAAATATATATAGTCCAATCTAATTAAAAATTTTTTATTTCTTATTCAGTTTGTCTTCTCTCCACCAGTTCTGACCTATCCAGGAAGTCATCAGATGGGTAGAGGAAGTTAGGCCATGTCTGTTGATTGATGGTTTGTGCTCTGCTACTTTCTTTGTCAACTACTTCTGGCTCCCTCAGGTAGGAGCAATATCTGAGGTAACAAGGACTAGGGGTGATGGTAGCTGCAGCTCCTTCTATTTTACTCAATTTTCTCTTAATATTCATGTGTCCTTGGACCTAGCAACTGTCCAAAACTGGCCTTTTTTACATGGAGCACTATTGTGGGTTTTTCTGGGACTCTTGCCTCTCTAGCTCCTCTCTGTCAAGAAAGTCAACTATTTAACTATTTTCTTTGCTCTCTCAAGAAATTGCTGAGCTCTCTCTCTCTCTCTCTCTCTCTCTCTCTCTCTCTCTCTCTCTCTCATACACACACACACACACACACACACACACACACACACCTAGACTTATAGGAAATTCAGCACCCTTTTCCTGTCAGATTCTGGAAGGACAGGCTTTCGCCTTGATGTTCTCTTTGTCACTGCCCATCTTCTGAAGAGAGCCAGACATCAGCCTCCCTCTTTCCCTTTACTCCACAGAATAAGTACACTGAAAGGAGAGACAAACCATAGCATTTTGCTAAATCCACTCACATCCTAGTCTCTTCTCAGTGACTCACTAGCTTCTCTGACAAAGGATGGTAACCTCACAGAATGGACAAAGACCAGTCAGCAAGTCCTGCATAAATGTGTTTAGCAACTGTCTTTAGAATGTGTGGATTCCTACAGCCTATTGTCCTCAGCTCTGGTGTTTCGGAGGCGGAAACCCTGAGACAACAGGAAAAGTCTCATCTAGCATCCTGTTACATTTTTATTATGCCTAAACTTTTACAACGGTCTCTTAATTGGTTTTCCTGCTGCCTATTGCCCCCTATTTTATTCCACCCCAGACCTAATGTCAGATTAATCTTTCTTTAAAAACACGGATACTTGTCATATTTCTCTTTTGGTCTTTCCCTGTGACTTTCACAGTTTGGCAGTCGGCCCAACAGCCCTTTCAAAAAATTTTTTAAAAGACTCAAGGTCCCCAAATTGATTGTAATCTCCACAGATTAAGCCAAATATCACAGTAGTAGAATTTCTAAGAGTCCCCAAACCCCTGTGACACTGGTTTGCTTATTATATCAAGTAAACTTCCCAGACTACAAACATAAACTCCACTAATTCAATGAAGTATTTGCAGTGTTATCAGAAGTCCCTGAGGTACTAGGAAGTATGTCTTCAATATACAATTCAAGCTTCATCGTCTCATCAAAATCCTCTAAGTTTTTGGAGTGCTCCATGGATTGAACATTACCCAGCTCACTTTAGAACTGATATCTCCAAGTGCCTGTGCTGCCGATTAAGAAACTACAAAGTGTGGCTTCTAGAGAACTAGAATTTTATTGAGATATTTATGTTCATTTCGTTATAACATTGGTTTAGAGGAGTGTGAATATTTATGTTTGGGGAACATAATGTTACAAAACCATATCCACAACCTAGGTGTCTATGAGACCCTTCCAGTCCTCCCCTTCGATGACCCCATGGTAACCTTAGTTTTGTTGACAAAGTCTAAGAATTTGGTTTCATTGACCATTGTCTACTTCCTTGCTTATTTTGACTTACGTCACTTAGACTGACCCCCTCTAGTTGTATTCATATTGTAGCTAAGCAAGATTTCAACCTTTCTTACTTCTTTCTTGGGGGGGAGGGGTAGATGGATTGTACCCAATTTGGTGTTCAGGGACCCTGTGGTGCTGGAAAACCGACCCAGGAATGTCACATGCAAAACCTGTGCTCTATCCCTTTGAATTAGTTCCTTGACTAACTCTCTAAGGCCCCAAAGTTGCATTTTATCCTCACTAAATTTTTATCTTTTATTCAGCTCTAAGGAAAGATGACATTTACAGCTAGGGAACTACCTCATATGACTAGAGCACTTGTTTTGCATGTGAGAGGCCCAGGTTTGGTCCATGGTTCTCTAAAAGTATCACCAGGAGTAACCCTGACCACTTCCATTGCCCCCTCCTACAAAAGGGGAAAAAGACAATAAATTGACTTTCTTTTTTTTCTTTTTTTCTTTTTTTTTTTTGGTTTTTGGGTCACAACCGGCAGCGCTCAGGGGTTACTCCTGACTCTGCGCTCAGAAATTGCTCCTGGAAGGCTCGGGGACCATATGGGACGCCAGGATTAGAACCACTGTCCTTCTGCATGCAAAGCAAACACCCTACCTCCATGCTATCTCTCCAGCCCCTAACTTTCCTTTTTATTTTTTAAATTTTGGGGCCATACCTAAGCAGTGCTTAGTAGGGTTTATTACTGGCTCTGCACTGAGGAATTTCTTCTGATTTTGTTCGGGGACCATATGTGATAATGGGGAACAAACCTGAGTCAGATGTATGTAAGGCAATTGCCTACCTGCTGTGCTATCCTCCAGCTCCTGACTTTCTTTTTATATACCTAGTAAAAGAGTAGGGGAGAGAGAGGCTAAACCTTGCCCAAACCAGATTATTTGAGGCACAATAACCAATACCAAGGACCAGAGAGATAGCACAGCGATAGGGCATTTGCCTTGCATAAGGCCAACCCCAGGCAGACCTGGGTTTGATTCCCAGCATTTCATATGGTCCCCTGAGCCTGCCAGGAGTGATTTCTGAGCGAAGAGCCAGGAGTAATCCATGATCATTGCCAGGTGTGGCCCCAAAACAAACAAACACAAAAGAAAGAATCAACACCTAGATCTCCTGATTCCTACAGTTAGGCTGATTTTAACATCTCAGGTTAAAGTAAGCCTGTTAATTTAATTTCTTTGCAAATGGCTCTTCAGTTAGTCCCCGCATTACAAAAAAAGTTGCCCAACAGAATATTAGAACTTTAGACTATCCTTTCTAAAATTGGTATCAAAGTCTTCTCTAATATTACATAGAGAGAAGAAATTACTACTTTTATTCTTTTGTTTGTCTGTTTGTTTTTGGGCCACACCCAGTGACATTCAGGAGTTACTCCTGGCTATGCGCTCAGAAATCGCTCCTGGCTTGGGGGACCATATGGGACACTGGGTGATCAAACTACGGTCTGTCCTAGGTCAGCACGTGCAAGGCAAGTGCTCTACCACTTGCGCCACCACTCCAGCCCCAAATTATTACTTTTAAAAAAAACTGAAAAAAGACTGCTTATACAAAATTTGTCTGCAAAGATGCTGATGAATCTTTCTGGTAATGAAAGGAAAGGACTAGGACATATCCTGAATGGGAAAGACTCAGACAAAACAAGCCAAATTGCTTTAAATAATAAAGTAACAGGAATTTTCCATTTCCAGTGAGGATTGGGAGGGAGGTATTTTGGCAGGATCAGAGCTTGGAGTAGAGAGAAAAAAAGGAGTGGGGGTGGGGATGAAGGGAAGGTTCCTAGAGAATGGGCAAGTAAGCCAAGCCTGGAAGAAAAAAACTAAAAAGAAACTTTTTGTGACCCCAAATTTCAGAAACAAAATTTCATATTAAGTGCTTTTCTATACTGTATCTGTGTGATTACCCTCTGGTTTCAGAAATTTTTAATATATTCTTGTTAGACACAATAATAAATTTTGGAGTGTATAAAACTATCACCCCTAGGTAGCTGTGGAAAGCAGAATAATGTCCTGTCTGTGCCAAAATCTAGAGGGTCCTAGTTTCAGGACCCTATGAAGTGTTAAGAAGGTGGCTAACCTGTAGATAGGGAAAAAGTCGTTCTAGTGGTTCAGCTAGGCACAAATGTGGAGAAGAGACAGACAGACAGACAGACAGACAGACAGACAGGCAGGCAGGCAGGCAGGCAGGCAGGCAGGCAGGCAGGCAGGCAGACAAGAGGGCATAGAAATCAGGTGGGAAGTCCCTTAGAGATCACCACTGCCTTAGAAGCTGGAAGAGCCCAGAAGTAGGAGTGGGCTCTTGAAGCTGGTAAAAGAATGAAAGCATTTCCCCCCTCTCCTCAAGACTCTAGAATGCAGCGTCGCTTACTCTTACTTTTTGCACAAAGTGATTCCTTACTTTGAGCTTCTAACCTACAGATGTGCAAGATAACCCACTGCTGTTGTTTTAAGCCTCTAAGTCTAAAGCTTTAGCAGAGTTTTAGAGCAACAGTAGAAAACTAATATAGTTACTTAATTGAGTTATGATAAGACTCTTAACATGTATTTCATCCCACCTGTTTCCCAGTCCTGCTCTCCGGATTAACCCAGTGAATGTGCAGAGCTGGTCCTAGGATTTCAAAAGATTTCCAAAATGTTCAGGCCTGGACATCTACATGCTAGTTGTCACAAAGTGCTACAATAGGATCAAAACATTGGCTTATTTCCTGAATTATTTCCACCTGATTTCTGGTAGCATAAATCCATATGCAGGCTGCCCATCTTTGTGGCTCTTACTTTCTCTACTATCATTTCTCTTTCTTTTTTTTTTTTTTGGGGGGGGGTCCATACCCAGCAGTGCTCAGGGGTTACTCCTAGCTGTACGTTCAGAAGTCAATCCTGGCAGGCTCGGGGGACCATATATCATTTCTCTTTCTAAGTCCTGCTTTACTTACACTCTGTTGGGCTATTGGTACCCCAGGTCTACTCCTCTCTTTTAGTTGGTGCTGGTATGTCACTTGGAAAACACCAACTCTCCTTCCTGCTCTTCAGACTTGACAATAATCTCCTTGTTCTTTATATCCTAATTCAAACATCACCAAATTCCCGAAGTCTCGGCCCAGGTTTGCCCACTTCAGACTGTCATTCAAAACTCATTTGTGGCACTCTGTATTCATGGTCTTGCTTGACCATTTGAGAATCCCTAGAGCTTTCTTAAAATTATTATCACTAGAGGCTTCCCAAGGGCTTGAAAATGTGTTGTTCTCTGACATTCTTTACAATGCCAAGCCCAATGCTTCCCACATCACAGATTATTCGTACAAGTTTGTCAAATGGTGTCATGAAAACATTTTTTGTCTAAACAATTGATTTATATGCTTTTGATTTTGTTTTGTTTGAGGTGTACACTCAGTAACTCCCAGAGTTTACTCCTGGCTCTGTGGCTCAGGGTTTATTCCTAGAGGTATTCAGAGAACCTTATGTAGCACTGGGGATCGAATTGTGTCAATCACATGCAAAGCAATATCTCTTAACCTTGCACTATTTCTCCAGCCCTAAGAGATTTATTTAAAGTGAAGCCCATTGTAGTTAACACTTTAACTACATATATACCTCTTCTTTTCATTTTTATTTTTTCTAGTGCAACACTCTACATATATACCTCTTTTCATTTTTATTGTTTCTAGTGCTATGATTTATTGCTCAGAAAGGAATAAGTAGATAAGACAAATATACATATGCTAGTGTACCTTGTATCATTTTGGTATTTATTTGTTGTCTTTCCATGGTCTTGAATAGTGACCTTTTCATCCACAAAGTGTCCCAGTATAAATGATACATCGGATTGGCATCTGACTATTTGAGGACATATTTGAGGGTATAAAGGCGGTCTCTCACTTTCATCTTCTCCTGAGAAGACAACTAGAAACAAGTGGCTTCTTAAAGTCCATGCCAAAGCATTTGTTCTCTTTGTGTTCCTTTTTATAGCTGCCATTAATGCTTAGGCCCACCTCTCCTCTCAGCCACATCTCTACTTCCTACTGCTATTACAGTCTAAAGATATGTCTACATTAACAGGAATAATAATGAATAAATCAGGAAAAATCTTTACATTAGCTGTGTTCTCTTTCCTGTTACCCTCTTGTGCCCTCAGTGTCATCATACTGTTCTCATTTCAAGTGTTCTCAATTTCATTTCTGTTCTTTATTCTTCTGGACTTTATCCTTCAATGTCTGACTTCTCTTTGTATATCTCAATACCTATTGCCAGTGTTAACCCGAGACTGATGTCATCAGTGTCTATTTTACATTCAGAATAATCCCCCATCTCAAATTGTAACTTCACATATTTCCCTGTAGCAATCGTTTCCATAACATGTTTTGGCAAACTCAAGTTTTGGGTGTTAATATCTGTTATGGAGTAAAAGGGTTTCAAAGTCAAGGAAGGTTGATGAATTCTCAATGGAACAATTTTAAGCAGTTTTCTTTCCTGCAGAATTTCTTAAAGTCTTTAATATGCAAATGTACATTGTGAATCTCTGAGTGGGATATATGATATGTTGTTTTCCAAACTTATTTGACCTTGGGATTTTTTTTCCCTTGGAACTTTCTTTAGGGAATATTGTTATATGAAACACATTTTATCTTAAAGAAACATACTAAGCTTTTGTGGGATATGACTTGGTTCTTGTGAATTGATGGGAAACATAAGCATTAGGTTCTAATCAAACAGTGCATTGTCCCAATTCTGCCACTGTGTTATTGGAACACATCTGGCTGTGAAGTAGTAAACTACATGGAAGACCTTTTCAATAACCATGTGAGTGATCAGAGAGCCAGAGGCAAATGCTCAAAGGATCAAATAAATAGCTAGTCTCAAATAAGCTATCTAGTAATATATTCCTGAGCAACTTTCAGCATCTTTTGCCCTTAATTTCTTCTTATAAAATAGAGATTAATAATTTTAAAGTAAAAATAAATAATAGCTGCTTAATATACCTCCGGAGATTTTAAGGGATCTCTTAATGAGATGGTGGGACATGTTTAGAAAACATTAAAAATTTTTATATGTATAAAAAATTTTACTTTTCCAATTCATTTTTTTTCTTTTGCTTTTTGGGCCATACCTGGTGATGCCTTACCTCCATGCTATCTCTCCGGCCCTTGAACATTACTAGTAAATCAAAAGTTGACAGAATCTGATGGAATTTTCCACAATTGCATTGTTCCTAAACAAATCAGTCCACCTTTGACATGTATAATGATGACCTATCTTATCTTGATTAACCATGTTATTAAATGCCAGGTGCTTATTTCCCTCTTTGATTCCCTCTTCCTCTCGGTCATTGCACTATTCCTCCACCAGAGAAGAGAACTAAAAAGAGAAATAAGGGAAATAAAATTTATAAATTATCCCTTATTATTAGTGTTGGAGAAAACCGTTTTGGTGAGAGCACTTTTGAAACTCAAATATACTTCGAAGGTATTCTATGAATTTGCATCTTCATACCTATTTCAAAATAAAAAACACTTGGAAATGGAACCAGAGCGGTGGCGTATGCAGTAGGGTAGCATGCTTTGCAAGTGCTGACCTAGGATGGACTGCAGTTAGATCCCCTGGCATCCCATATGGTCCCCCCAGCCTGCCAGGAGTGATTTCTGAGCATAGAGCCAGGAGTAGCCCCTGGGCACTGCCGGGTGTGTCCCCCCCCCCAAAAAAAAAACAAAAAAAAAACAAAAAAAAGCCTAGTAATGTTCAGGCATTGAGAAAACCAAGGCAAAGGCCTTAATCTTTGCATTAGCATGATCCAAAGCATGCATGCCTCTTAGGATTTGTCAAAGCCCTATTTTATCAGCCGAGGTTACTCAGATGTTTCACTCCATATTAGAGAATACACATCTCTGTTATCCTTTCATATGATAGGACAGCATGTCATTGGGTCATGGGCAATAGCAACAAGGTTCTGCTTATTTGTCCTCTTTGTTCATCAGCTTCTTTGGTTGAGGATCTAACTTAGATGAGTAGATCTCTGAGTAATCAATTGGTGTCATTTTTCTGAAAGAGTTAGCTATGTTAAGCCTTAACTAGCTATTCAGCTCAATTTCTGGTGCTAATTAATTCTAAAACAGAACCTAGCAAAAGTAGATATGCTATGATGAAATTACATTTTAGGGGAGCCTGAGCAATAGCACAACAGTAGGGCATTTACCTTGCACGTGGCTGACCCAGGTTCAATCTCCAGCATCCTGTATGGACCCCCGAGCCTGCCAGAAGTGATTTTGAGTGCAGAGCCATGAGTAACCCCTGAGCGCCACCAGATGTGGTTCAAAAACAAAACAAAACTGAATTGCATTTTAAGAATATCTTCAAATCAAACACTAGTATCTTCATTGTTTCTTAACTTTCATGATAGAAGTCATGAACGATTCTAGGAAGGTGAATTACACATTTAGTGGCTACTTGGAGAAAGGGAATTTCTTTGCAGAAAAAAATAAAGAAAAAAATTGCATTTTAAGAATATCTTCAAATCAAACACTAGTATCTTCATTGTTTCTTAACTTTCATGATAGAAGTCATGAACGATTCTAGGAAGGTGAATTACACATAAGGTTTAGTGGCTACTTGGAGAAAGGGAATTTCTTTGCAGAAAAAAATAAATTAGTGTTTAATATAAAATATTGTCTTGTTTTGTTTTAAGGTTACACCTGACAAAACTCAGGAGCTACTTGTAGCTATGTGCTCACGGCTCACTCTGGGTGGTCTTTGAGCTCTTGGCTCTGCCATATCTAAGGCAAATATCTTATTCACTAGACTATCTCTCTGGTCCCCAATAATTGTTTTAATTCATCTACTTTTTTTCTTAACATAAGGTGTGTTTTGGACATTTCTTTAATTTTTTTCACTCTTACCATTGGATTCAAACAGTTTATGCGGGACGCTTTCCAAATTGTCCTATTTACGTAATCTTTGTGATCTTCCTCTTTAAACAAAGGATCTCAAAACATATTCTATAAATTCGTCAATTCATCTGAAAACATCATGAACCAATTGTTTGTCATTTTGTAGGCAGAGTGACTTGTTTTCCCCTCAGTGACTCAGTCTAAAAAATTATAACAGTTCCTTTCATTTCCCTCCTTCAGGTTCTACTTTTACCATTGAGAACATACCTCCAGTCCTAGGCATTAGACTCAATTTTTCAAAAGTTAATTAATTAACATTCCTTATTGTGATTGGAGGGGTGGGAGTAGGGGGGGAATGTAAATAAAACAGAAACAAGACAAAGAAGAGTTGAAGGGAACAGGTTCAAAGCTGAAGGGTGTGGAAGGGTGTGCCTCAGGAACGCACGCATCCCTACACGCAAGCACACGCAGGGAGGAGTGAGTAGTAAAAGGAATTTAAATGGCTTTTTCATGAAATCTGATCCGGAGTGGAACAAAGAGAACGCTAAAGCTTTTGCATATGCCACTTTCTGTTTAAAGGAGGAGACATCAATTCCACTCCTCCTTCCTCTGGTGTTGCTTGAACACAAAAAGAATGATTGAAATTGAACTTTATAAATCAAGATGTCAACAAATATACAAGCACCAGTCTAGTTACAAGAGACTGTAGTTTTTAGAGAATAAAACTAACCTTGTTTCTTTCTTCTTTATATATTCTTTGAAGCTTTACAAAGAACACATTGTTTATTCTTGTGTAAAAACATGGAAAGAAGCTTTCTGTCAGGTACTCTATTTTATTTATTTAGTTGTTTCATAATTTAATTATAATGTTCCCCTCTGTTTAATAATTAGCAATATGCTTAGTAATAAGCATCAAAGCCCTGTTCTTTTCCCCACCATGTGTCAATTCAGTTTCCAAACGGTTATGGAGCCAGGCTGTGCCTGTGTAGGTGAGCTGTCTTTCCTGGGCCCTGGCAATGTGCCCTATACATAGTTGAGGGTCAGCCCTGGAGAAAGGCCCAGTTAGAGGCCTAGGCAGGGACTTCCTGCCATCTGGAACAGTCTGGAGAGAAGAGACAGATGTCAGCAAGAAGAGCTCAAGTGATTCCTCTTCAAATCCACCTGGATTGCCACTATTTCCCCCCATTTTTCCAACTGGGCAATTGAACCGTCATTGCGGGTAATTGAGTGCACTATTTTTCAGCTCTGTCCTTGGCTGCATTTCAGGCTTAGCTTTTGTGGTCACTTAGCACCCCTTGAAAGACCCTTGATATGTTTGAGGAACTCCCCTGAGCCCGGATCCGGCATCCCTCAATACAAGTAACCTCCAGTGTATTTTCCCAGCGTCTCTAGAATTAGGACTGATTTCTGATTGAAGCTCAGCTAGCAGACATACTCATAGGAGAAATTGTTTTGGAAGAGAACAATAAGAGGAAGGAGTGCCTCACAGAATTCCTTTTCTGGCAAAAGTGGCAGTGGAGGTTGCTGGCTTTGGGGAAGGACAGTGGAGGTTCCGGGCTCCTGTGATGAAGGGTTGTGATGAAGGGGGAAGGGCTGTATGGTCTTCCTGTGGCAGTTACAACAGAAGCCAAGTCTAAAGTCAAAATTTCTTTACAGCAACACAAAACCTAAAGCTAGCCTAAGCAGTGGTTACTAATTAGGCACATCTATTTTGAAAACCAAATCATTAAACTTGATGTGTTGGAATATTTTTTTACATTATTAAGATGAAACTGATTTTTCTTTTTATTTTGGAGAGGTATACACCAGAGCTGCTCAGAGACTACTCTTTTTTTTTTTGTTTTGATTTTTTTATTCTACTTTTTTTAATTTTTTTATTTTGAATTATGAGAACAAAAGATGCAAAGAAAGAGTACAGGCTAAAGTTACAGTGGAAGGACAATCAGCCAATAACATAATTTCAGAAGAAGTCCCCTTGCTGATATCTTAACTCTTAAACTTTCAGCCAAAGAACGTTCAGATAAATAAAACATGAATCCATGTACAATTACTTTGTCCCCTCAAGTCCCCAGATTGTAGCACCATTGTAATATTTCTCTAACAGCACACAAGGCAATCTAAAGCCCATAAAACTTATGTAACTCCTTAAACATCTAGAGGCATAGTCATTTTTTAACAATTTCCACTGTACATGCATATTAGCTATAAGTTTTTTTTTTTTAGGTCTGTAAGAGGATTTATTCTAAATTGTAAGTTTCTTTTTTTTTTTCTTTATCCTTTATTTAAACACCGTGATTACAAACATGATTATAGTTGTATGATTACAGTCATGTAAAGAGCACCCCCCTTCACCCGGTTGCAAACATTCCCCACCACCCAATTTCCCCAGATCTCCCTCCCTCCCCACCCCCCCTACACCTGTACTCGAGACAGGCTTTCTACTTCCCTCATTCATTCAATTGTTATGATAGTTTTCAGTGTAGTCCATCTCAGAGACTACTCATTACCTCTGTGCTCAGGGTACTATGGGGTGTGGGATACTGGGCTTCAGGAGTCCAGCATGGAATCAACCTGTTGAATTTTCTGGTCCCAAGACTGATAATTGTTTCTTTTTCATAAAATAATATAGTTGATCACAAATGAGCTTAAAAAGCCAAGTGTGTGAGGGAGACATGCCATGACAGTGAACCTTCAGATATCTTGGGGGCTAAGTCTGGGATCTAACATTCTTACTCTGGATTTTTATTTGCTCATTTTTGAATTTTCTTTCTCCCTTTTTAGCCTCCCTTTATATGTCACTTTCCTCTCACATGAGAATTATTGCTTTAGTATAATTTTCTGTTGTTGTTGGCCACACCTAGTGGTACTCAGGAGATCTGTGCTCCTGGGTCTGTGCACAGAGGTTCACACCCTGGGATGCTTAGAGGACTATATCTGTGCTGGGATTTAAATCATTGCTATAGCTACCGCCAAATGCAAATAAGTGCCTTAACCTTTGTACTATCTCTTTAGTCCAAATCTGATTTTTCTTAGGACTGAATGGATCCAGGTGATTGGCACAGCATGACATCTCTAGGCAGGTAGGAATGCAGAATCTCCTAAGCTTGGGGAGGAGTTACAATAGAATTGTAATAAACCTTCTTGTGAAAGAGTAGAAAACTCTATTCAAATCAGTGAACAGTGACTTGTTGAAACAAATCCCATTTTGTTATTTTCCAACTTATTTGTACAATTTAAAACACATCTCTTTTTTTTTTTTTTTTTTTTTTTTTTTGGTTTTTGGGTCACACCCGGCAGTGCTCAGGGGTTACTCCTGGCTCTATGCTCAGAAATCGCTCCTGGCAGGCACGGGGGACCATATGGGACGCCGGGATTTGAACCACGGACCTTCTGCATGAAAGGCAAACACCTTACCTCCATGCTATCTCTCCGGCCCCTAAAACACATCTCTTAACAATAGTCATGGATTATTGACATTATGGAAGTAATTGCTTACCTAGATTTCAAGATAGGATTGGAGAATATTAGTCCTTTCTTAAGAAGATTTTATACTTTTCAGGGGAAAACATCCTTGTCAAATATTTTCTCAGCCAGAATAACAAACTACAATGACATTATTGTAATATTGTAAATTTATGGGCTCTAAATCAATGACTTTTAACCATAGAGATAAATCCTGGAGGATGAGGAATTTATGAATTCATGTGGGACACTAAGTTACAGAAATCACAATTAAAGGTCTTTCCTCTTTTTCTGTCCCTTGCTCTTCCATGATGTTAAAAAAGACTGATATCTGGGCCCAGAGAGATAGCACAGCGGCATTTGCCTTGCAAGCAGCCAATCCAGAACCAAAGGTGGTTGGTTCGAATCCCAGTGGTCCATATGATCCCCTGTGCCTGCCAGGAGCTATTTCTACGCAGACAGCCAGGAGTAACCCCTGAGTACCGCCGGGTGTGGCCCAAAAACCAAAAAAAAAAAAAAAAAAGACTGATATTCTAAATTTAGTGAGCTATTTTTTAGTCATTCTACTGGATTTTAAACTAATCTGCCTGTCATCCTGCCTTATTTCATAATTTCTACATTATGATAGTCCTAATGCAAGAATTGTTTGATTATTAGTGACTTAAGTAAAGAGAATTGAAATGTGGCTGTAAATGTCACTCAGGTGAGGATATAACTGACTAAATATAAAAGCAAGTCAAAGGATCTGGAGCAATCATACAGCTATTAGGGTACTTTCCTAGCACATGGCTGACCCAGGTTCAATCCTGGACATCCCATGATGTCCCATGAACACTGCCAGGAGTGACCCCTGAGTGTAGAGCTAGGAGTGAGCCCTAAACACTGCTGGATTAGCCCAATAACAAAAAGAGAGAGAGAGAGAGAGAGAGAGAGAGAGAGAGAGAGAGAGAGAGAGAGAGAGAGAGAGCCGAGAGAGCCTCAGTTTTCTCCTACATTATAAGATGGCTCCAGAGTAAGTTCTTTCTTTCTTTCTTTCTTTTTTTCTTTACCACATCTATCAGTGCTTAAGAGTTACTTCTGGCTCTTAACTCAGGAATTACTTCCAGTATGCTCAGGGGACCACATGGGATGCTAAGGATTGAACCAACTCTATAGCACTTTCTAGTCTTCTGTTTGTCTGAGACAATGTAATACTTCGAGTGGTTTATAAATTCTGTGATTTTTTTTATTTATTTATTTATTTTTAATTTATTTAAACACCTTAATTACATACATGATTGTGTTTGGGTTTCAGTCATGTAAAGAACACCACCCATCACCAGTGCAACATTCCCATCACCAATGTCCCAAGTCTCCCTCCTCCCTACCCGACCGCCGCCTGTACTCTAGACAGGCTCTCCATTTTCCTCATACATTCTCGTTATTAGGACAGTTCAAAATGTAGTTATTTCCCTAACTAAACTCATCACTATTTGTGGTGAGCTTCCTGAGGTGAGCTGGAACTTCCAGCTCTTTTCTCTTTTGTGTCTGAAAATTATTATTACAAGGGTGTCTTTCATTTTTCTTAAAACCCATAGATGAGTGAGACCATTCTGCGTTTTTCTCTCTCTCTCTGACTTATTTCACTCAGCATAATAGATTCCGTGTACATCCATGTATAGGAAAATTTCATGACTTCATCTCTCCTGACAGCTGCATAATATTCCATTGTGTATATGTACCACAGTTTCTTTAGCCATTCGTCTGTTGAAGGCATCTTGGTTGTTTCCAGAGTCTTGCTATGGTAAATAGTGCTGCAATGAATATAGGCTGTAAGGAAGGGGTTTTTGTATTGTATTTTTTGTGTTCCTAGGGTATAATTCCTAGGAGTGGTATAGCTGGATCGTATGGGAGCTCGATTTCCAGTTTTTGGAGGAATCTCCATATCGCTTTCCATAAAGGTTGAACTAGACGGCATTCCCACCAGCAGTGGATAAGAGTTCCTTTCTCTCCACATAAATTCTGTGATTTTCAACATGTGTATATAAGGGCAAGAAAGAAAAGTATTTGCATCAACGTTGATTTCTTCTGCTTTTTTTCAGTGCAAACTTTTTTTGTTTGTTTGTTTTTGGGGTCACACCTGGCAGCTATCAGGGGTTATTTCTGGCTCTATGCTCAGAAATGACTCCTGGTAGGCTTAGGGGACCATATAGGATGTGGGGATTTGAACCACCGTCTTGCTGCATGCAAGGCAAACACCCCTAACCTTCATGCTATTCTCCCAGCCCAGCAAACTGGTATCTTAAGAATAAACTATTTGAGTCCCAAAAACGAAGGCCAGACAGACGGACAGAACGGTCTTCTTTATGATTCAGAAGAGCCAATGTTAAGCCCAGATCAGTGTTCTGTGAGGGAAAGCCAAAGCAACAGGCAAAGGGCTGGGATCTTTCCAGCCATACCCAGTTGGGTTCTACCCAGCCCCCCACTCAAGTACCAAGAAACAGAGACAGACAGAAAGACTAGCAGTGGGGTCATCTTTGATTCAGAAGAGCCATTTTCATTCCAGGTCAGTGTACCCCAAGCAAAGCATGGCTGCTTCATTTTGCTCTGTGGCCACACATTTCTCTAGTCAATGAGTCAAACAACAGCACATAAAAACCACCACCAAACTGCAAAGGTCACAATGAGAAAGTAACACATGATTCCACCACATTTAAAGAACAAAGATAGTAGTTTGAAGACTCCAATAAATCTGTCATCTGTATACTCTCTCTGATAAATGTTTTAGACAGGAAGTGTTGAGGATGTTCAAGAAACTCAAATAAATCATGCAATGGAAAGCCAATTAGACTCAAGAGAATATAAAAGTAGAAATGAGAAAACTTTATTTATGTTTTCTTGGTTTTTGGGTCACACCCGTCTGTGCTCAGGGGTTACTCCTGGCTCTGCACTCAGAAATAGCTCCTGGCAGGCATCAGGGACCATATGGAATGCCAGAATTTGAACCACCATCTGTCCTGAATTAGCTGCGTGCAAGGCAAATGCCCTACCACCATGCTATCTCTTTGTCTTCAAGAATAGAATTGAGGGCCTGGAGGATAGCACAGCGGTGTTTGCCTTGCAAGCAACCGATCCAGGACCAAAGGTGGTTGGTTCGAATCTTGGTGCCCCATATGGTCCCCCGTGCCTGCCAGGAGCTATTTCTGAGCAGACAGCCAGGAGTAACCCCTGAGCACCGCTGGGTGTGCCCCCCCCAAAAAAAAATGAATAGAATTGAGAAAACTTTAAACAGAAATGAAAGAATCGAAAAACCTCAGTAGACAAAATGAAAAACTCACTGGAAGGTCTCACTAGCAGAGTAACAATTGCAGAGGATTGAATCAATGAGCTTAAAGATGAGTTGCGTAATAGCTCCAGACAACAGCAGAACATGAAAAAGAGATTAAGATAAGCAAACAAAAGATGGGGGAGAAATCCTCAAAGTAAGTGAGCTGACAACAATAGACATTTGTGATAAATTCAACAGAAACAATAGAAAAGTCATTGGGGTCACAGAGAGCTAGGAAGAAAATCCTTATGAAGAGTAACAAAGACATCATTGCTGAGAAGTTCCCAGAGCTAAAGAATGCATGCACCCTCAGTCTGCACACCCAAACAGATTCCAGCTAAAAGAGACCTAAATAAAAGTAAGCCAAGGCACATCCGAGTCACAATGATAAAAACCATAGATGTATATTGAATTCTGAAAGGAGTAAGATCAAAAATGAAAAATAAATACAAAAGCGCATCCTTAGGTTTATAGCAGATTTATCACAAAACTGATAACAGTGGTGGGATATAGTGAAAAAAATCAATGAAATGAATGCTTCACCAAGAATACTTCACCCAGGTAGATTCTCATTTAGATTTGATGGAAGAATACAGAGCTTCAAGGATAAACAAGAGCTTAGGCATGTTCCAGACTCAAAACCAACTTTTAAAAAGAACTGAAGGGTTATTTTAAAGGCAAGACAAATTCCACAAACGTACAAAACTTCTACAAAAGATGGCATAAAATTACATGACAAAACGTCTCAGTGTCAATAGACTAACTGCACCAATGAAGAAACACAAAGTAGCAAAATGGCTCAAAAAATTGAATCCAACATTTTGCTGCCCTACAAGAAACACATTTGTATTGTCAGAGAAAACACAAACTCAAAGTCTGAGGTTGGGAAAAATTCCTTCAAGCAAACAACTCTCTTAAAAAAAGTAGGGAGGCCATACTAATATCAGACAGCAGAATTCAGGTTTCAAAAGTTTAAAAGAGGAGGCCAGAGTGATAGCATAGTGGGTAGGGAATTTGTCTTGAACGTGGCCGACCTAGGTTTGATCTCTGGCATCCCATATCTCTTGGCATCTCCCAAGCACCACCAGGAGTAATTTCTGAGTTCAAAGCCAGGAGTAATCCCTGAGTGCTGCTAAGTGTGTCTCCCTCCTGACCCCCCAAAAAAACCCCACAAAAATGTTTTTAATAGAGATAGACAGTAATTTCTTAATATTCAATATATATATACATCAAGAAGAAATCATAATCCTAAACATATATGCACTAAATGAAGAACCAGCAAAATATTTAAAAAAAAAAAAACCACGAATAGGCTTGAAGATAAACATTAGTAGCAACACAGTAGCAGTTGGAGACTTTAGCACCACTCTATCACTTCTTGAGAAACCAGGTTAAAACTCAACAAGGATATACCAGCTTTCATGGAAGAAATGTAAGAGAAGGGCTTAGTATAGATATATAGATATAGATAGATATGATAGGTATAGATATAAGTATAGGTATATAAAATAGCTTTTAAACATGCAAAAGGTCTTGCACATGGGGCATTTTTCAAAATAAGCTACATGCTGTACACAAAAATACACCTTCATAAAATTAAGAGGATAGAAATTATATCAACTCAAATAATGATGCACTGAAAAGAAGTGAATTACAAACAGAAATGGAGAAACAACTTTAATACCTGGAAATTAAACAGCTCAATAATGAACAACCAGTGGGTCAGAGATGAAATCAAAAGATTCCTGAAAACAACTGAGAATGAAAACACAAATGATCAGAATTTGTGAGACACAGAAAAAGGATTATTATTAAAAGAAAAAGTTGTAGCTTTTCAAGCACTCATCAGGAAGGAAGGGTCTATGAAAATAACTTAATTACACAGATTTAAAAATTGGAAAATGAGGGCCGGAGAGACAGCATAGTGGTAGGGCATTGGCCTTGCCCGCAACTGATTCGAACAGAATATGGTTCAAATTCTGGCATCCCATATGGTCCCTCGTGCCTGCCAGGAGCAACTTCTGAACACAGAGTCAGGAGTTATCCCTGAGAGCTGCTGAATGTGACCCCAAAAAGAAGGAAGAGGAGGAGGAGGAGGAGAGGAGGAGGAGGAGAAGAAGGAGAAGGAGAAGGAGGAGAAGAAGAAGAAGAAGAAGAAGAGGAGGAGGAGGAGAAGAAGGAGAAGGAGGAGAAGAAGAAGAAGAAGAAGGAGGAGGAGGAGAAGAAGGAGAAGGAGAAGGAGGAGAAGAAGAAGAAGAAGAAGAAGAAGAAGAAGAAGAAGAAGAAGAAGAAGAAGAAGAAGAAAAAGAAGAAGAAGAAGAAAAAGAAGAAGAAGAAGAAGAAGAAGAAGAAGAAGAAGAAGAAGAAGAAGAAGAAGAAGAAGAAGAAGAAGAAGAAGAAATTGGAAAATGACCAACAAAATTAGCAGAAATCAGGCAGTAGGAAGGAAATAATAAAACCTATAATAGAAATTAATGAACTAGAGGGGCTGGACCTGAAGAGATAGCACAGTGGTATGGTGTTTGCCTTGCAAATGGCCGACTTAGGATTAATGGTGGTTCAAATCCTGGCATCCCATATGGTCCCCCATGCCTGTCAGGAGCGATTTCTGAGTAGAGATCCAGGTGTAACCCCTAAGTGCTGCCACTGGGTGTGGCTCCGAGAGAGAGAGAGAGAGAGAGAGAGAGAGAGAGAGAGAGAGAGAGAGAGAGAGAGAGAGAGAGAGAGAGAGAGAAAGAAAGAAATTAAAAAGATCAATGAAAGCAAGAGTTAATTCTTTGAAAAATACACAAAATTGATAAAGATTAGCAAGTCTGACAAAGAAAGAGAGCTAATACAACAAATTAGAAAGGAAAGGGGGGTGCCACTACAGATACTACAGAAATTCAAGGGTAATGAGAGATGAATTTGAAAGTTTTTATGCTACAAAGAGAGAGAACCTAGAATAAGTGGATAAATTCTTAAACTTCTATTACCTTCAAGATTGAACCAAGATGAACAGACCTATCACTATCAAAGAAATTAAAATAATAATCAAAGACTTCCCAAAAACAAAAGCCGAAGGCCAGACAGATTAGTGAATTCTTTCATAACTGTAAAAAGGGTCTACTGCCAATCCTTTCCAAGCTTTTCCAGAAAATTGAAAAACAAACACTTCCAGACAGTTTTTATGAAGCTAATATCACCCTTATACCAAAAGCAGAAAGAGACACCACAAAAAAGATAATTGCAAGCCAATATCCGTGAGGAACATAGGTGCAAAGGTTCTCAATGAAATACTTGCTAATAGAATCCAGCAATCCAACAAAAAGTTCATACACCATGACCAAGTAGGATTTACCTCAGAAATGCAAGGATGATTTAACATACACAAGGCAATCAATATAATATACTATATTGATAAAAGAAAAAATAAAAATCATATGATCATAACATTTATGCAGAGAAAGCATTTAAGCATTTGATAATATCTAGTACCCATTAATGCTGAAAACTCTCAAGAAGATGGGAATCGAAGGAACTTTTTTCAATCTATTCAAAACCACTTATATTCATTATAGTACTGGAAGTACTTGCCATAAAAATTAGGCAAGAAAAATATCAAGGGTATCCAGGAGGAAAGGCAGAATTTAAGATCTCACTGTTTGTGGTTGGCATGATACCATATTTAGAAAATCCTAAAGATTCTACAAAAAAGCTTCGAGAAACAATAGATTTGTAAAGTGCCAGACTACAAAATTAATATAATAATCCATCTTTTCTATATGTAATTAATGAGAGAAGGAAGAGATATTTTTTTAAAAATTCCCATTCACAATTGTGTCTAAGAAAATCAAATACCTTGGAATCAACTTAAATAAAGAGGTGCAAGATCTAAACAAAAAAAACTATAAAACATTGCTTCAAGAAATACTAGAGGACACAAGGAAATGGAAACACATCACCTACCCCTGAATTGGGAGGACTGACATAATTAAAATGGCATATATCTCAACACACTATAAAATGCAGGGGCCGGGGGAGCACAATTAGTAGAGCTTTTACCTTGCATTTGACTGGCCTGGGTTTGATCCTCAGCATCTCATATGGTCCTCTAAGACTGCCGGGAATGATTACCGAGATCAGAGCCAGGAGTAACCTCTGAGCACTGCCAATAGAAACAAATAAACAAAAGAATACCCATGCCATTTTACAAAGAAATAGATCAAACACTGCAGAAATTCATATACACAAATAGCTAAAGCAATCTTTGGGAAAAACAAGATGGGGTAGCATCACTTCCCCCAACTTCAAACTGTACTATAAAGCAGTAGTCATTAAAACAACATGTTATTAGAATAAAGATAGGCTCTCATATCAATGGAATAGTATTGAATGTCCTGAGACTGACCCTCAGGTATATATATGCATATATATGTATGTATGTGTATATATATATGTGTGTGTGTGATTAATTAATCTTTGGTACAGGGGCAAGAAATATAAAGTGGAGCAAGGATAGCCTCTTCAACAAATAATGTTGGGAAAAATGGTCAAGTAGATAAAAAATCATGAACTTAAGTCTCTCTTTAAAGCAATGCACAAAAGCCCAATCAAAATGGATTAAAGACCTTGATATCAGGCCTGAAACCATAAGATACTTAAAGGAAATAATAGATAGGATAGAATACTCCATGACTTTGAAGTTAAAGGCATGTTTAATGATGAGACATCACTAAACAAGCTAGTGGAAGCAAAGAGAAACAAATGGGACTACATTAAACAAAGAAGCTCATGTACCTCAAAGGAAAACAGTGACTAGAATACCAATACCGCCCATAAAATGGGAGAAACTATTCACCCAATACCCATCTGATAAGGGTTTAATATCTAAGACATATAAGGCACTGATAGAACTTAACAAGAAAAAAGCATCTAATCCTATCCAAAAACGGGAAGAAAAATATACAAATGGCCAAAGGGCACATAAAAAATGTTCCACATCATTAATCATCAGGGAGATGGAAATCAAAACTAAGTGAGATAGCATCTCACATCAGAAAGACTAGCACACATCACAAAGAAAGAAAAAAAAAACAGCCAGTGCTGGCACATATGTGGGGAGAAGGGACTGCTGGTGGGAATGACAACTGGTCCGACCATTTTGGGAAATAAAAAGCTCCAGTTTGCACTGGTGAAGGATGTTATATACTATGTAACTGATATTCAGTTACGAACAATTTTGTAACTGTGAAAAGGAAAAACAATTGTATTATGAACAAGTTTGTAAAAGAAATACGCCAGTATTTAAATAAACCCTAACCCTAACCTGGCAACACATATAGTCCCCCAAACTCCACTTGAAGTGATATTTGAGCCCAGAAATCCTGTGCACCACCAGATGTGATCTCTCCCCCATGATTCTCACATCAAATTCCATTTTGAAATATTTTTCATCACCATCCTAGAATTTCTATTTTTCCAGAAACAACACTTTTGAGGGGAGGAGTTTTATTCTTTGTTCTGCTTTAGGAGGCCACACCAGGGGTACCCAGGGGATACTCCTGGCTCTAAAGTAGATATATATATATATATATATATATATATATATATATATATATATATATATATATATATATATATATACCACAGCCCTAGCTTTTCATTTTCAGGCCACATCTTCTCTGTCCTCTCCTTTCCATTCCCTCATTGCACTGATCTGGAGTCCTTCTTTTATCAATATTCACTTCTATCCTTTATAATTCCACCAATTTCTTTTCTCTGTCTCTCTCTCTCTCATAGCTCATAGTACTTTTTTTTTCTAAATTGCACATCGATCAGGTCATTCTTTCCTTGAAATATTTCAGTGGCTTCCCAAAGCTATTCAAGGATTGAAACATCCAATCTTTTTCTTGATACTCGTACAACACTCTTCAGAAATAAACCTCTGTGTACTCTTCACTTTATTTCACCAACTGACTCCCAGATACCCAATTAATGCAAATTCCCTGTAGTTTCTAGAATGTGCATTATCTTTCTTTACCCCATTGCTTTTGTTCAGATTGCTTTTTTTGAAATGCTCTTGACTATTTTTCTAATAAAGATATTTACTTATTTAGGGATTTTTAATAGTTTTTTGGCTATACCTGTTGGTTACTCCCAGTTCTGTGTTTGAGGATCACTCTTGGCCATTGGGTGGCCAGGTGGTGCTGGGGATAGAACCCTGGCCTCCATAAACCAAACACACTGTAGATATATGCAGCCCATTAGCTCAATCATCCCATGAGCTCATTCAGTCCATAGAATTGAGTCCCCACAATGTTTTTGGCTTTTTTTTTTATCTTAAGGTAAGTCTTTTTTTGTCAAGGCTCCACTAAAGTACAAAAGAAGCTCTAGATAATGGCATTCATTTTTGCCCCCAGAGTGCTAGGTACCAACAACATCTTTCATAACACTTATAAGACTATATTAAACATACAAAACTTTTTTATGCCTTTCTAGATCATGAGCACCTCAAAGAAAGAAATTTTATTTCTACACATTCAAACTTTAGCATTGTGCCCACTTTATGATAAAGTCAGTATTGTTTTATACTTACTTTAAACTTCTTGATGAAAGCTACCACTTTTAACAAATTTCTTGTTTGCATTGCCTTAAATGCTTAGAAAAATACTGAATTTTGTACTCTTCAACAGTACACACTTTGTTGTTCAATAACTGTTTTCTGACTGGCCGGTGAGGTGGCGCTAGAGGTAAGGGTCTGCCTTGCAAGTGCTAGCCAAGGAAGGACCGTGGTTTGATCCCCTGGCATCCCATATGGTCCCCCCAAGCCAGGGCAATTTCTGAGCGCTTAGCAAGGAGTAAGCCCTGAGCATCAAACGGGTGTGGCCCAAAACACCAAAAAATGTTTTCTGAATGGATCGTTATATTATTTTTTAAAGACATCAGTTTTGCCTCCACAAATACTTAAAGATTCCAATTACCAAGAACAGTTTTGAAAAACATTTTATGTATTGATTGACCAGTAGAAGTGTCTGAAGATGTTTTTGCTTTACCCCAGAGCAGTAGCCTAAATCATGAGCTACAAGCTAATAGTAGTCACTGGAGAATGGCTCTGTTTGTTTGCTTAGACCGTTTGTGATATTAGCTATGCAAATACATATTTTGATTGTTCATTTGGGAAAAGAGTATTACTTGATGACTTCTTAAAGTATATGTAGGCTTATTATGAGGAGGAGGATAACTAATTTTTTCCCATTCTATTGCTGATTCAATGAGGGAAAGCACTTACTTATGTTGTATCAATACTTAAAGATAAGAGAGAATGTCTTCCCTAGAATTCAAGGACATTGGGAAACATCTTTGAAGTAGTGACTTGAAGATACCAGCATTCTCATATTCATCACAAATCTGTGAAACTGAAAATTATTCTGTCATATTGACCACATACCACCAATGAAGAAGCTGTTGGATTTGACATCTCTAGTTGCTACCAGAGAATAAGAGAAAACAGATGCATGTGATGAAGGCAAGACATCAGCTCATTGCTAAGCCATCACAGTGATGACATCTCTACCCTTGTATCTCATTGAGAGACAAGGCATGGGGAAAGTTCAGTTCAAGTAAAAGGCAATTTATAAGTTATATTGTTACACCAAACGTGCTGTGCACATGCTCAGCCTATTGGCTCAATCACCTAATAAACTATACTACTGTTTTTAAATACTTACATTTTTGCCTCCATACATACACAAGATTCCCAATTACTAAAAGCAGTTTTGAAAAACATTTTAAGTGGGGCCGGAGAGATAGCATGGAGGTAAGGCGTTTGCCTTTCATGCAGGAGGTCATCGGTTCGAATCCCGGCGCCCCATATGGTCCCCTGTGCCTGCCAGGAGCAATTTCTGAGCCTGGAGCCAGGAATAACCCCTGAGCACTGCCAGGTGTGACCCAAAAACCAAAAAAAAAAAAAAAAAAAAGAAAAACATTTTAAGTGCTGATTGACCAGTAGAAAAATCTGAAGATGTTTTTGCTTAAATAATTCTGATGCACTGAAGGATCTGGGTACCAATGGGTCAGATTGGATGAAAATCTGAGGAGAGAGAGAGAGAGAGAAAGTTATCCTATAAGCAGTGAGGAAAAGGTTTTTGAAACAAGAGAGTGACATGATGAAAGCTTATTACTAAATCTTAATCTGCTGACTGTGTGCTACTGTTTCCTTATTGTCAGCAAGATTAAGCTACTTGGAACTCGAAGCAAGTTAGATCTGTGATGATAGAAAAGAGAAGGATATATTCTCCCTCTCATGTCCTGTACACCAAATTTCTGCTAAATTGGTTTAGATGTCAAAACAATAAATTGGAATAAGAAGCACATTTTAAAAATTGAAGGTGTATTCTATCCAATTGTTCCTAAAAATACAAGCCTGGAGAGACTGTAGGGAGAGTACAGAAAGGAAGAGATTCTATGTTCAAAAATATACGAAAGTTGATTATTTATGGGTGATTACTTTAGAGACATCCATCAATTCATTCATCTATCCATCCATTCATCCATCAATCCATACATTCATCCATCTAGTGATTACTTGGTCATCTATAGTGCTATGTTTAAAAGTTTATAAAATGATTGTCATGCAGTATTTGGAATATTAATGGGTAACTGGTCATGTTACATTGGGATTAATGTAAAACCACTGTCCCTAAGAAGTATACAAGTCAACAGATAAACTCATACCAAAAACATTTTAGATAAAGGCATGTGATTATAAATAAAACAACACCAGAATGAACAGTGACTGAGAATGGAGGAGTAAGCTCTTGGGAAATTGCTCTCAGAGAAAACTTAGCTGTTGAAATGTCACTCCAGCAGACTTCAGAATGAGAAAAGGTTAGGTATACACAGAACAGAGAGAAGGATGGTCCAGGCAGAGGAAATAGTCAGGGCAAAGGCCTTGAGGATAGAAGTTGGAGAAAGAGGCAGTGAAAACTATGAGCCTTTGCCTCTTGCCATGTTCAGTATATATCTGAAATACTTCCTCTTCAACTTCTATGCAAGTGAAATATTTTAACAGTGAACAATTTAAGTACTTGGATTATCAACTTTGTTTTTAATAACCAATTAAGATTTTTCCATGTGAAAAAGTATATTGAAAATTCATTTGTGCATTAATTGTCAAAATAGAACCCCCTGTTAAGGTCAAAGATAACAAAGACAAAATCAAAGATGAAGTGTTTCAGATCACCTTGCAGGAAGAGAGCATAGGATGGGATGAAAGGCTAAAAATCATGTACTATTTATTAATTTAATAAATCTGTCTTGATGTCAATGTAATCGAATGTTGTCACAAAATAATGGTCTCATGCTGTACATTATTGGTGAGGCAAAGCTCTGATGTTTATTTTCAAGACACGAGACATTGATCCTTCACTAATAGAATATTACAAGTTTATTTCTATTATGCTAAGTAACCAAAGTTGATTTCATTGTTTGCTTTGATTGATGCTGATGCTGTCAGAGTTCAGAGTGGTCTGGGGCTTTTAGGCCAAAAAGATGAGATTATACATATATCTATATCTATATATGTATTTATTTTTCTTAATTGTGTATCCTTGGGTGTTATTTTAATATACAATCAAAGAAAAAAAGTTTCAGAATACTTAGTGTCTGGGTGATTTCTTCTGATACCTCGGGGATTGGGTCTCTTTGGCAGATGATTATGCTCCCCCGAGACCAAGACTCTAGAGCCAAACCATAAATGAGTGATCTAGGCCCCACCCAACTAGAAAGACAACAGGAAAAGGGAAGAGAGGAAAAACAGCTAAAACAATAGAAGGAGGAAGTGAAGCCAAAAAATAAGAGAAGGAAAAGTAGCAGTCAACTATAATGATCCAAGAGGAAAGGAAAGCCAAATGGGAAATGCAATGACTTAGATGCCAGGGGACAGTTTTAAGCCATTTCCAGAAGTGGAACAATAATTCACAATGATCCAGTGATGGAACGTGTTGCAGTATGTCAAATCCCCACTTGCTTTTCTTTCTTTCTTTCTGTCTTTCTTTCTGTCTTTCTCTCTCTCTTTCTTTCTTTCTTTCTTTCTTTCTTTCTTTCTTTCTTTCTTTCTTTCTTTCTTTCTTTCTTTCTTTCTTTCTTTCTTTCTTTCTTTCTTTCTTTCTTTCTTTCTTTCTTTCTTTCTTTCTTCTTTCTTTTTCTTTCTTTCTTTCTTTCTTTCTTTTCTTTCTTTCTTTCTTTCTTTCTTTCTTTCTTTCCTTTCTTTCTTTCTTTCTTTCTTTCTTTCTTTCTTTCTTTCTTTCTTTCTTTCTTTCTTTCTTTCTTTCTTTCCTTTCTTTCTTTCTTTCTTTCTTTCTTTCTTTCTTTCTTTCTTTCTTTCTTTTTTCTTTCTTCTTTCTTCTTTCTTTCTTTCTTTCTTTCTTTCTTTCTTTCTTTCTTTCTTTCTTTCTTTCTTTCTTTCTTTCTTTCTTTCTTTTTCTTTCTTCTTTCTTTCTTTCTTTCTTTCGTTCTTTCTTTCTTCCTTTCTCTCTTTCTCTCTTCCTTCCTTTCTTTCTCTCTTTCTTTCTTTCTTTCTTTCTTTCTTTCTTTCTTTCTTTCTTTCTTTCTTCTTTCTTTCTTTCTTTCTTTCTTCTTTCTTTCTTTCTTTTCTCTCTTTCTCTTTCTTTCTCTCTCGTTCTCTCTTTCTTTCTCTTCTTTCTTTCTCTCTCTCTTTCTCTCTCTCTCTTTCTCTCTTTCTCTCTCTCTTTCTTGCTTCTTTCTTCTTTCTTTCTTTTCTCTCTTTCTCTTTCTGTCTCTCTTTCTCTCTTTCTCTCTTTCTTTCTTTCTTTCTTTCTTTCTTTCTTTCTTTCTTTCTTTCTTTCTTTCTTTCTTTCTTTCTTTCTTTCTTTCTTTCCTTCCTTCCTTCCTTCCTTCCTTCCTTCCTTCCTTCCTTCTTTCTTTCTTTCTTTCTTTCTTTCTTTCTTTCTTTCTTTCTTTCTTTCCTCTTTCTTTCTTTCTTTTCTTTTTTTTTTGTTTGTTTTTTGGGCCACACCTGGTTCTGCACTAAGAAATTATTCCTGGTAGACTCAGGGGACTATGTGGGATTGAACCTGGGTCAACCATGATGTAGAAGGCAAATGTCCAACCCACTGTGCTCTTGCTCCGGCCTGAAATTCTCATTTTCTTAAGCAGAATGCTGAGAGAAAGGGTGAGAGGGAGAGAGAGAGAAAGGGTGAGAAGGAAAGAAGGAGAGAACTAAAATGCTTGCCCCAGACGTAGGAGGGGGTGGAAGTTGAAAGGAAAACTGGGGACTTTGGTGGTGGGAAATGTGCACTGGTGAAGGGGTGGTATACATTCTATGACTAAAATTTAATCATGAATTATTTTGTTAATAAATAAAATAAAATAATTTTAAGTAAGTTTTCTTTCTTTTTTTTTTTTTTTTTTTTTTTTTTTTTTTGGGTCACACTCAGCAGTGCTCAGAGGTTCCTCCTGGCTCTATGCTCAGAAATTGCCCCTGGCAGGCACGGGGGACCATACAGGATGCCGGGATTCAAACCACAGTCCTTCTGCATGAAAGGCAAATGCCTTACCTCCGTGCTATCTCTCCGGCCCCCAATAATTTTATTTTAAAATAAATAAAATAATTTAATAAATTATTAAATAAAATAATTTAAATAAAAACAAATAAATTAATTTTAAATTAAAAATTTAAATAAATTTTAACAATTAACTTGTTTTTGAGGTTTTCACACATATCTGTTAAATGTGACTGAAAGGGGAATGAGCAAGATAAAGATTGGCAACATAGGGACTGACCTATTTAAACCAGAATAAGGAGAATTTTATTTCTAAATATCAAAAGAGTAATTTTGATACCAAATCAAGTCTCTTTATAGCCTATGGGAAGACAAAGAATTCATTTGATAATAGTCAAAATGGAAGGAAATGAGTTATTTGATATAGGACAAGACTGAAGAAAAATAGGTGTGATTTGCTGTTTCTGCTTTAGCCTAATGGGGGTTTAGTTGTTCATTACTGTTTACAGTAGTGAAGCAAGATCCTATAAACTACGCTTGAGTGGACTCACCTGTATTTGATCTACTGGGATGCTTACCCTTCTAGCATCACAATACATAAAAGAAGGGATGATATGGGACAATGTTGGTTGGAAGATTTTGGGGAGGGGGGAGAAAAATTAGCCAATTGTTGCCAGCTAGTAAAATTGTATGCAAAATTCGTGAATAATAATATTAACTTTTATAATTGTGAAGAACAAACAGGGCTGAAACCAGAGCGATAGCACACCAATGAGGCAAAGTTTTCCTTGCATGCGGCCAACCCGGGACCAACCCTGGTTTGATTCCCAGCATCCCATAGGGTCCCCTGAACCTGCCAGGAGCAATTTTTGAGTACAGAGTCAGAAGTAACCCCTGAGCACCACCGGTGTGGCCCCAAAATAAACAAACAAAATAAATAGATGAACACTAAAAATTTGTGAAGAACACTATGATGCATTCTGTGTAGAACAGAGACAGGTTTAGCCCATAATAAGCAACTGATGAATGTAAGTGTTGCTAATACTTAAAAGTTTATGGCATGAGGTTGGAGTGAAAACACAGAAGGGAGGGTGTTAATATTGCATGAAACTGGGTATGGCCCTAAACAAAACAAACAAACAAAAGTCTATACTATAGACCAGGGGTCTCCAACTCGTGGCTCGTGGGCCATTTGCGGCCCTCCGTACAACATTTTGTGGCCCATGGCCAGCCTTCAAATATCGCAGTATTCATGATTATTCACTTACCAAATAATCGCAATAAAAATTGCATTAGTAAGAAAAAAATCGCATTAAACATTCACATATCCCGAGCAGTTCCGTTCGGGGTATGCAAATGTTTAATGCAAATTTTTGCGATTTTTTTTTACTAATGCGATTTTTTATTGCGAATATTCGGTAAGTGAATAATCGCGAATACTTTGTGCCTAGTGCAGATGTCATTTCCACTGCTCCTGCCCTCTGTCCCTTGCATTATCAGAGGCCTAAGGCCTTGCATTATCAGAGAAGGGAGAGAAGTTTATTACAGAACTAGATTTTGTCATACCTTTATCATGACTTCATCAAAGCCTGCGGTGAAGAGAAAGATTGATGACAAGCACAGACAATTTCAGGAATAGTGGGAGATGCAGTATTTTTTTTGTTGAGCACAGGGGCATCTCCACATGTCTTATTTGCTCAGAGAAAGTTCAAGTGCGCAAGGAATACAACTTGAAATGCCATTATTTAACTAAACATGCTGAGGAATGTGCAAAATATCAAGGAAATGAGAGAGCCAAGCGGGTTGCCAGTCTTAAAGCATGTCTAATGAAGCAACAAGATTTCTTCAAGAAAGCAACCAAAGAGAATGTTGCATCAGTTGAAGCTAGTTACATGGTTAGTGAGATGATTGCTAAGGCAGGGAAACCATTCACAGAAGGAGAGTTTGTTAAAAAATGCATGTTTCAGGCTGCAAATATTATCTGTCCGGAAAAGAAAGGTCAGTTTAGCAAAATCAGCCTTTCTGCCAACACTGTGGCAGAGTGCATTTCTGACATATCAAGTGACATTTATCATCAATTGTGTGAGAAAGCCAAATGTTTTGATGCATACTCAGTTGCTCTTGATGAGGGCACAGATATAACAGACACTGCACAGCTCACAATTAATGTCCGTGGTGTTGATTGCAATTTTGAATTGACAGAGGAGCTGCTCACAATAATTCCAATGCATGACCAGACCACCGCTAATGAGATATTTTGGCATCTGTGTGATGCCATTGAGAATGCAGGTTTGCCATGGAAGAGGTTTGTTGGAATAATAACTGATGGAGCGCCATCGATGACAGGGAGGAAAAATGGACTGGTGGCACTTGTTCAAAAAACACTTGAAGAGGATGATGTAGAGAAGGACATTGCTCTTCACTGCATTATTCATCAGCAGGCCCTTTGCAGTAAATGCCTGCCGTGTGACAATGTGATGTCTGTTGTTGTGAAATGCATCAACCAAATGAGATCGAGGGGCTTAAAGCACAGGAGGTTCTATGTTTTTTTAGAGGAAGTGGAGTCAGAATATGGAGATGTGCTCTATTTCACCGAGGTATGTTGGCTCAGCAGGGGAAATGTCCTGAAAAGATTTTTTGAGTTGAGAGAAGAAGTGAAAGCCTTCATGAAGAAGGATGGGATTGCTGTTTCTGAGTTGAGTGATCACAAATGGCTCATGGACTTAGCTTTTCTTGTTGACATCACACATAAGCTGAATGTACTAAACAAGATGCTATAAGGCCTGGGGCAGCTTATAAGTGCTGCCTATGACAACGTGAGAGCATTCTCCACAAAACTTGTATTATGGAAATCCCAGCTCTCTCAGACAAACCTTTGCCATTTCCCAGCATGCAAGGAACTTGTGGATGCAGGCATACCATTCAGTGGTGAGAAATATGTTGATGCTATTTTTAAGCTAGAGAAGGAATTTGATCACAGATTTGCAGACTTTAAAAAGCACAGAGCCACTTTCCAAATTTTTGTGGACCCCTTTTCCTTTGTTGTGCAAGATGCCCCTCCTGTGCTTCAAATGGAGCTCATTGACCTGCAATGCAACTTTGATCTCAAAGCCAAGTTCAGGGAGATTAGTGGAAAAGCAGACATGCATGGGCAATTTTTGAGAGAATTGCCCCCCAGCTTCCCTAAGCTTTCCCAAATGTTCAAGCACACCATGTGCCTTTTTGGGAGCACGTATTTGTGTGAAAAGTTATTCTCCACATTGAACTTCAATAAGTCAAAGTACAGGTCTAGACTTAATGATGACCATCTTCAAGCCATACTGAGGGTCTCAACTGCTTCCTCTCTAAAGTCAAATATTGTTCAGATTTGTGAGAAGAAGCATTGTCAAGTCTCTGGCTGCAAGGAATAGGCAAAAGATGCCATGTTCAGAAGAACAGTTCATGATCTGTACTCAATGTTTTATTCATGTTCAGAAGAAATAATTAAAACTGTTAACAATGACGTTTGAGGACTTTTTTTTTTTATGAAATCCCTTATGTGGCCCTGCCTCACCCCGACTTTGCCTCCTGTGGCCCCCAGGTAAATTGAGTTTAAGACCCCTGCTATAGACTATATAATCTATAGTCTATAGTATATATATATATGTATATATACATATATATATATAGTCTATATAGAGAGAGATTCTATAGCATAGTTATAAAAACTAAACTTCTTGCATATGTGAACTTTATAACATTGCCAATAGCCACATTTTATTGATGAAAATAGCAGTTTCATGTATGTCAATTTAAATGTCTTTGTTTCTCTCACATTTTTTTCTCTTTTTGCCATGGGCTAAGGGGATGGGATGAATGGGAGGGGTAAACTAGGAACACAAAGGATGGTATGGTGTGAGTGGCCATCTCTCTCTTTTGGGGAGATCTTTCAGAAATTGAACTCAGGGTCTTATTCATGGAAAAAATGCTCCCTGTGCCTTATATTGCACCTGACATTGATTGGGAACTGAGATGAGAGTCAATTTTGTTGTCCCAATTCTTCCCATACCACCTCACAGCCCTTTAGGGAACTCTAGATCTTTAGAAAATTTCTGAGATAGGCATACACCTTCTTGTTCCACAAAAGATAAATGGTCTGTTAAAAAACAGAAAACACCTGCAATTACAAAGCAGCACTTGTATCTCTGAAAAAGACCCAATAATCAAGGTAAGGAAGGCAGCAATATAGGAATGTTGGGATACAGGGACAACTCTTCTAAGACAGGAAGTGCTATAACTTGGCTCTTCCTTAACTACCCTTTCCCATGGACTATCTACATCTGTGGCTAGAGTGAGTTATGAGCCTGCCTCCCTTCTAGAGATCAATGACCTTAAAATCTCTAGAATGCCAGAATCAACTGACATAGGTCCTCTAAAGTCTCTAATTTTTGGACAACCTCAACACCAGACTTTGGAGATTTTTGTTTCTTTGTCTGTTTTTGGTTTAAAGGCCATACCTAGTGGTACTCAGGATTTATCCTTGGCTCTGGGCTCAGGTATTACTTCTGATGGTACTCACTCATGAGATCATATAGGATGCCTAGATTGTGCACAATCTGTCTGGACCTTTAGCACTAGACTTTGTACCAAAAAAGGAATATCTGAGAGGTCTGTATCCTTGATCTAAACTCTCCACTACACAGAGAAGGGTGTAATGTCTTAAATAGAGTCTTGTCTTAAACAGAGATTTAACAGAGTTTTAGGTTAAAAACATACTTTTAATCCCATGTTCTTTAACTACTTCCAGTAAGTAAGATATGAGAGCAGTATAATTTGCTGTATTCCCTTTTTAGCCCTTCTAGGTTGAGAGGCTCCATTTATGTTGGAAGATCATGGAAAGTCAAGTTAGTATGTGCTTTTTCTTTCTCTCTCTGTTTCCAGTCCCAACAGAAGGAAATTACATTGTTTGGAGCAGTGGTCCTCAAACTATGACCCGCGGGCCACATATTGTATTTGTATCTGTTTTGTTTCTTCATTGCAAAATAAGATGTATGCAGTGTGCATAAGAATTCGTTCATAAGTTTTGTTTTTACTATAGTCAGACCCTCCAATGGTCTGAGGGACAGTGAACTGGCCCCCTGTTTAAAAAGTTTGAGGACCCCTGGAACTTTAGAGTGTGGCACAACCTCCCCCTTGAGACTGTGGCCTTTGGCAACTGTAAGAGTAAAAAGACATGATACTGGCATAATGTTACTAGGTGAAGAACTATTGTAAGAATGTAGGAACGCACTAAAGAAAATATAGTAATAGTTTTGAATGAAGAACACTCTTTGGCACACTTCTGATTACATAACTTTCAACATTTAATGACAAAAACCCAGCCAGTGAACACTGCAACACTTGGAATTTGTTTTGCAAAATGTGCTAACATGTGCAAAATTGCCAGACACAGAAGCTCTGGTTTTTCATTTTTCTTTATCTTCAGCTTGCATGTACTTCTTTGGGGTATCAGAATTATTTTTATTTTTTTATGACAAATTACTAAATTCAGAATTATTGATGGTTCTAATCAGATGAGGCACTTTAAGAGATGGAACCAATTGACCTTTCAGTTGTGCAGTTTTCCCCTAATCTATGGTACGTTTTTTTTTATGAAGAAGTAAGTTGGGAATTAAAAAAACCTGTGGTAATAGGTTAAGAAAACAGATCAATAGTTGAGAGAACTGAAGGTCATGCCTGATATGCCCAAGACCTGGGGTATGATGCCTGGCATTGGATAACCCCCAGAAGAGATGGCTAGGGGACCCCAAAACCCGTTTTCCAAAAAGAAACAGCCTGAGATGAACTAATATTAAACCAGTAATATGATGTCAAACAATGTTAATTTGAGGTCTCATTTCATTTATTATTTAGTATAAGAGACCACATTGCTCTTGATTTCATTTTTAGGTAGGTTTGTGTGAACTCTTTATTAATCTGAGCATGCTGTGTGTTCTGTCTGGGAGTGAAATTTCTTGCAAAGTTTGAGTGACAAACATCTCAGAGCTTGCTCACATTCCTCTGTGGAATAGTCACTTCTGAGAGAAAGAGGTGCGGCTTCGTGGTCTGGGAACAGGACTGTCAGCCAGGAACACACAGTTCTCATCCTGGAACAAGTTCTATTTTCTTTATGGACTAACATTAATTAAAAATAATCTTTCTAGGACTCAGTTTACCCAGTTTAAAAAGCTGAGTAGAAAAGTCCAATTAATGAGGTGTATGTTGAGTATTAATGAATTAATTAATTTGAAGTGAAAAGTGAAAAACAAATAAGGAGACATTCTTTTTTTTCTTTTTTAAAAATAAACCACTTATATAAAAAATAAATACTAGAACAGTTTTGTTCTTTGGAGAAAATTATCTCAAAACGAGGAAAATCTTTTAATATTTCAATAGTTTATTGTAATTCTTCTAGAATAGTACTTCTCAAACTCATAATTATTGTCTAATTAACAAAAAGCTAGTCTTTTTGTGCTATGTCTTAAAAGAAATTCCATATGCTAAAATTCCATATGCTAAGATTATTAATCTTAATGCTTCAGAAAAAAATTAGGACCAATGAAAAGTAAAGTCAGTCTAGAGCAGGGACAGGGGCATAACTGCCTGTTCCAAAGTGATAAATATTTCCAAGAATAAGATGAAAGTTCCAGAAAGAGAAAATAGTGCATAGGTGTCCTAACAAAATGGGGAAGGGGCAAGTCCTAATGATCAGTTAATTATAACATATTATATCTGAATAAAGCTTTTTCTTTTTTTTTTTTTTCAAAGTCTAAATTCTGCATTCTGGTAGCTCAGCTGGCTACCTTTCTCCAAATTCAGTCCTTGAAATGAATCAGCATCAGAATGAGGTTAAAAAAATGTCTTAAAAATGTATATGTATTGTGATTCTTTATACTAGGAAGCTTGAAATATCCTATCTCTTCCCTCTTTTCTGAAATAAAAACAGACAAAACAATGGATCTTTAATTCTGTGTCTAGGATCTCAAATTTGGCTCTGAATATGTGTTTCAAATCTCATTAATTACAATATTGGCCCCATGAGAAATAGTTGCTGATGCAAAGAACACTCTTTGTACTCAAAATAATTTGAACAAGGGCAAAGAAACATTTTATTTACATGTGTAAACATTAAGAGGAAAGTAAAACAGAGATAGTTCAGGTAGTCGCTGAGATGCTTTAATGATACTTGACGTGCTTACTTAAGCTTTAAGGTTACCATGTATTGGATTAGTTAAATTTTTACTTTGTGTATTTGTTGGATGATAATATGCTTGAAAAGGTAACTCTGACATTAACTTGGCAAGTTCTGAACTAAGACCTTTTAGCATTTTATTTTTTCCCAAATACTAAGACTAAATTCCATACCCCACTGTGCAGATCTATAATTTATTTATGCTGCAAATATCAGAAAATATGGTATTATCCAAAGGTGACAAATCTGGGTAAAAACCAATAAAATAAATAACAGCAGTAGAGAGCAGAAAAAGACTCTTGATTTCTTTGTTCATTTTTCTCTCATTTTAGGAAACAGCAAATTAAACCATAGTTATTTGTAGTCTTGTAATTTAAGAAAACATGTGGTTATATATTTTCATCCTATTAACATATTCATTGGCTCAATAATAGAAAGTAAAGTCTCCTATGAAGGTGTCTTAGTGATTTACATAGAGACAGTCATGTACTATGACCATGAGTTAAAACTCTTGCTTTGAGAGATAAGAGTAATATTCATAGTTGACTTTAAAGGGATATTGACATTATGGATAGAAAGTACAAGGCTGGAGAGATAGCACAGCGGCGTTTGCCTTGCAGCCGACCCAGGACCTAAGGTGGTTGGTTCGAATCCAGGCGTCACATATGGTCCCCGGTGCCTGCCAGAAGCTATTTCTGAGCAGATAGCCAGGAGTAATTCCTGAGCACCGCTGGGTGTGGCCCAAAAAAACAAAACAAACAAACAAAAAAGTACAAGGGTATGGCTTGTAAGGATAAGCCTTGTACATAGCTTACCCTTGGTTTGATTCTTTGAACTGCATATGGTTTTCTGAGGAGTACTGCCAGGAGTGATTCCTGAGCACAGAGCCAATTGTGAGCCCTGAGTTCAGTAAGGTCTGCCTCCATCCTCCATCCCACAAGAAAGATATGGAAGAGAAAAGCAATTCTGGTTACATATAAGGATCACTTGGAATGTACTAAAATACAGATACAAGATTCCCTCTCCACAGTTTCTGCTTTAGTGGGGGGAGGGGTCCCAGCTACTGTATTTTAAAACAAACACACCAACCAAAAAAACTAACAAAAAGCAAATTCTCCTAAGGCAAGTTTAATAGGCTCATTTTGATTCACAGTTGATAGTCCAACATCAGTATCAGTTTGACTTTGATGTTTTAATTTTAATGGTTTGATTAACGAATTTTTTAATTTTAGAGAGTGGGAGAGCAATGTTCATTGAGTCAATGCTATAACATCAAGCTTAAATTTTAATCTTTTTTTTTTTTTCTGAGCTAATAAGTGACTCAGTATAAGAAGTAGTTGTTACCTCCAGTTGGCCGTGTGATCTCCTGGGTAAACAACTGATACTCTACAGACTGTTTTTCACTTTTAGTATGGTACTCAATAAATTGCATGGATTATACAATACTATATTATAAAAATATTTTTCACATTATTTTTATTAAACTGATAAGAACAGATACTACACTTAATCTTAACTAAGAGGCCGAGAAGCAATCTTTTTCAGGTTATTTTATTCATGTTTCATATTAGATGACTTTACCCAGCTGTAGGCAAATGTAGTGTTTAAGCACATATAGGCCAGGCTAAGTTTTGACATTCATTAGATTAAATACAACAAATTCATTTTGACTTAAGATATTTCCATGGGCCAGAGAAATAGCGAAGTGGTAGAGTGTTTGTTTGCCTTGCAAGCGGCTGACCCAGGACTGTCCTGGTTTCAATCTTGGGTGTCCCATATGGTCCTGAGCGAGGAGGGATTTCTGAGTGCATAGCCAGGAGTAACCCCTGAGTTTCACCGGGTGTGGCCCAAAAACCAAAAAAAAAAAAAAAATCCTACAATTAAAAAAATTCCAGTTGGGTCAGAGGGATCATAGCAGGGTTCAAACACTTGCCTTGCATGTGGCTTATTTTGGTTTGATCCCAGCACCATGCCAGAGTGACTTCCAAGCACTGAATCCAGAATAGATCCCTGGCCATCATGGAAGATGGCTTTAAATCCTGATCCCTTTAAATAAATATTAAACAAAAACTTAAAAGGAAAAATTATTTTTTTGACAAAAGAGACAAAGCCAATTCTTAGTTTTTTAATGAAATATTTTCTTTTTTTCTAGGTGTAGTCAAGGGAGAAGGACAAGTGGCTGGCAGAGTTGCCCCTTGACAAAGTTCTGAGAGCAGCATTTTATAAAGAGTGTTCTATGGATGGTAGTCTTGAGAAGCAGATGATTTTCTGGGCTAAAGCAATGGAAATACAGGTGAGTAAACAGCAGATACATAATATTAACCTTGAAAATAGGATCTGTAAACAAAGGCAGCCTTCAACGTATCTTGAACAGTTTGACTAAAAGTCCATGAAACAACCGCTCACCCTCACTCTTCCCAGTTCTTTACAGTAAAGAGCACCCTGTCCAGACACCAAATCTTTTTAAGTCATTAGAAGCAGAAAGAAGGATTTTAAGTTAGGAATGACAATGATGTCTCTTCTCAAAATTATTCAACTAAAAATGATGTGATTAGAAAAAAGTTCTTTAGACTCCTCTATTGATTGGATAACGGAAAGTACGTTTTTATCTTCTTATCATCATGTCAGGCCTCCATTGTTATCTTCATTTGCTACCATATACTGGCAGCTTTATTTAATCCTGTTTCTTTCTTTCTTCCCTGGACTTTTTTTTTTTTCACTTTCTTTTTCATTTTCCTCAACACCGCTATAGCAAGTCCTTCTTTTTATTTTTTTTTTTATTTCCCCAGGTTTTGATTTATGTATGGTTGCCAACCCCTTTTCTGATTCTCATTTTTGCTAAATGCCCTTCTTTAACCTTCTGTTGATGTTTTATTCCTATCACTTGCTGTCAATGCCCACACAGCCCATTTCTTTCCATGCCATCTAGCGCTCGTATCTCCATATGCATTTTTATGATCCTACTTCTAAAATCTTCAACCTCTGTATAGAGGAATAGAAAAGAGCTTTCCCTAGGTGAACCCCATTTCCTCTCCCTCCCCTAGGAGTTGCAAACCTATTCACTTTTTCCTGATAGAACCCAACAATGGATCCCCTACCTATCCTCCCTTTCTTTCCCTGTCATTCTCTCTTTGATCCCCATCTCTTCCTTCCCTCTAACCCCCTTAATCTCCACAAGAGCATGGATGGGAGTAGAAGGGCATAGGAGGATAATGTGTGTGTCTCCAAACTTTCCTGCGTGGACTGAGATGGTTTTCTCCACTTTGGACCAATTTTGACAAATTCTGGGCCAGTCCTCGAAGTCGGGCACAGAGCAGCCCATCTTAGGTGAGCGCCTGTGGCCTGTGGTAGTGAATGAAAGACAAGGACAGGGATGTCCTTCAAGGATGTCCTTTGAGGGGGGGGGGCCCTTCCACTCCAGAGGGCAACACGGTGGGGGGGGGAGGAGCCCTCAGTGACCCTGAAAGGCTGCAAACCAGGCCTGGTGCGGACGCCTGGGGCCCTTCTCCTCAGCCTATCTATGGATGGCACAGTGACAGGGCTGCGACAGGGGGTGGGAGTAAAAGGGCACAGGAGGAAAAAAAAATGTGTGTCCCCCCCAAACTTTCCTGCCTGGTCTGAGATGGTTTTGTCCACTTTGAGCCAATTTTGACAAATTCTGGGCCAATCCTCGAACCCGGGCACAGATCTGCCCACCTTAGGTGGGTGCCTGGGGCCTGTGGCAGTGAATGAGCGACAAGGACAGGACAGGGGTGTCCTTCCAGGATGTCCTCTGGGGGGCCCCTTCCATTCCCGAGGGCAAGGAGGGGCGCCCTCAGTGACCCTGAATGGCTGCAAACCAGGCCGGGTTGGACGCCTGGGGCCCTTCCTCGCAGCCTATCTATCCAGGGCCTGGCGCAGCGGGCTCGAGGGGTGACGGGGCTGCGACAGGGGGTGGTGGGCAGGCCCGGGCCCCAGGGCGTCCTTCCTCCTGAGGGGCATGCAGGCTGCGGCCTTGGGGGGCAAGCGGCGCCAGGGCCTGAGGCCCAGCCGGCCAGCCAGCCAGTGTCCTCAGGAGGGCCAGGCGGGCGCGTCGAGTCCTTCCCGGGCGCGCGGCCCCGGAGGTCGAGGCAACGGGCGCGAGTCCCTCGTCAGGCGGCCCTGAGGGAGCGGGAGCGGGAGCCGGGAGGAGGTCCCAGGCGGGGGTCCCAGGCGCGCGAGGGGGCGGCTGGGGGCGTCCTCCCTCCACCGAGGACGCCCGGGGGGCCGCGGGGTCCGGCCTGTCTGTGCGACTCAGCGGGCGGGCGCCCCGAAGTCTGGGGCACCGCCTGGGCCCGGGCTCCCGCTCCGGCTCCGGGCCGCGCGAGCGGAGTCCAGGCCGCGCTTTCCCGCCCTCCCGCCGCCTGCTCTCCAGTGAGGAGCCGAGCGCGGGCGGCGCGGGGGGCGGCGCGGCGGCTGGCGAGAAGAGCCAGTTGTTTAAAATCCTTCTAGAGCAGTTTCTAATTCCCCGCTTGCGCCGGGGTTCGGAGGGGGAGGGGGAGCGAGCGGGCGGACGCGGGAGGAGGGAGGAGAGAGGAGAGCCGCCGGTGAGGGACGAAGGGAGGGCGGGCGGGCGGGAGGGAGGGAGGAGGGAGGAGACTGCCTCTCCGGCTGGAGCCGCCGCCGCGCGCTTCGGCGGGCCGGAGGGGAGGGGTGAGGAGGCCCGTCGATCAAGCGCGTTGCCCGGGCGACGGGGGCGGGGCCCGCGCGCGCGGCGGCCAATGGCGGGGGTGGCTGCGTGGGTCGCCATGGGGACGGGGCTGTTCCCGGGGAGGCTGTGATGGGTTGACAGGTGCGTGACAGTGGGAGCTGCTCTCGGCACAAGCATGTACGGCAAAGGCAAGAGTAACAGCAGCGCCGTCCCGTCCGACAGCCAGGCCCGGGAGAAGTAAGTGTCTCTCTCTCTCTCTCGCTCGCTCGCTCGCTCGCTCTCTGCGCTGGCTCGCCCACCCTCCGCCTTCACACGCGCAAACACGCACGCACTCGGAGACACACACACACATACACACACACACACACACACGGACGGCGTGCACCCCGGGACAGAGAAGCACGCCCGGGGCGGGTGGGCTGCAGGGGAGTTGGGGTGCGCGAGGCGTGGTGTGTGTGTGTGTGTGTGTGTGTGTGTGTGTGCGTGTGTGTGTGGTGCGGGATGCGATGGTTGTTTTATTTTTTTCCTGGAGGTGCTCGCACGCTCCTGCGGGTGGTGGGCGGCTGTTGGGGGGCTGCAGCGGGTGCAAAGGGATCGAGAGTGTTTTTGGGGGGCTGGTGGCGGCGATGCAAACTTGTTTTGGGTCACGGAGGGAGAATGAACGGCGGGTTCAACTAAGTAACTTTCGCAGCCGCGGGTGCGGGGCTTTTTGGGGGGAGCCTTTTCCCGGGGGGTCGCGGGGAAGGTGCGAGGCGGCGGCTGCGCGGCTGCGGCGCAAACCAGGGGGCGTCTGGTTGGGGAGGATCGGGGGGTCGTGCTGGCCGCCGGGGCGCGCCCGCTCGGGGGGCGCTGCAGGCGGAGGAGGAGGGAGGCTCGGGCTTCGGGGTTCGGGGGCCCGATCGCGCCGGGCGAGGCGAGGCGAGGGCGGCGGGCGGGCGCGCGGCGGGCGGAAGGGCGCGGAGCGGCCGAGCGGGGCCCCGCGGGGCGCGGAGACGCGCGCCCGGGCGCGGAGGGTGTGTGTGTGTCTGTGTGTTTGTGTGTGTGTGTGCGGGCGTGGGCCGGGTGGGCGTCGGGGTTTGCCTGCCCGCCCTAGAGGAGGGGGTTCAGTGCTCCGAACCTCGGGGCTGGCGGGCGCCCCGGGCGTGCTGAAGTTTGGGGAGTCTGAGCCCCGAGTTCCCGGGGAGGAAAAGTGTCTGTGGAGCCGGCTGGCGTCTGTGCTGCGCGAGCAAGCCGCCCCAACTCGGAGGCTTGCGGCGGCTGGAGAACTTTTTTTGGGAGGAGGGGGAAGTTTTTTTGGGGGGTCGAGGTTGCAGGGGTGGCGGGGTGGGCGATCCCACCCGGTGCGGCGGTGGTCGCGGGGCGCGGGGTGGGGAGGGCACGGTGGTCCGCAGGGGGGGATCTGTGTGGACTGGGGGGCTGGGAGTTGTTTTGTCGGGGTGTGGGGTGGGAATACAGGGGATACAGGTGGGAACTTCGGTGGGAGCCTTCAAGGCGGCTTGGGGAGCAAAGCCAGCGCCTGGCACCCGGTGCCACCCTCAAGGCACTCTGCGAGGCAGGCAGCAGGGCTGTTCACAGGCTGTGCTGTTCTGGTTGGGTAAGGATTTTGGGGGTGACTCAAAATGCGGGGGGATAGTGGCTGATCCCCGAGGACGAGCCCCTCTTTCCCGTAGAGCAGCAGATCTCTGGGTCCCCAGTAGCCGCCGCTACTCCAAGGGCGCGGCGATTCCTTGTCATTGCCTGGCCCAGGGTTCAGACCCGGAGAAAGTCTCAGAGAGCATCTCTTGCAAAGCCACTTGGGCTTGCTTAGGTTACCTTGCTCCCAGAAATGGCTGTATTAATAATAATAAAGAAAACCTCGGTGCTGATGACCGATCTTTCCTTGCTTTAGGCGGTTCAGTCATCACCCCCAAAGTTTCTTATGCCCCAGGGATGGGAATGTTTCCTCATCTTCGCGTTGGCAGCAACGACTCAAGTCCCTTGGGATTTGGGGGATGGCAGGCCTTGATGGAGCAAAACAAAACAAAAAAATGAACGCAGACACTGTTTGTTTTTTGTTTCTCTTGTTTTCTTTTTTTTACCTCCCGAGGTATTTGGTTAAGGAGTTACTGCAGGCACCCCCTTGCTTTTGACCAGGAGTCTGTAGAAGACTAAAGCATTGGAGTCTGGTTAAAGGCATTGCAGTTACTGGAATGCAAGTTTAGAAATCAGTGTTAATGGTGTGCATTACTCATTTGGTTATATTATATCTGATAAAATAACATTCGAGGAAGGATGTTTTAATGATTATGGAATTTGCATTTTAGATGGGGAGTGACCGGATTAACATGTAATGTGGCATCAGTCTTAATGTATTTGAGGAGTGGTTACTTTTGGGAATTCAAGTAACTTTATTTTGGATTTTAGTAAAACTCATGAATGCCTGAAGCTAGCTAGTCTGCTAGTCTTGATAACTTTGTAAGAATTCTTTTTTTTTTTTTTTTTTTTTAGTAGTGAGGAAGTTGATTCTGCTGTGTCTGTGTTCCCTTCTAGTTTCAAATGTGAGATTCTGTCCTCTGAATAAATAAGCCCACTTTTCCCTGTCATTTCTCTCAAACTGGACACCAAATAATATCTACTCATGAAAGCAAAGTGGTGAGCGTTCTGCTAGATGGTGCTATTTGATTTAAATATATTTCTTCCATTCATTATAATTGGCATCAGGAATCCTGGATTGGCTTGCTTGCCTTAGGAACTAAATATAGGTGAAGTGGCCACTTTTGGAGAATTGACAATGACTGTTCTGGGTTAATTGTTATTGCCTCAATTTCTCGGTGAGTGGTGTTTCAACCTAAGACAAACATTGAGACAGGCTCTATTTTATAGACTAAATGTAGGATGGGAGAGTTGATTTTTTAGTTTTCTTCCCATTATGCTTCCTTGAGACTTTGATGGCTCTGTTTTATATTACTAGCTCCTGAAGACAGAAATTAAGAAGTTGTCTTTAAAAATAAGTGTTTTCATATTTAAAGAAAAATTAATGCTGACAGACTTTGAAAGGTACTTGGGTGAAGAATTATCTTTTTGTAATTAGAACTGGTCTTATGTTAAAAAACACAAAAATTATTTGGTTTTCAGTTAATGTATAAATGCTTAGTTTGAAGAATTGTGAAAATGAGTCATAATATGAACAATAGCATGATTTTATAATCAATAAAAATTGTTTCCTAATGTGCTCGTAGTCGATATCTGGCTGTATTGCTTTGCCTTTTTCTTTCACTAAAACGTTGTTGCTATATGGAACATTTAAAATTAATTTGCTAGTTTTATAGTTTCTATAATTTCAGTATTTTCAAACAACAAATTGGCCATTCAGATTATTTTTCTTGTTAGATAACTCAAGCAGAGCATATCTATACAAAGGGTTTGGTAAAGCTTTTATTATGGAGGGAGTGATTAATAATTATTGAAGAGAGGTAGATTATTTGTGTAAAAATTGGAATCATTCCTCTTGTAGCAGGGTTTTCTTTCTAACCTGGTTACAATTGTAATTAAGTAACTGTAATTGGTTGTTTATGTCTGGCTTCATCTAAAATGCAAGTTTCTTGAGCGTAAAGAAGATACTTTTAATTTCTTCTTTGTGGCATCCTTGACACAATGCATAGTGCCTCCAAGTGCCAAAGTACCAACTTGTTGAATAAATGGAAACGTTAGATTCAAAAGACATTTTTTTCTATGTGGGAAAACTTTTTCAGTGGCCTTAAAAAAATTAAGGAATTTAGGGCCCGGAGAGATAGCACAGCGGTGTTTGCCTTGCAAGCAGCTGATCCAGGACCAAAGGTGGTTGGTTCGAATCCCGGTGTCCCAAATGGTCCCCTGTGCCTGCCAGGAGCTATTTCTGAGCAGACAGCCAGGAGTAACCCCTGAGCACTGCCGGGTGTGGCCCAAAAAACAAACAAACAAACAAAAAATAAGGACTTTAGAAGAAGTTTGAATCACACGTTCTCTTAGTTGTATTTCAAAAATATCAAAATAGCAATAAACCTATTGATTATTCTCTGTGCCAGTCTCTGTGTGAACTTTATTTTTCGAAAATCTTCCAACATTTCTAAAAAAATGGTCATTTTTTTTATCATTCATTAAAGAAACAAGAAGATGAATATTGATTAGTTAAGTTACTCAAACAGGGATTACTCCTACTGTGTTCAAACACAGATTATTTTTAACGTTAGAGCCTAGGGTGTTGCTGAAGAACATTTTCTTTCAGTATACTGGATTGCCTTCTTGATCTAAAATAGATGCTACAGATTCAAGGAACATCATTGCATAATCAGATCAAATAGATTTGAATTTGAAGTTTATTCAGATATGCTATTATATCAATTGCTTATAATTCTGATGCTTTTTTACCCTGTGTTTTGAGAGACTATGGTATGGTGTGGGGGAAGGCATAGCATTTATAGGGTCGGAATTATAGTTTCATTACATTTTTTTCTCCCTGGAATTCTGATTACTTAATTTTTAAAACAATGTATTGTAGTTGTGAATAAATGTTATAACAAATTATGCAGGAGTATAATTCCTGTAAATATCTGATTAATTATTATTATTATTTGTTTGTTTTGGGGGGGGTCACACCCGATGTTGCTCAGGGGTTATTCCTGGCTCTGAGCTCAGAAATCGCTCCTAGAAAGTTCGGGAACCATATGTGATGCCAGGAATCGAAACGGGTGTGTCCTGGGTCAGCCACATGCAAGGCAAAAGCCCTATCGTTGTGCTATCTCTTCTGGCCCCTGATTAGTTAATTTTTATTCAACTATTTTATCTTTTAAAATTATGCAATAACAAAGATGAATATAATAAGGCACAGTAGAACATGATATATATATTATGTCATATATATAACATATGTATACAATATATTGTATATTACAGATATATATTGTATATATGTTATGTATATTAATTATATATTGTATATATGTTATATGTATTGTATATATGTATATATATATATATACATACACTAAATAGTGAAAAAATCGGTAAGGTAGGCAGGAACCACAGAAAACAAATCGTCTAATTTGAGATTCTGAAAAATAACGTTGCCTTTTAACTCATTGCTCCTTTAGCTGAAAATACTATGAAATAATGTTTAATCATCCTCCTCCCATTTTAAAAATTAATGTCACCATTCTGAAAAATGATTCAACAATCTCCTTTTCATTGCTCCCCTTTCTTTGGGTGATGGGGCCACCTCCTCATCTGGTGAATCTAACCACATACAAGTGTGACCCTTAACTCCTATGCTATTTCTCCAACTCCTCTTTTCTTGTATTTTGGAAGACAGAAGTTAAGACAGATGAAGTAATAGAATTCAGAAAGTAAATTGAAGAACAGTTACTATATCAGGTTTTCTGAAACTTTCTATAACATTGAATTATATTTGACGTTCCCCTTCTTAATCTCCTGAAATATTAAACAGCTTGCATCTGGTATGTTAGCTACTAGAAATTTTCTTTTGACTTTTCCAATAGAAGTATGAACAAAATGAATTTTTTTGTTTTTGTTTTTTGGGTCACACCAGGCAGTGGTCAGGGGTTACTCCTGGCTCTATGTTCAGAAATCTCTCCTGACAGGCTTGGGAAATCATATGGGATACCGGGATTCGATATAATGATTATCCAGAGTTTGTGTTGATTCTCAAAAATAGCTTTAATATTGTCATTATTTTTGAAGCTGTGAAAATAAAAGAAAAAAAGAAAAGGTTTGTTTTCACACTTTATAGTCAGTTTGTTATACAATATCACTTTAGTATGAGAAAATTACATTTCAGGGGTTGGTGTGATAAGTACAGTGGGTACCTTGCCTTGCACACAACTGATCTGGGTTTGATCCCTGGCATCTAATATGGTCCTCTGAGTACTACCAGGATTAATTAATTCCTGGGTGCAGAACTGGGAGTAATTCCTGAACATTATCACCAGGTATAACCCAAAAACAAAACAAAACAAAAAATTACATTTAAGTTGCTTTATAGTAGTGGACAAAATGTTTCTCACATCTTCAGTTACAAGCAGAAAATACTCTTGTTTATTTTTAATTTAAAACATCGCTTGGGGGAGGCAGTAATTCTGGCAGTCATTGGATAAGGTCCCCCAAAAAAGCACACTGCTGTTGTGAATATATAATTTTAAAGTAACTGTAGTTTTACTTTAGAATACACGGGAATATCCTCTGCTTTTGTGTATTGCTTTGACATTGGGTGAGAGTGATATAATATTTACGTTAGTAGTATGTTGTTAGTAGCATAAGACTTTATAAGCCTTCTAAGGTATAACTTTTATTAATAACTTTTTTTTTTTGGATTTTGGGCCATACCCGGCGGTGCTCAGGGGTTTCTCCTGGCTGTCTGCTCAGAAATAGCTCCTGGCAGGCATGGGGGACCATATGGGACACCGGGATTCGAACCAACCACCTTTGGTCCTGGATCAGCTGCTTGCAAGGCAAACGCCACTGTGCTCTCTGGGCCCTAATAACTTTTTCAAAGGAAAAACTTTACATGTGAGCAGTAAAATAAGACACATTATTTAACACCTAGGGAGTTCCTAGAATAAAATATTTAAACATTTTTTGATTTTTAGGTCTTGTTCTTTCAAGCTTATGTTCTCCCTTGAACATATACATTTCCCCCACCATTTCATGTTTCTCTAAAATATTTTCAATAAAAACTATTTTTACTTTATCAAAAATAATTTAGATTTTAACTGCTTGTTAATGGTACTGGAGATGCATTTAACAATAATTAAACCTTCATATATGAGCTCTTTTTTTTTTTTTGCCACATCTGACTATACTTGGGGTTTAGGTTTACTCTTGACTCTGGTTCCTGTCTGGGGATCATATGTGGTGCTGGAAATGAACTTGGGTTGACTGTATGTAAGGCAAAATGTCTTACTCTATATTTTCTCTCTAGCCTCATATGTTGGTGGTTGTGCCATTATTTACACATACAGAAATACAAAGCTATACTTCTGGAAATCTTAAAGTTTTGTAAACCATTGACAAATTAATAAAAATTTTTAAAATACTAAAATTTGCACCGTATTTTGTGTATTTCTATGTATATCACCAAGTCCTGTAAGATTTTGGTATCAAGGTGTATAACTTAACATGACTAAGGCTATAAGGGGTTTTGTTTGTTTTACTATGGCTCACATATATTATAGAGTGATTTAAAGGGTGTCTATCAAGGTTTAAGTTTTGACTCATGACATGTGAAAAGTAGTAGAGGTTATTCTTATCTTCCCCAAATTGTATTTTATACACTGTGAAAGGACATTAAGAAGTGGATAAAAAGTGATCCACTTAGGGAAGAATAGAGTTTTTCCAGGTAATATAATAGACCTGCAAAATAACCAAGTTTATGGTTGATACTAGTGGGAACTGGTCATTATTATTATCAAAGTAAGTAAGAGTTAAATTATTTCACAGAGTGGAACAAAGAATTTTTTTTTTAATATTGACAGAACCAAAGTTTATCTAGAACTCAGAAGAGCCTGGACAGTTCCAGGGCAGTGAAGGAATGAATCACTGTTCTTTGTTCTTTGAAAGAGAAACTTCAGTTGATGTCCCTTCTTAGTAACGACAAAACTATGGTCATATTTTACTTGAACAGTTTTGATTCTATTTTATCTAGAATACTAAACAGCTTTCCAACACTAATGAGCCATGATAATATTTTAAATCATAATCCACCTGGAGTGAACTTGAACCAGTGACCTGTCAGTATCCTGTTTTTGATCTTCTGTATTAATTTTCCTTTTCATGGCACATCAAACAATTCAACACAGAAAAAAATATAGAGGATGAAGTATATCACTTTATTCTTTTTATATACAGAATTTTTATAATTGTCACCATTATTATTTTAATGACTACTATATTTTTCATTATAATTAACATTATGTAGGTCATATAAAATACTGATGAAATATTTTTAAGGTAAGGATACTAAAAGAAACTTATGTGTGGCTTGATATGAGTGAAGAGAGAGGCTGATAACAAATACTCAGCTGAAATAGGTTTGATATCATTACTTTTCATTTCAGGTGATGGTTTGATATTTGCCTTGATTATCCTTTTATTTATCTACTTTCTATTTGGGGGAAAGAATCAAAAGATACTTTGTTGATGGAAGAAAGCCAGGTAAATGAATTACTCTATTTAGGTGATTTTATTCAAATAGAAATTAAATGAATTCTATAAAATGGCACAATCCTAATTACTATATACCCAGCCTGTGGAGTTTTGACATAGAAAGTGATCTAACAGCATTGTTATTATTAAAGTGTTTTATTGATGTTTGGGACTTTACTTGCATTGTCTTATTTAATCCCCTCAAGAATCTAGTGGACTGTAGGTACTATTTTCTGTTAATGTTATAGAAGGAACAAAAGCTTAACAATGTATCATGCTTTTGGCTGCAGGAATCAAAACAGGAGATAGAAAATGGCTTAATTGATCAGGGTTTAAAAATAAATCTCACATAACAGGATGTTTGAGAGAAGTAGTTTCAGAGTTGTTTTAGTGAATCAAGAATATCATGATTTCTGGAGGAGCCATTCTGCCATCCTAGTTTCCCTTCTTCTATGCAACTTCTCTGCATCAGGTTTTTAGTGTCTTTTTCTACACAACCACGAATAAAGACAAGAACATCAAGATTTTTTCAAGATTTTTTTTTTATCTCAGAAATCAGGAAGGAAAAAACTTTTTTTTTTTGTAAATTACTTAGAAGATATTTTCCTCCGCCATATAGGCAAGAACTGTAGTATGTCCCCTAAACCAATAACTAGCAAAGGAAATGGGTACCATAATTGAACCAAATCAGTCACCATTCATCTTCTAAGCTGCCGATGTTGTTCTCTGATGTCTGAACAATATTTAAATCCCCCGTCTTGACAGCTGGCATGTTTCATCCCCAATAAGTAAACAGAACTGGGGTTCTTGAGGCTGGAGGATAGTACAACAGAGAGGGTGTTTGTCTTGCACTCATCCAATCTGGGCTTAATCCCTGGCATTCCAAATGGTCCCCAAGCCTGCCAGTTGTATTTTCTGAGTGCAGAGCTGGGAGTACATCTTCTTTGCCAAAGAAGTGCCTCTGGGTGTAATTCCCAAAACCAAACAACAACAACAACAACAACAACAACAACAACAACAGAAGATGGGGTTCTTTGGCAAAGAAGATGTATCTTTAGGTTATAGAGACAGTAAAATGGGGCCCTGCTTTCAAGGAACTTACTTTCAAGTTTGGAGGAGGAATACATAATAATAAACAAAAAAATCAATAAAGTAAGCAATTTCAGGTAGTCATAAGTGCAATGGAAATAATAAAGTAGTGTAATGTAGCAGAGTGACAAGGAAGCTAGAGTAGATAAAGGTTAGTCTGAAAGGTTAGTTTTGAGAAGGTGACATTTAAGCAAAAACCTCTCCTGAGTAATACTGAAACAGTCACTGCTGGGTTGGGGTCAGAACATTTCAGATAGGTCTGAATGATCACTGAGGAAAACTCTCAGCATTAGCGCAGTTATTGAGGAATGTGTTAACTAAGTCAAATTTGGAATAAGAAACTGTTCTGGAGTCTTTTGTTCTTTACTGAGGAATTGGGTGTGATGGTTCTAATTTATCTGTTTTCTTTTTTAAGATAATAGGATTAGAGTCCCTTTATTCTCTCAGACCTCAGCGATATCGCTGAAGGACATTGACACATAGAACTTTTTTTTTTTTTTTTTTGGTTTTTTTTTGGGCCACACCCGGCGGTGCTCAGGGGTTACTCCTGGCTGTCTGCTCAGAAATAGCTCCTGGCAGGCAAGGGGGACCATATGGGACACCGGGATTCGAACCAACCACCTTTGGTCCTGGATCGGCTGCTTGCAAGGCAAACACCGCTATGCTATCTCTCCGAGCCCTATACATAGAACTTTTATACATAGAACTTTTATAATGTTGATGAGGGAAATAGAATTTATTGAATTCTTAAAGTTTGTTGGTTAACAAATTTCTTACAAACTTCTCCGATCTGATTAGACTATCTTACTCTCCCTTCTCGTAGTAACCTTTACTTTTTATTTTTTACATTTATCATATATTAGTCAACTGTGTGATAAGTTTACTGACTCATATGCCAATTAGATGGGAAGTTCTCTAAGGTTAAGAACTATCCTACTCATCAATGTATTCTTTAGTATAATCCTTGGAACTGTAATCAGCTATTTTTACACTAAATACATTGTGGCTGTAGTCTATTTTAAATCTATCCCTAAAATACTACAGCTCATTTCTCCAACCAATATTTTAAATATTTTATATGAGGATTAATATGTAATTTCTAAAGAACTTTTTGTAATAGTCAATAATAATTCTAATTTCAGGACTACAGAAGGCTTACCTTCTGGTATGACTGTGAAATATATGTATATTTTATTGAGAATTTTTATTAAAATAATATCCTTTTGTTTCAACAAATTTAATAATAGAATTGTATTTGATAATTTTGGAGCATTTAAAATATCATTTATTTATTTAAATGTCACCACAATTTTGTGAGGAAGATGATAATTTCCATGAATTATTAGGATTCATAAATGAAAATTAACTTATCAGCTAAGTCATATAGAAAATATGTGGCAGAATTGAGCTATATAGAGATTTTATTTTTTGGGTTCCATAGTTGGAATATTTTATTTTATTACACTAGAATTGCCTTTTTAAAAATGAGGGATTCACCTATCTTTTAAGAAGGTTTAGACATGGATTTGACTCAATAGAGAATTGTTGATTATATTTTATTATAAATTATATACTATAGATTATATAGACTCAAAAAAGAATTATAGATTATATTCTATTATAGATTATGGTTATGTTAGTACTTTCTTTAAATAAAATAAAATTTTATTATATTTATTTATTTTATTTATTGTCTTTATTTATTAAAGACAGTCTCATACAGAATCTAAATTTGAAAATATTCTACCATAAGTAAAATTTGGTTTCTGCTTAAAGTTCTTATGCTTTTGCTATATACTTTATTGGTTTAGGATTTGTGGGAGTTTGACTTAACCTAATTTTGGTCTCTTAACTCTTCTCTATGTCCTTTACCATTACCAATTAGCTTTATTTTTCAAAGTTAGATATGTTTGGAAAAGGGAAACATTATTTGTTTACTTATTTTTAGTTGTGCATTTTACTAAATAGGAAGGAAAAGTTATTTTTAAATTTTTTTGATTTTTTTTGGGTCACACCTGGTGTTACTTATTGCTTACTCCTGTTTCTGTATGTGCTAAGGGATCACTTCTGGAAGTGCTCAGAAGACCATTTGGGGTGCCAGAGATTGAACTCAGGTCAGCCATGTGCGAGGCAAATACCCCACCCACTATACTATTATTCTGGCCCTAGGAAAAGCTTTTTGATATAGACAATTGAACATTTTTGTTTACTTATTTATTTTTGTTTAGTGGGCACACCTGGCAGTATTCAGGGGTCATTCTTTGTGGTGCTTGGGGGACCATAAGCTGTGCCTGGGATTGAATCTTCCCTACTGTATTTACCTACTGATTTCTCCGACCTGGTTTATTTTATTGTATTTTATTTTTTGACATTGGGAGGATGTGTTGATTCAAGATGCAGTCATGCTCCTGGTTTATATTTTTACTGTAGTAATATGATAATATTATAAGTTATTATGATAACATATTAATGTAACATACAGTATAGTATAGATTATATACCTATTACACATATTATATAATTTATTATAGTATAATATAATATAAATATATCATTTTGTCCATTTTCAGATATTTGTTTCAGTGGAACTAATTCTGTTTGCATTGTCTGTGCAACCATCACCACCATCTATATTTTCATTTTCCAAATTGAAACTCTACTTAAAGTTGTTAAAAGCTCCCTACTTTGCCTACCCCCGCAATCACTGTTTTCTGTTTCAGTGAATTTGACAATTTAAGGTACCTTGTAAAAGTGAAATCATATAGTATTTGCCTTTCTGTTTTGGGCTTATTTTCTTTTTTCTATTTTGGTGTGGGTGCACACTCAGTGATACTCAGAGGCTACTCCTATCTTTGTACGTTTGGGGTGTGTGCGCGTGTGGAAGGGAAGGTCACTTCTGGTAGTGCTTGGAGAAATATGGGATTTGAATCCAGAGATTTAACTTAAGTCTGCTGATGTAAATGGTATATATGGCCTCCAAACTTGTTGAGCGATCTCTAACCCTTTCTGGCTTTTTACTCACTAATCTCTCCATCATATTCACAAAGTAGGTATAATCTCTGGTTTTTATAGGGAAACTGGGTTTCAGTCAAATTACATGCCTTGTTCAAGACCAAGTAAGTTATGTAGTGTGAATTCAAAGTCAAATTTTTAATGTTTAAATGTTTAATTACATTTACTTTAATGTATTTTACACATTAACATGGGAAGACTAATGGAAATTGTAGGGATGAAAAGAGGGAGAGAAATGCTTGCTGGTGATTTTCACATATATCCACCATTTTAAATTGGGGTGGTAAATAATAAGGAAAAGAGTGTTTAAGGAAATATTAGAAACTATTCACACCTGTCAAAATAAAGGTAGGCAGAATTGGAGATTGAGGGCTGGAAAGAGAGTAGAGAGCAAGGCAAGCTTCTCCATCAAGGCGGGAGCTTGCCTTGCATGTAGCGGACACCATTTAAATTCCTAGCATTGAGTGGGTGTGTTCTAGAATGCTACAAATGGCTATAAATTCTGTAATTATTATCTCAGATCTAATAACCTGGAAGATTCCAGTTATGAGTTTAGGTTAAATTTTCAGATAGAGCTGTTTTTCTGTCTTTGTCTATTTATAGCCAACATTATCTGGCCTGTTATTTTTCTAGGTAAATTTTGGAGTAAAAAACAAATAGAGTAAAAAAAAAAATGTAATCATTTGAATAAAGACTTCCCTAATTTCTTTATTTATTGTCTCGTCCAGCCTGGTTTGGCCTGTTATTTTTGTTTTTGAGCTATAATACCTAAAATGATCCAAGTGGTCCAGGAGCAATAGTACAAGCATATTGAATAATTAAATAGTCACCTCTGTAGTACAACTATCAAAAAGAAGAAACAATTACTTTGCTTCAGTTTTTTATAATATCAGGTATTATTTGTCATTTTTAATTGGATTATAATCAAGATGATTAAGCTTTTTCAGTTACTTAAACAATAGCTATTATTAGGAGGCTATTAAAGGCATTTCAAATAAGCATTAAAAATCCTGAATTAAACAGAATGACTGATATTGTTAGTCCTTCATTTAGAAACATTGTAATAAAGACATTTGAGTGAGGTTTTTTTTTTAATTCAAATAATACATTACACGCATAATTATGTATGTGTATATATATCAGGTGTAGTATTCAGTTAGGAATTTATCTTTGAAAATGACTTAATCATTTTGAATTCAAGGTGATACTCAGTCAATTATCAAGTAAGTTGTATTTTTAAATGTAGAGCCAAAAATTTAGGCTATAGGAAAGTTTTTACTGGAAGATGAAAGAGTGTTGATGCTTTTCTGTTAGATGAATGTATCATTAACAAGAGCATCCATAATATAGCATCATATAGCAAGCACTGGTAGGATTACTGCTGATAGTTGACAAAATATTTCTGTTTGTATTAGTCTGATCTCAAACAGGATGGTTCCTTTAGAAGGAAAAGTAAATAGAATTTAATGAAAATATGTACTGAATTTAAACCAAAAAGAGAGGTGCAAGAGTATTTAGTGATTAGCACTAAGAGGAAATTTATCTCCCTCTCCCTATCCATATCACCCAAACACATACCTCTAGGACTGAGGGGAAAAGGAGAGTCCATTAGATCTGGTTTTTGCAGAAAGACCAAGCAGCCACTCAAACCCCTGGGCATCAGAGGCTGGGGGCCCAGCACAGGAAATCTTTTTTATTTTCCTCTCAGCAGTAAAACTTTCTTTCTGTAGAACCCAGAGGGTAAGGGATGTGTCTTTTAGAGTTCAACCTCCCATGTCATAGCAAGCAGGAAGGATATAGAGTAAACCTGTCATGTTTACTATCCAAAGAGACTATGCAGGTCAATGTTTAAGCTTTAATTAAGCAAAAACCAGAAACATGTTTCTCAGTTCTTTGTAGAGTATAAGCTAAGAAAATAGAACTTCATAAAAGTTGAGAATTTTTTTTTTGTCAAAATAACTTTTAGAATTAGTTTTTTTTTTTTTTGATTTTTGGTTTTTGGGTCACACCCGGCAGTGCTCAGGGGTTACTCCTGGCTGTCTGCTCAGAAATAGCTCCTGGCAGGCACGGGGGACCATATGGGACACCGGGATTCGAACCAACCACCTTTGGTCCGGGATTGGCTGCTTGCAAGACAAACACCACTGTGCTATCTCTCCAGGCCCTTATAATTAGTTTTTAAGAACTATTGTGAGACTGGAAATATGTCACAATCAACTAAGAGTATGTTTTGCACGGTTCAATCCTTGACATCACATGGTCTCCACAATACCATGTGTTGGATGATGAAGCTCCAAGTGAGAATAGACTCTGAACATTGTTGGATATAGTCAAAAAACAAAAACACAAATAAGCAAACAAAAACCCCATTGAAACAGTATGAACATTTCTTGAACTAAAAATAGAACTACCATATGATACTGCAGTTCCACTCCTAGTTGTCTATTCAAAAAGCAGCAACATCAACAAAACACTAATTCAAATAGGTAAGTGCACATTCATGTTCATTTCAATGCTATTTATAGTAACCAGATGATCAGGAAACAACCCAAGTGCTCAGTATTAAATGAATAATCAAAGCTGAAGTTAAAGTGGCTGGAGCCATCATATAGTGGATAGGGTGCTTGTCTCTCATGCAGTTTATCTTGGTTCAATCCCTGGGATATGGTTCCAATATGGTCCCCCGAGCACCACCTGGAGTAATTTTTGAGCATTGTGGGAGCATTTGGCCTGTCCCAAAAAAGATGATGTTAAAGCATTTAACATAATAGAATTCTATTCTATATGAGCTATATGAAAAAAAAAATGAAGTCTTGTTATTTATAACAATTGGAATGGAGGGGATATGGTAAGCTTAATAAGTTAGAGGAGAAGACAAATATTGGGTTATCTGATTCCTTTATGAAATCTTACTCTATAGAAGTAAAGCTAGGAAACCAAGTTTAGTGAAAACAAATCCTTGGACTTAATTGCAGAACTGAGGTTACCAGAATTAGGGAGAGAGGGCTTTAACTATCCAGAGACTTATGGTGTAAGGATATTGATGCTTTGGGGATAGGTGTAGGATGAATATGTATTTTGAAGAGATGTGAAATTATACTCCTAAAACATGTTTTCCTATAAACTAATATTACCTCAATAAATAACGATAGCCTGTTAAATTATTTTATGGTCATACCCATTTATATACATCTTGTAAAGTGGGGATTGTATTCTATCGGCCTTTTGTTGTCTCCTCATTCCTTTATTCATTTGGAGAATGCATGTCATCCTCTGTTGAGACCTGATTCAAATCTGAATTACACAGCAGACTCTGTCACTATGCTATCCAATTCAGATGGGTCTGGTTCAGTGATTACAGCCTTGAAGAGGCACTCGAATGGGTAGACAGTATGTGCTATGAGAGTTCCTAAAAGGGCAACGTATCTAGCAAGCTTCTGGCTCTGAGAGTGTTAGACGAGAGAATTCTAAAAAAGATGTTTATTAAAAGACAAATAAATGTTAGCCAATTGGTGTAGGTGGCAAGTATATAGAGTATTCTAGGAGAAAGCATGTACAGAAATGCTGATGTTTCAGTATGGAATATTTGGTGAAGTGAAGAAAATCGTTGGTACTGGATGTGTTGATTGTAGCCAATTAGTCTGGCAAGTTAAACAGGAACTATTTCAAGAATGACAGTTTAACTTGGAAGATAAGCAGTTTTAAGCAGAAAAATGACATCATCTGAAGTGCATTTGTGAAGAATCCTAGAAGTGGTATGGAGGGTGGAGTAAAGAGATGGGTCCATAAATAGGAACTATTTAATAAGTAAGCAGCTATGACAGTGCATCATTTTCATACACTCCTGGGAATGCAATAGATGTCTTAGTATATAGAATAGACATGATCTGGTGGCTTAAATATAAAAATTTAACACTTTTTAGATGGTAATTGTGTGTAGGTATTTCAGTTATAGGCCTTGGAAGCATAGAAAGATCAGTTAGATGTAAAGAGGAAGATAGTGGCTTCAGTTTTTAGTGCCATTTAGTCTTAGAGACAATCACTTTGGGAGGAAATTGGATATGTTTTTGAGTTGGGGAAATGGAGAATTGAGAAAGAATTGGAATTATAAGTACTGAAAATATAAGTATCTTGTCAACTTGTTTTTAAATGCTTTTTTGAATCTTCAGGACTAGCATGAAGTGAACATTTCAATGATGAGTGAGAAATGACTGGAACAATAAAATATACTCAACTGTCTATTGTACTACCAATCAGCAGGCTATTAGTATTTAGAGCAAAAGTTTGATGGAAGTGTTTACAAATTTCATTGTGGGGGAGATAGGAGGAAGGGCATTGGTGGTGGGAATGTTGCACTGATGAAGGGGAGTGTTCTGTTTATGACTGAAAACTAACTATAATCATGCTTGTAATCATGGTGCTTAAAGATTTTATTTAAAAAATTCACTGTGCAGATATAAAATGCTAATACAGAAGTGGTTGTAAATTATATTACCTCAATAAAATAGGTTAAAAAAAACTCAAAGACATGGTAAAGGAGCAACAAATGGCCAACAGGCAGCAGAACTAGAGATTTCATCTACAAAACTGAATATATCTGGTGGCAGGGCGGAATAGGAGAGGTCTCTGAGACAGTAATGGAGGGAAGGCACTCTGGGTGGCAGGTGATGGGCTGAAAAGTTGTGTGTGAAAATCTTATTATGAACAGTACTGCAAATCACAGTACTGTAATAATAATGAGGGCTGGGAAACAATGCGTATGATTTATTTTTCTTTGAATTTAAATTGATCATCTTTTCAAACATCTCTACGTTGTTAGGGCATAAATAAATACATAAATTGTTACATTGCCTTAATATTATGGAACCTTTATGTATTTATTTTAATCTGAAGAAATAAAGAAGTTGAAATTTAGGAAAAAATGTCTTTCTTGGTTAACAAACTATATAAAAATTTCTATTTTTTAAATCAGAAGAGAAACAGGAAAACTGAGTAAAGTTGTATTCTTAGTGAACATGTGTATTCTCTTTTGGGGGTACTAGAGATAGCACATGTGTCAAGGGTACATGTGCAGAACCTTAGTTGAACCTGACACTGCAGAGACCCCTTCCACTGCTGGGTGTAGCCCTCAAGGTCCCTGTGGTGTTGGGCACCATAAGGCTTCCATATTGAACTGTGTTTGCTAGGAATTACTGAAGTTGCCCCCTTAGTTCCTTGAGCACTGTTATGGAAGGCCTTAAATAAATAAATAAATAAATAAATAAATAAATAAATAAATAAATAAATAAATAAATGACAACTGAAGAAAACGTGTACTTTTTTGGTTTCTATTTCTGAACTTTTTTGGTTTCTATTTCTGGGTAATACTGAGAATTGTTTGAGTTACTTTAAGCAGAATGCTAGGCCCACGTAGCTTCAGGCATTGAACATTGGGGCTACTGCATTGTAAAGAATGCACTGTAGCTCAGTGAGCCATCTCCCTGTCCCCAAAAATACTTTTTATTCTTTAATAACAGTAGAAAAAATTGGGGGGGGGAGTTTTTGGGTGCTCAGGAGTTACTCCTGGCTCCGTGCTCAGAAATCAATCCTGGTAGGCTTGGGGGACCACATGGGTTGCCGAGAATGGAACCGAGGTCTGTCAGGGTTGGCACGTGCAAGGCAAACACTCTACCGCTGTGCTATCCCTTCAGCCCTGAAGTAGAAAAAATTTTATATACATATAGGTAAAATGAAAGTAGCTCTATGACCTACCTATATTATACATGAATGTATATTTTTTATTATTATTAATAAGAAAATTGATATCAAAACATCTTGACTTTTAGATAGAAAAGGGACAAGGAATAAAACATTAATTACATTTGTAAGAAGTTATCATTTCTAAATTCCAAGGAAACCTGTCCTCAAAAGCAAAAGTTTAAACAAAAGGTTTAAAATAATTTGCTTCATTCCCTCATGGATTACCCTTAGGATATCCCGCTCTCTGCCCATTCCTTACTTGACAGTGAGGACCTGAGCATGAGCAAGTCTGGCCCACCATGACTACAGAGGAAAGAGGGGGCTGAGGGTGAAGGGAATGAGTCATTAATACTTTGGGAGGATTCTTGAAGTGAAAGAGACTAGAATCCTTTCTAGAAACTGAAGGTTGAATAATGTGTGTGTTTCGGGTTTGGGGGTGAGGGGTAGGAAGACTACAGAGATAAGCAATCACTAATTCTTGAAAGCCAGACTAAGAATGGAGGACAGTTTCAAGCAAGGAAGTAATTTCCTTTCAGAATTTACTTTCTACCATCTTGAAAATAGAAAATAAGTAATCTAGATGTCAAAAAATACTGATTTCATTTTACTTGGATATCATAAAGCACACAGATTGATATTTTAATTATTTGTAATAGGCAACATTTTAGCTCAGAGGAAAGCAAATGATATAAATAAATGATATCAAATATAGTTTTTTCAAAATGTGTTTTGTATAATGCAATAAAATATGCAGCATTTTTCTTTCATAGTATAGAGGACTAAACCCAAGAACTTATGAATGAGTCACAGGCCTGCCCCACAAATTATTTATTTTGTTTATTTTTATATTGTTTTGTTTTGGGGTCATATCATGTGCCTAGGACTAACCACTGACTCTGTGCTCAAATATTCTTGGCTGGGACCATATATACTGCAGGTATAAAATTCTCCTTACCTCTTTTACTATCTGTTTAGACCTCATTAATTTTTTGCAAGTGAGTATCTACTTTGTCCAGTACCATTCTTAACTCTTGCCCTTGTCGTGCTAGATAGTGCTCCAGGGATTCTGAAACGTTTTGGTTTGAACCCTGGCTCTCACATGAAAAGCGGAAGGCATCTCGCTGGTTACTCAGTACCATTTTCTAGAAACTTTTTTCTTCTGTGCTTTAACTTTAAGCAAAACATATTTGTGATACAGTGTAAACATTTTTTTTCTGGTCTCTATTAAGTATATTTCTGGATAACTGCAACATTTATGTATTAAAATATTTTGGCCTTTCCTTTGATAGGGCAGATAATAGCTTCAAATCTTTAATTGACATTAAATGAGCTTGATAAAATCTTTATGTATCATTAGAGGATTTGGGTCATTTTCATTTGCTGAAAAGACTATAATATCTAATAAGTCATTTAGAACATTTTAAAAATTTAAATCTTCTGGGGCTGGGCGGTGGCGCAAGAGGTAAGGTGCCTGCCTTGCCTGCGCTAGCCTTGGACGGACCGCGGTTCGATCCCCTGGCGTCCCATATGGTCCCCTAAGCCAGGAGCAACTTCTGAGCGCATAGCCAGGAGTAACCCCTGAGCGTTACCGGGTGTGGCCCAAAAACCAAAAAAAAAAAAAAAAAAAAAAAAAAAATTTTAAGGGGCCGGGAAGGTGGCGCTAGAGGTAAGGTGTCTGCCTTACAAGCGCTAGCCAAGGAACGGACCGTGGTTCCATCCCCCGGCGTCCCATATGGTCCCCCCAAGCCAGGGGCGATTTCTGAGCACATAGCCAGGAGTAACCCCTGAGCATCAAACGGGTGTGGCCCAAAAACAAACAAACAAAAAAAAAAACAAAAAAAAAAACAAAAAAACCCCAAAAATTTAAATCTTCTGAAGTTATTTAAGTTAGAATATCTTCTAATATAAAAGTATTTTCTAAAGGGCCTGAGTGAGAGCTACACAATGGGTAGGGCATTTGCCGTGCACATGGCTGGCCTGGGTTTTATCCCTGGCATCCCATAGGTCCCTGAGCATGCCAGGAGTGATTTCTGAGCACAGAGTGAGGAGAGTAAACTCTGAGCACTGGGTGTATCACCCAAAAAGTATTTTCTAAGAATTCTTTATTTATAATAGTGAGAGAATTGCTCATTTAACTTTTTGACAGGTAGAAATAAGATATTTATTGTTTATGTTTATGTTCTTTTATTTTTTGTCTAAAATGCCAAGTGGTCACTTATCCAGCAATAATGAATGCACTGACTACTTAAAGTAACTGAAGGAGTGAGGTCTCTTTATAAAATATATTTATTAGAAAGGGTGAAAAAGACCAGTGGAGCTATATCAAACTTAAGTCTTACCTTTAGTGATGATTTCTTATGTAGGAACTCAAAGTAAATAAGTTCCAAAGGACCATTAGCACCACATAAAAGTAAGAATGAGCATTGCTTACTTGACTTTTATTTATTTATTTGCATATGTAATTTATTGTACTTGTAAAAAGGGAAGTTCTTATAAAAAGCATCAAAACAGGAAAACAAGCAAATCACCATTTCTTCTGGTAGGTTATAATTCAGTTTAGTTTGAAGAATTAAATTTGAGAGATAGCAATTAATCTTGATGAAGAGTGATAAAAATTGATCATGTGAATGCAAAGCAGTTTGACTTAAAACATTAAAAACATATTTACTAAATGTTAAGAGTAAATTCACACTCCATTGGTTTTACTATTACTATATATGTTAGATTCCAGGCTGTCAATTATTGTTACAGTAAGTATTTATTTAACATGCCCCATGTCTTGAAATCTGAGACTTCAGCTTTCAAATAATGAAGCAAAATTAACTTGAGAATTAAAGTTTTTATGGTATATTTCTGATCACAAAAACATCAAATTTCTAAATTTTGACCTAGCTATTAAGCAACAGTTTGTATTCATTCATTCATTCATTCTCCAACACCCCTCTGCCTAATTTTAGCACAGGATCTGACATGGTGGGAATACATGTGAAACCAGTTTTGGACAAGATGTCTATGTGCAGTCACATGTGTACCCACACTCACTCAAATGGTGCCAATTTAAGCATACAGTGAACTTCAGCATTTTGGCTGTGATGGGGAGGAATTGCAGTAACTATATATGAAGAGAACATGCCAACTCTTCATTGACAGTAGCCTTAACCAATTTTTTCTTAACATTGTAATGAAATAACACTGAAATAAGACATTACACGAAGAGCTATTGTGCTTTTTGTCATAAAGACGATTTTTAATATAGACTTGTATTGAAGTTTTTGTCCATATTATGGATTATAAATTACTATCGCATGTTAAATAGAATCACACATTTAATATTTATATGTTTATTTATTTATTTTTGTCATACCTGGTAGTGCTCAGTAGCATCCCTTAGCTACCTCCTCAATGGCTACCCCCATGTTCAGGAATCATTCCTAGCAGTGCTTAGGGGTATCATAGGAAGTACCAGGAACCACACTTGAATCATGCAAGCAAATGCCTTAGCCTCTGTACCATCTCTTTGAGCAAATCAGTTTTTATATTTAGAAATTGAGAATAAGGGCCTGGAGAAATAGCACAGCGGTGTTTGCCTTGCAAGCAGCTGATCCAGAACCTAAGGTGGTTAGTTCGAATCCCGGTGTCCCATATGGTCCTCCGTGCCTACCAGGAGCTATTTCTGAGCAGACAGCCAGGAGTAACCCCTGAGCACCGCCGGGTGTGACCCAAAACCAAAAACCAAAAACCAAAAAACCAACAACAAAAAGAAATTGAAAATAAGGGGTGGGAAATTTGCCTTGCATGTAGCAGACCCAGGAGGGACCCAGTTTGATTCTTGGCATGCCATATGGTTCCCTAGCCTGCCAGGGGCTATTTCTGAGTGCAGAGCCTGGAGTAACCCCTGAGCAACACTGGGTGTGGCCCCCAAAACCAATAATAAATAACATAAAAAAAGAAATTGAGAATAAAAAATTAAGAAAAACGTTTGAGTCCAATTACTTAATGCCATGTGCCATTAATATTTTCATACTTTTGTTAATAAATATACATTATGGTTCTGTTGTTTTCTACTTTTGTTGTACCATTTTAAGGTACATCTTATCTATATAGTAGATGATATTAGAGATAATTTTGGGAACGAGTGATAGCATAGTGGTAGGGCATTTGCCTTGCATGCAGATGATCTGGGACGGAGTAGAGTTCGATCCATGGCATGCCATATGATCCCCTGAGCCTGCTGGAGCAATTTCTGATTGCAGAGCCAGGATTAACCCCTGAACAACATGTGGCATAAAAAACAACAAAAAAAGATAATTTTAATTTGACTTAAAGTAATCAAAGACTGTCCTTTGGAACCAGTTTTAATTCCAGTGTTTTAATGCCCTACATTATTAAAACTACTTTTATAACTATTTTTGATGGCAGTAATTCTACTTTGTGGGAAAAATAGTTATTATTTTGTGTATTTCTTGTCATCTGAAAAAACATGGAGTTAATATAATTTCTTAATAAAATATAGCATGCATAGTTTTTATATACACACATACATACGGACGGACTTTCTAGCTATGTTTGGGTCACTGGAGCCACTCTTATGTTTAGTGTATCAGGTTCAGGTTGGTGATACGGGGCTAGTCAGGTCCCCCAAAGTACTGGCTGTCACCAGAGCTATACCTTTGGCAGTTCTGGTGAGCCATGAGGTGCCTGGGATCAACCTTGGGTCTCACTCAGGCCTTACCCTTTGAACTATCTACCTGATCTTTATAATACTCCTCAGCTGACTTCACTCATTATCTTGTAGTCTGAGTAAGGTAGATGATGATATGTGTAGACAAAGAACCTAAAAGAAAAGCACAGGGCCATATATTTCTGAATTTTGGTCCATATCTGAACCCAGTTTTCTCATTGATTAGTTTCTAATGGGTATAAGTGTTTCTCTCTCTTCTCTCTCGGGTCTGGAACTATACCTGTCTTGCACCTGGGGACCCAGGTTTGGTCCCCAGCATCCCAGATGATCCCCTGAATACTGCCAGGAATAATTCCTGTGTTCGGAGCCAGAATTAACCCTGCATGTCACTGGATATGGCTCCAAAATCCTATCTCTCACCCCCCTCAAAAGTTCTAGAGATACTTCACAAAAATATAAATATACTTAATACTACTTGAACTGTATATTTAAAAATGATTGGTGGTTAATTTAAATTTTTCTTCAATAAGAAATTTTAGAAATGATCTTATTTTTCTTTAAAATATGAATTTTTGGTGAGGATAGTGGGATATAAATTATTTATTATTTTGGTTTATATCTATCCAAAATGAAACTACTGATATTTTACAACTTAGGAGGAAACTGGGTTTCTATTTAAATTTGGACTGAACTATTAAAATCATTTTCTTTCCCTACTTCAGATTGGAGTTTTTTTAAAATACTAGCAATGATGAAAAACTAAAAGAAAGAAAAATTATGGTAATAGGAAATAAATATTTAAGGTGCTTACTCTTTAGTAAGAATTACCTTTCAATAGAGAGAAAATTCATGTAAAATTGATTAATTTTAGAATTCTAAATATACTCTTGACTATGTAAAATTTCTTTAACTCTGGTAGTGGGATTGCTGTTGCAACATTATATGTCAAAAATTCAACTATGAATAATTTTGTAAATCATAATACCTAAATATTTAACAAAAATTAAAACAAAAATCTATAGTTACATTGTAGCTGGTTTTTCAGTAACGGTAGTAAAAAACACTTGTTTTAAAATAGTAAAATCTGTGTATATGATGAGTTCCTTTTTTTTTATGATATCTATTATTTGTGATGCCTTTTTGAGTAACCAGAATCGAAACATATCATCTCACCTAAAAAAAAAGCCACCAATCACTGGAAACAACTTCTGTGTTTCTATCATGTCTTTCTAGATTTACTTTTTGTATTTTTTGGGGGAATCACACCTGGCAGCACTCAGGGGTTACTCCTGACTCTAAGCTCAGAAATTGCTCCTGGCAGGCTTGGGGGACCATATGGGATGCTAGGATTTGAACCATAGTCCTTCTGCAATCAAGACAAATACCCGACCTCCATGCTATCTCTCAAGCACTACTTTTTGTATTTTTATGTACTAAACTTGTTATGCTTTATTTTTCTTAATAAAAAAGTGATTGATAGTATTGAATCATATCTTTAGAATTTAAATGAAAGATCGTCTCTTTTACCATTATTGTTGTCTATTTGTTTAAGAGTAAGTGTAGAGAGTCGTTAATAATATTCATTAGGGGCCGGAGAGATAGCATGGAGGTAAGGCGTTTGCCTTTCATGCAGGAAGTCATCGGTTCGAATCCCGGCGTACCATATGGTCCCCCGTGCCTGCCAGGAGCAATTTCTGAGCCTGGAGCCAGGAATAACCCTGAACACTGCCGGGTGTGACCCAAAAACCACACACACACACACACACACACACACACACACACAAATAATATTCATTAGTTCATCTTTGGACTGTATTTGGTCTTTTACTATCTAATTTATACTCATTCATTCTTTCATTATTTATGCCTACCTATTTCTATTCACTATTTATACAACTTCCTGCTCTACACAAAACTATTAAGTCTTTTTTGGTTATTTCTCTCTATCTTTATTTGATCTCTGTTTTTCACTGTTACCTTGAAGACTGTACAAATTTATATTGCCTTCTTGAGAACCCCTGTCTACAAAATAGTTTTAACTTTTGAAAGAGAACTTTAAGATAGGCTAGTTCCATCGGACTGTTTAAGGGCAGATATAATATAAATGTGTTAATTTATAAAATGTAATTTTTAGCAATTTGTATTAAGAAATCTAGGAGTGTAGATTTTTTTACTCTTTTAAAATCATCGACTTTTTTTATATTTATAAGCAACTAAACTATAAACTGTATTTTCCATTAAGCACCAAATTTAGAGAAAGAGAGATAGATAGAATCTAGGCCAATCCTAATTTCATGCCTGGACTTGCATGATCCCTTGAGCACAGTACGGTATGGCCCAGACCCCCCCACACACACACCACCATCAAAAGCACCAAATTTATTATTTTTTTTTCAGTTGGCTTTAGCATTGTATAAAATCCTAAATACAATAGGTATTGAGTGAGTGTGTTGAGTTTCTTTGATATGACATCTGCCAGTCGGCAAATTGGCCTGGCTATTTTCAAAAATTAATTATGCTTGAGTCTTTAATATTTCAATATGATTTGGACATCAGTCAAGCAACCAGAATTTATTATAAAAGATAAAAATGATGTAGCTTTGTTTTGCAATCTAGTTGATCCCCTTCCCATATTCACCACCTTTCTCTTATTCTACTAGTGTACATGGTACACATGTCAGGCATCATCTACATCTTAACAAAGCAGAGGTTGATACTGAAAAACTAGGACCAAAATGTTTAGATTTTAGGCTGCTGTTCTAGATCGATGTTTCATATTCTTTTTTAAAAAAGAACTGAAGAGATATAATAAGAAATGATTTCATTGTATTGTTGCTGCATTATTTATGTTTTTGCATACTGGAATACAAGAGGTGTTTTTTTAAGTGCCACCTACTCTTTTTAACAAAATTCTGAAAATTGTTATATTCTATAATGTTGCTGCTTTGATTTTGGTTTGTAAGCTTTAAGTCAACTTTGTCAATGTTTATAACACAAAACAATGAAAAGAGTTTACTTTATAAAATCCTTGTGTACTTATATTTTTATCTTTTTATGTTACTCCCTATTTAGAGTGAAATTCAAACTCCTTATTCCTTAGTTCTTGCTGTTGATCTGGATCCTTATCTAATTCTCTAGACTCATCCCTTGATATTTTCCTTCACTCATAGTCTCCACTGATTTCCTATAGATCTTGATATAATAGTTAAAAACTATATATATATATATATATATTTCAGGACTTTGTACATGTTTTCCCTCTATTAGAAGTCCTCTTCCAGTTATTTTCCATGACTGACTTTTTTTTTTAATCTAATTCATTTCTAAAAATTTTTTGTGCCACACCAATGATGCTCAGGGATTACTCCTGGCTATGTGCTCAGAAATTGCTACTGGCTTGGGGGACCATATGGGATGCCGGGGATGGAACCGCGGTTCATCCTAGGCGAGCGCTTGCAAGGCAGATGTCTTACCTCTAGCGCCATTGCCCTTGTCCCAAATCTAATATATTTCTGAGACCCTCTCTGACTCCCTATCTAAAGTAGATTCTCTATGACAGAAGGGATGGCCCAAATCTGAGTGCATATTTTATGGCCTGTAGTGGCTTCCCAGTTGTTTGTTTTGGGGCCACATCCAGCAGATGCTTAGGGGCTAAAAGTTCTTTTATTTATTCATGGCACTTAGATGGTTTTCCTAGTTTGACTACTTGTGCTAATGATACAGAGAATATGGATGGGGCTACAGATATTACGTTGAGCATTTGCTTTCATTTCCTTTGAATTTATGGATGATATGGTGTGGTCTGTTTTTAATTTTTCAAGGAACCACTAAACTAGTTTCCTAATGGCTGCTCCAATATACATTCCCATGAACAGAATATAGGGTTATCTTTTCTCTCCATCCTTGCTAAAACATTTACCTTTTTTGGCAAAAGAAATTCTATTAGTGGTTTGGAGTTACATTTCCCTAGTAGTCAATATTTGAACTCTATTTCATGTGCCTTTTGGCCATTTATTCTGTCCATTAAGTTATATGGGGAGGAGGGCACATCTAATGGTGCTACAGGTTTGCTCCTTGTAGGTAATGCTGGAATTGATGAGGAGTGTACTTCATAGTACTAGGAATCAAAACAGGACTTCCACATGCAAAGCATATATTCTAGTTTTTGAGCCATCTTCCCGAACCCCAGCCCATTTTAAGTTGAATTGTTTCTATTGAGCATATATGTTGTTTTGTATATTATTAACCCCTTATCATATATGACTTATAAATATTGTCTCCAGTATAGGAGATCACCTTTTCATTTTGTTGATTGTTTCTTTTGGTAAGAAGAAATTTCTAGTCTGATGGAATCCCACTTCTTTCTCCATGCTCAGAAATTGCTCCTGGCAGGCACAGGGGACCATATGGGATGCTGGGATTTGAACCGATGACCTCTTGCATGAAAGGCAAACGCTTTACCTCCATGCTATCTCTCCAGCCCCTTTATTTTTATTTTTAAGCCACTTTGGTACCCAGGGTTTACTCCTCGCTCTGTGTTTAGGGATGATTTTTGGCGGGAGTGTTTGAGAGACCATTTGCAGTGCTAGGAATTGAACTGAGGTCAGTCATAAGCAAAGCAAGTACCTAACCCCACCCTTGGACTATCTCTCTAGCCTTTACTCGCTAACTTTTGCTTTTCTAAGGCTTTGTATTAAATTTTGGGAAAAAATATATTGCTGTCAGTACTGATGTTAGAAGCCACATATTTTTTCTATGATAGTGTGCTTTTAAGTCTTACATACCAAATCTTCATTTTGAATTGAAATCTATATGTGGTATAAGATGGGGTCTAGTTTATTTTTTTGTCCTGTGTCTCCAGTTTTCCCAGTATTATTTATTGAGACTATCCTTTTTTCATAATATAATTTGGCCTCTTCATAAATTCATAAAGTAAACTATATGAATTTATTTCTGTGATGTGTTTTTAATAATTATACTGATCTGGGGGCCGGAGAGATAGCATGGAAGTAGGGCTTTTGTCTTTCATGCAGAAGGTCATTGGTTCAAATCCTGGCATCCCATAAGGTCTCCCGTGCCTGCCAGGAGTGATTTCTGAGCGTGGAGCCAGGAGTAACAACTGAGCACTACCGGGTGTGGACCCTCCCCCCCAATAATTATACTGATCTGGCCTCTGATTTTATGCCAACACCAAACAGTTTTGGTCACTATAGTTTGGTAATAGAGCTTGAAATTAAAAAGCATGAAATGTAACCAATTTTTTTCTTAAGAAAAAACCTGCTTTAGGGGCAGGTTTAAAAAAAAAGACTATTGCTTTGACTATCAAATCTTTATGGTTTTATGAAAATTTTAGTGGTTTTAAAAAGTTCTATGAAAAATGTTATTGAAATTTTGATAAGGATGCATTGATACTGTAAGTTGGTTTTTAAGCATGTTATGGGCATTTTAACAATATTATTTTACCCAATCTATGAATTTGGAATATCTTTCTATTTATTTATCTTCAGTTCTGTTCAACAATATCTTTTAGTTTTCAGAGTACCTATCTGTCACCTCCATGGTCAAGTTTACTCTGATGTACTTAGACTATTTGATGATATTATAATTGGGATTTTAAAATTCTTTGTAATTGTGTATGAATAATTTTTATATATTAGTTGTATATCTTTTAGCTTTACTGAATTGATGTTTACTGAATCAGTAAATGTTGAATGGATTATCAAGAGGTATTAAATTTACCATTATCTGAGAAAAATTGCTATGTCCATATATTTGATGAGTGTCACTATAAAAATGATTTTGCTTGAGGACATAAAAGTTGGCATGGTTAGATGCTTTTGAGACTAGTTGAAGGATAGTACAATGGGTAAGGTGTTTGCCTGGCTTGTGGCTAACCAAAATTTAATCCCCAGCATCCCAGTTGGTCCCCTGGCTACTACCAGGACTGATTTCTAGACACTACCAGGAGGAATCCGTGAGCAGTGCTGGATGTGACCCCCAAACCAAATCCCAAACCAAAACAAGAACAAAAAAATTGGTGCAGTTGGAGCCATGATTTAAAGAATGCTTTACCAGTTTCTTTACATGCAATTTTTTTGGGTCACACCTAGTGGTGCACAGGGGTTACTTCTGGGCTCTGCACTTAGACCATTCGAGGAGACAATCTGAGATGCTGGGGATTGGACTCAGATCATTCACATGCAAAGCAGATACCCTACTCATTGTACTATTGTCCTGTTTTTTTTTTTTTTAACATGTAATTTCTTTAATACCCATAACAACTTTGTGAAGTTAATTGACACATAAAGCTTCTTAGTGACAGAACTGAAATTTGAACCAAGGTTTATGTGTAACTAAAGTCACTATCACTCTATTTTGCTACTCTCTAAATTAGTTTCACTCTACTTTTCTGTTTCCTAAATTAATGCTTAAGTTGTCTGGAAAAATCGCTTCTGATGAACACTTTTATTTCCCAATGATGTTGGATAAATGAGGTGTTACTGTAATAGGTGCTAATTGAATGGTGTAGAGAGTAAGCGAAAAGAAATTAAAGAAAGAAAAGGTGTGTGCTGAAGTCATCAGGAAAGCTTCTTTAAGTAGCTATGGGACATGAGTTTAAAAGTGTTCTGAACACTGTACCTTCTAGGACATATAGGATACAAGTAAATATAAAAGAGAGGAGTCTAGGGCCCAAAGAGATAGCACAGCGGTGTTTGCCTTGCAAGCAGCTGATCCCGGACCAAAGGTGGTTGGTTCGAATCCCGGTGTCCCATATGGTCCCTCGTGCCTGCCAGGAGCTATTTCTGAGCTGATAGCCAGGAATAACCCCTGAGCACCGCCGGGTGTGGCCCAAAAACAAAAAAAAAAAAAAAAAGAGAGAGTAGTCTAGGAGATAATATGAAAAATTTGATGAGGATGATTGGGGAGGGTATAGAGGCATATAATCTAGAGAATTGCTTTATTTTGTCTTTGCTCTGTGGTTTTTAAGAGTAGTCTCATTATGGGACAAAGTAATATTTTATAAAGTCCATTACAGTAATAGTATTCACATTTTTAATTAGAATTGTGCAGCAGTAGTAGAATAGGGAATAAGAACAGTAGTTCTTACCTTGGGCTTGAATTATATTTCTTTTACAAGCTGATTTGTGAAATTTAGAATGTAGTAACTTCACATACTGTCCTCTACTCATTCTCCCTGTGAAATGGAAGTTGAATGATTGACCTTCCACCCAATCTTGGTGAACCAGATTCACTGGGTTTAATATGGCTGAGGTGGAGCAGGAATATCTCCTCCTCCCAGGTCAAATTTAAATACCTCTTCTGTAATCCCAAAACCCTTAATATTTGCTTATGTTTTCTTCCCTGATGTTAAGTGAAACATGTTTAATTAACTTGTATTTCTTATTTATATTTTATTTTATATTTATTTCTATATTTAATTAACTTTTATTTTTCTGTTTCCTATATCAATGCTTGAGTAGTCTGGAAATTTTGCTTAGATAATAGGTAATACCACGTTTGGCAAGTAAAAAGCTCTTCTCTTGCTTTATTTAATTTAAAATTGTTCATATTTATCTTCAATTATGATTTTTCTTAATTATATAGGTATTTGATATTTTGGGAAATGTTTAAGTTTAAATATATGTATAATGTATAATGTTTTATATATGTATTTATATTTTGCATAAACAGTATTCTGCAATACATCTTTTTTATTCAACACTTTTATGATAGAAGTTTTCAAGCGGATACAAATGAGGTGATAATTTTGTAGCAAAACCCTATGATGAGAATTGATGCTTTGTTACTAGGAGCAGTTACTAACCCATTACAAACCTTGCTAAATAAATATTTCTAACACCTCAGTCTTTGGAGTTAGAATCCCTACAGTCTTCCCTCAACAAATTATATCATTTCATAGCAAGTCTAACTTTTCTTTTATTGTTATACAAGAATGATTATTTTTTTTTGGGTCACACCCGGCAGTGCTCAGGGGTTATTCTGGCTCCAGGCTCAGAAATTGCTCCTGGCAGGCACTGGGGACCATATGGGACCCCGGGATTCAAACCGATGACCTCCTGCATGAAAGGCAAATGCCTTACCTCCATGCTATCTCTCCGGGCCCACAAGAAGATTTTTATTGAAACTTATTTAGAAAGATGTGAGGAAAGGGAGGAAATTGTATTCAAGAGAATACATGTTTTTCCAAGGAGGAAATAAGCAAACAAAGAAACAGAGAACCAGGAGAACAAGGGCTTAAAGAACAAGCCTAAAACATTTTTTTCTTTATTTCAATGCTCATTGCTTAAATATAGGGGCTATCTGTTTGAACCTGTGAATATATAAACTTGTAACTGCTTCAGGTTTTTTATAATTTGTGTGCCACATCTTATACCTCAGGTTTGATAATAGTCATCTGGATTGCCTGTATCTATCTGCCTATGACTGCAAACATCACTTAGATTTTCCTGATCATACACAAACTCTTAAGGACTTTTGAAGGAACTCTTAACTTCCAGAGTAAGAACTCTGGTTCATAGATTATAAACACACATAATTTCACCATGTGCTGTAAACTTGCTTTCCAGAATGCTAATATCACATTATACTCTTTCTAGTTATAAATAAGAGGATTAGTATTTTTCTCTCCAATATTATCATTTATCGGTCTTCTCTTACATTATTCTTGAGGTGGTCTGATGTTCATAAAACAATATATCATTACTTAAATGATTACTTCTCTATTTCAGAGCTTTTAAACAAAATATGTCCTGTTAGGCTTGCAGTTTTGTCTTTAGTTAATATTCAATTATCTTCTAATGTTTATTTTATTTACTCAAAAATTGAAAGACCATCTCATGCATTAGAAACAAGTTGATGTTTTGTTGTTGTTTTTGTTTTGGGCTACACCCATTGACACTCAGGGGTTGCTCCTGGCTATGCGCTCAGAAGTCGCTTCTGGCTTGGGGGGTACTATATGGGATGCTGGGGGATCGAACTGCAGTCTGTCCTAGGCTAGCGCTTTCAAGGAAGATGCCTTACCTCTAGCACCATCGCTCCAGCCCCAGGAACAAGTTAATGTTAAACAGATGAATATAGTTTCTAATTCTAAGGGTATCATTGTATAGTAGAGATACAAATAAAGAAACTACTACTGACTAACAATTTTTCATTTTTCTAATTATTTGTGAGGTTGGCTATCATTGTGTGTGCCTATTTATTATATTGAGCTTCCAATTTAAGCATAACTATTACTACTTACTATAGTAAGATAGCTATTGCTACAGCCCAACTGAATCTGTTATTTCCTTTGTCAGCTGACTCACTTTATTTAGGTCTTGCCTAATATCATACCCCCTCTTTTTCCTTGGTCATCCTATCTAAAAGAGTATAATCATCACATTCTTTGCTCTGCTTTTTTGATAGTATATGCCACAACAAACATGTATTAATTTATTATTTATTTCTTTTGCTCAGATATTTTATTTAAGGATCCGTTTTGTATATATCTGTCTCTAGCATTTAAATGTATATACTTAATATGATAATATTGACAGTCAAATAATCAATATTGATCATTGATAATATATAATCTATATTTAACATAGACTACATTATCATATATTAGTAATGTAACAATATGATAATATAATGTATTATATATAATAGAGTATATAGCTGTAATATGATAATTGATAATAATTTCTAATATAAGTAATAATATCAACAATTATATGGAAATAAGTATTTTCTTAGTGAATTAGTGTGAATTGACTGTTAGAGTAGTTTGTTAATTTTCCTATCTCAATAAGAGTTGATGAATATTTAGACATGAAGACTCCTTGATTTTAGGCATTGTCATATAATTTGTTACTTTTGTCTTTGGAGTCTTTCTGTGATAAGATATCCTTAGTGCTCAAATGATTAAATTGTTTCATTCTAACACATATGTCTACACATTTTATTTTGTGTTATTCTGGTCTAAAAACATCCTTTTCATTCTCTCATTACAAATCTTCCTATATTTACTTCCATTTGCTTTATAATTTTATATTTATATTTGGGTTTTGAACTTCTCAGGAATTTACCTCTCTCTAGATATGATGAGGTATGGAGTTTGATATATTTTTCCTCCTGTAGAACAGAAGCACTGTTTATTTTTCTTGCTGGTTTCTAGCCCAATCTTACCACATACAATTTTTAAAATTTTTTCATTGACCTGGTGTCTATTTTAATTTTTATTAATTTTTTCTCATGTCTGTATCATTACATATAGACACATATATTTCTATATATTGTTATCTATATATCGGACCTAAACTTATTTAGGTACTAAAGTCTAATGAGAAATGTACTCCCTATTTTTAAAAATGGACTTAGCATTCACCCTAGCAACAAATACAATCAAGTAGCTTATCTAAAAAACGTAAAGTAATGTAAAAACTGTATAAATAAATATAAAAAACTGTATAAATTACTATAATAAAACTGATCTCTTACTATATGAATGTGAGTAAAGTAATATTAATATCAGTATATGAGTTATTAGTAATATGAATTAATATTATAAAGGTACCAATTTTTCCTAATCTATATATTTAGTGCAACTAATAACAGTTGAGCAAGATTTTTGTAAAACTCAACAATTATTCAAAATTAGTTTTGATGATTTTTTCAAATATCTATCAATTATTTTAAATAAATATATACTTTCATTACCTTTTAGTCTGTTTTAATGACTGGTTTTTGCATTTGCATAGATAGGCAGTTGATCTGAGACAGCAGAGAAGAGGGAGAGAGTAACAGTGATAAGAGTTTTGTTTAGTGATGATAGCAGTTGTGTTAGAAGCAAGTAGTACTATCTTCAGAGGAGCATAGAGAAGATAGAAGAAATAAAAGTGTGGGATTGTTGGATAAATACTCTTTCAACTTGAGAAAAATGAATGTAGTAAGAACAGAAGATAAACAGCTACTTATAAAATTCCTCATATAGTGCCTTCTCTAAGTCATTCTAAAGACATGTACCGTGATGATGGTTGTAGTCTGTATAAAACTGTATAGAATAATTCACAGTTTATGATATGACATCTGAGGTATATATGCATGAAATGTTGCTCAGTTATTGTCATTTATAAGTATTGATGGCCCAAGTAGACAGGAAGATTTGTAAATATATTCCTGATATTATATTTAAGGTGTCTGGAAAATGCGTTTTAGACAGTTTAATTGAAAACTGGGAATTATGCCTATACTTGGGTTAATGCTTTATTTGAGAAAGAAAAACTTCTTGCTAACTCTGAATAACTTCTGGCATCCACTGTTATACATACCCTCAGTTTACAGAGTCTGTATCTCATGTAAACTCTAAACTGCTCTGTCTATACCTTGCATACCAATAATTGGGTATAATCATGATCTGAGCATAAAGTCCTCTGACTTTGAAAGGACTACAATTAGAAGATGTCATTATATACTGCTATATTTTTTTTTGGTTTTTTTTTTTTTTTTGGTCACATCCTGTGACCCTCAGGAGTTACTCCTGGCTATGCGCTCAGAAATCACTCTTGGCTTGGGGGACCATATGAAATGCCAGGGGATTGAACCGTGATCCATCCTAGGTTATCTGCATGCAAGGCAAATGTTCTACCACTGCGCCACTGCTCCAGCTCCATATACTGCAATTTTTGATAATTATTTTCTATGTTTATACCTAACTGATCATTATGAAATTTTCTCTTCCAGAAAACCAAAATATTTCTCAAGACAGATCACTATGTATATATGATAATATGCAACAATTTGAGAAATTCTATAATCTTAAACAAGGTTTTAACTCATTTGTAGCCAGTATAGAAACTTTCTGTTATTCAGGATAACCCCTTTTCTTTAAGTGACTGAACACTGAAAGATAAGTTTGTTTATTTTATTAAATTAGAAAAATTTAAAAATTCCCTATTTTTATACTATGTTTTATACACATAATTAAAAATGAATACACATAGTGTTATTAGAAAGATACTAAAAGAATGTCATGAATTTTTACAAAAAATTTGACCCTTGCTAGAAAACTCGGGAAAGTGATCATTCGACCTGAACATTTAAAAATATGTGAAATGCAGTTATCTTGATATTATAATGATGCATGTACACTGGAATACAGGTGTTCACAGTCCATTCTGTTATAGTGGGCTTTTATGTATATTTACAGTGTTGAAACCTACTTTGTAGATTTATCTTATTATATCACAGGTTGAGGGTACAAAAGTTTTTTTTTTTTTTTTAAATATGGAACGCTTCACGAATTTGCGTGTCATTCTTGCGCAGGGGCCATGCTAATCTTCTCTGTATCGTTCCAATTTTAGTATATGTGCTGCCGAAGCGAGCACGAGGGTACAAAAGTTTAAAGAAATGAGATTCTAGTTTAGAGCTGTAATTAGTGACTAGCATTGTTTCCTCATTGCTACAATCTTAAGATATATAGTTACTAACTTCTGATTGCTGCCATTAGAATTAAGATTACTTCTTCAAGAATAATGCCTATTCTGCTTCTATATCACAATTATTATTCAGTTTCTTCTAGTTTTTAATATTTAATTTCCAACATGAGTTAGGCCAGCTAATAAACGTAACTTGATTTGTTTTATTTTCTATCACTCTTTGGTAATATTAGAAAATTCTAGCTAATTACAAAAGAGTTGGCATTTAGTATTTGTGCAGTAAATATTTTGAATGTATGCTTTAATTTGTCAGCAGTGTAGAGAACTCAGGGCTAGAAAAGCTTTTTCCCTCTGTGTAGACCCTAGCTTTAAATCAGGGTAGACATGGATCTGGGTAGGATTAGAGCCTCAGGGAGTCTAAAAGCACTATTAAAGAAGTGATATTCATGGAATAAAATCATTTTGCTGCCCCAATTGTCCTTTATGTAGAGGAGTGGGCGGCACTGAGAATTGATTCCAGAGCACATGCAAGCCAAGTGCTTTTCTATTGAGACAGTCCTTGCCCACCACAACCTCCACTTTTTTTGTGTTTTATCAGTGAGTCTGGTAATGTTTTATTTTGTTTTCATTAAGGACTTTGATCCCTATAATGAAGTCAGACAAAATGTTTCAGGAAACAAAAATACCCTAACTATCTGTGATCTATTGAAGATTTTGATTCTTTGCCTTGCCTACTGATTGAGTTGGAAGGGTTCTCTGGATATTAAGAAAGATACTAGGGAATATTTTTAGTTCTGTGGTTCTCCAACTTTGTTCTAGTAGGATTAAATAGATGACATATTATGAAGCATAGGGATTAAATTACTGTGTTCTATTGCTGTGACTAACCCCATCGTGTGGAAATTTTAATATTTTTTGTGGTATCCATCCAAATCTGATTAGTAACTGGCAGAATATAGGTTTCCTACTGTGAGTTTTCATAAAATCCCTGAAAATGGTATTAAGCTGGTTGATAAATTCCACTTGAGGATGAAGAACTGAGCTTGCCCGTGCAGCTGTTTCATTTTTCACTCATTTAGTTTTTATTCATTCAGTCTAAGGAACCACCCCTGAGTAATTCTGGGCCCCCTAGGGGCCACTACTGGTCATGCTTAACTGGACAAGTGGGCCTGATAGTTCTAGTGCTGGAGCTAATGATATGTTACCACCAGGGTCCATGTTGGAAATTGAACTCAGGTCCTCATACATTCCTGTTATGTCTTCTAATCACTTGAGCTATCCCCTTGGCTCGTTAATTTGTTTTATATTTTGTTTTGGGGCCTCCCAGGTGGTCCTCAAGGGAACCTAGGATTCCATTAGTGATTAGTGAGTGACCAAGCCCTCAGTTTAATACAAGGGTCTCTGGATGTGATATTGCTCAGGCTCTGTGATGCAAGTGAAACTGTAAGTCTTCAGAGCTACCCCTACACCCCTACAGATGTTCTGGGGATCATTTGGTGCTGAGAATCAAACCTGGGTCATGAACATGTTGCTGTTCTGTCTCCTGTGCTTTTGAAAACAGTACAGCAAAGAGAAAACCTCTCGTCGTCACCAATTGTATTTGATGTGCATTTTAAACAGACATCATAGTTTTACTTTTATTTATACTTTGGTTTTTGGGCCATACCCAGTGATTCTTAGGGACTACACCCTGAAAAGATAGCATCAGTCCCTGAAGCTATCTCTCTAACCTCTAGTTTCACTGTTACATGGATTAAAAGGGCAATGTATAAATAATATAATAGGGCAGTACTTTGAATAGTTTGCCAGTGAATACGTCTTATTCGTTAAAAATTTTATTTAGAGATTTTATTTCTCTATAGCTAAATATTTTGTTTATTAGTGGCTAAACCCAAGTTGTGAATTCTAAGAGTGCATGGCTATAGAATCGAATTTTGTTCAGAAGTTTAGATGTGGGGTGGGGGTTGGTATTTATCACCTCAGCCACTCTTACTTTCTTCTAGATAAACACTAGTGCCTGTGGTCTTTGTAATCCTGAGGCATTGTGCCTTTGGTCCTTTTGCTGAAAATGTATGCAAATAACTGAGCAGTAGCTCACAGTCTAGCTTGAAAAGTTTTCATCTGCCTCTTACTACCTGAAGCTTTAGTGTTCTGACTGATTCGGTCAGTTGTGCTGCTTCGGAGGCTATGTCAGATTGACGCCATTTGAAAGGAGATGAATGAAACAGGAAGACCATTTGAGGTGACATAAGGCAGTAACCAATATTTGTGGTCTAGACCTTAGTGCTTCAAGGAGGCAGAAAGTTTAGGAAAATTCAGGAGTTGAAAAAGGACACTGTTGGCACAGTTGATGAAAGAACAGCAATCTAGATGTGCCCAGAAATGCAGTCTGAAGTGTATGAATCATATTAAAAAATTTTTCCATAGTATATGATAATCTGACTTCTTAAAGCCAAGCTGGTTGGATCTACTGCCCCTCCCAGGTCTGCTTAATTCCTAGAGTTAGCCAGATTCCTAGAGATTGCTCCTTCTGAATGTGCCTTTCATATGCAAACCAACCTTGTGGGATCTCTTACTCATCTTTATTGTTTCTTTCCCAGTTTCAGCCTAGAAGACTGGTGGAAATCCCTGCAGACAAGGTGGAAATTCCTAACCCCAGAGCCTTGCTGACATTATTTAGAATAATATAGTATTAGTATTGTCCTCCTGGCTGCTCTCTTTGCCTTTTTGAGAAAACCCGCCTCAGGGCCTGTGCTCATCCTTTCCCAGCTTCTTTGGCCTCCTGACTGGTCTGGTGCTTCTATCTGTGGCAGAGTCCTCCATCTTATCTGTCATCTTAGTGTACCCAAGATAAACAACTCCTGGGGAAATTTAAAACATTGTAGCAGGAGAGTTGCACTAGTGAAGGGTGTGTGTGTGTGTGCATTTTATGGCTGAAACCCAATTATGAACATGTTTGTAACCATGGTGCTAAAATAAATAAATTATTATTAAAAAAATCTCCCAAATTACAGACCCAGCTTCCTCCTGGAATTACCGTGACCAAATTTGGCTCAGTTGCCACCCCAGCCCTTGGTTAAAATGTGTAAAAAAGCTCTTGACACCTGTGGTGTCTACAATTATTATTGGTGACGATCTGTTTTAATTCTTTTCTTTGTACCTTTCCATCCCCTTGTGAGAGTTGAGGAGTAAGTGGAGGACATCACTTTGGAGAAAAGTAACTGACCCTGCTGGACAAAAATAGACATTTGCTCCTCCTTCTTTGGAATCAGCCTAAGTTCTTGGAAATGGGAGTTGGTGTGGTGGAAATGGAGGAGATTGTCAGCGATACCTCTTGAAGAAGAAGAGTTGGGTTTTACCCACTCAAGAGGGAGTCTACCAATAGCCCCTAAGTGCTGCAGAAGGTACTTCACTACCTCTGCTAAGGAGCCTGAAACAACCCCTGGACTTCAGCAGCAGTAATTTAACTTTGTATTCTGTTCTAAAACCTGTGGTGACCTGTGTGGTTAATATAAATAAGGATGTTTCACAAGATGCTGGAGGAATAAACAAGTACATATTTAATGAAAAGCAAAGTGAATGACACTGTTAAAAATATATTACTGCTTTGGGGGCTGGAGTGGTGGCACAGAGTGCTAAGGCATCTGCCTTGCCAGTGCGTGCCTTGGGTGGTCTGTGGTTTGATCCCCTGGCATCCCATATGGTCCCCCAAGCCAAGAGTGATTTCTGAGCGCCTAGCCAGGGGTAACCTGGGTGTGGCCCCCAAAACCAATATATATATGCATATATTCCTGCCTTTATTCATAATATACAATAGGAAAAATGGAGACGCATTAAATTAGCAATAGACTTATTTGCTATGGCATTGTTTGTAGTTACTTATTAGTGGAAAACCCAAGGCAGTGCATTTCTTACATACATTCCTCTAAGAATTTTATCTCATTGAACAATGACAGGTTGACATATTTTCCTTTTCTTACATGATACTTCTGAGAATATCTGAACATAAAATGTATATTATCAGTTGTTTTAATGAATTTAACTACTAAAGGGCATCAGCTCAAAGTTCCTCAGTGAATCCTTCTTCCTCCACTAGTTTCTAATTTCCAACAATTCAGTTATTTTTCTTTGAATATGGGGAATTTTTTTTCCTAAGATTTCTCACTAGAGAAACCTGCATTCAGCAGGAGAATAATATGTGAATGCTGCTTGAGGGCCAGACTGAGTTTCCTACACTGCTTTTCCTGTTTTCAAAATTTACCATGGTTATCTTTTTTCCTTTCAATTTATATGTAGGGTTTTTTTTTTTTTTTTTGCTTTTTACTGTCTTTTACTATTTATTTTAGTCAGCCCTTTCGAATTCTGTGCCATTCAATGGCTTATTATTCATACTTTGTCACTATGAAAAAACTGATAGTTGCACTATCCCCCACCCCCGTTTTATTTAAATTCCTCAAGATTTATTTCCTTGTTCATAATGTGCCACTATAAGCTTATCTTGTTTTCTTGCCTTTTTCAAAAATGTAATATTATTTACTTAATGTCTGTGGAAGGTGTGAAAGTATTATCAGAACCAAGTATTTACAAATGAATGATGGGAACCACATTCTCATCCAGAGCATCCAGAGGCTTATATAAAAGAGTTTACTCTTCAGTGATTGATTTAGATACTTTTAGGTAAACTTTGTGGATGGCTTGGTTGTGGGTTTATATCTTATGGTTGAAGAGACAATATACTTGAAGATGATTCTATTTTTGGTAATATGTAGAATAAATGCTAAATGAAGATTTAAGTAGGATCATGGAACATAGTTGGTTGGGTACCAAAAAATGGAGCAGTAAAAATAAAGTGAAAAGTCATGAAATGATAAGTTGAATTTGGTGAGGGAAATGGCTTTTCATATACTGTGCTTGATTAAAATGGTTATGAAAGAAGTGGGTGGTAATTTTCAGTAGCTGAGATACCATATATTTGATCCCAATGGTCTGTGAATTGCTAAGAGAAAACTTAGTAGGTCTGGGCTTTGGTTTTACTCAATTAAAAGTAGCAGTTTACCATTTTGTAGATGCTGTAGAAAACATCAGATTAGGAGCTTACATATTGTCTTTACTTTGTCAGGTGCTGAGCTACCAGCTTTGAACACTGTTTCCTGACAGCTTGTATTACCATGGGATCCCAACATAAAGCAGAAAATGACACATTCTTTTATTAAAATGCTGTCTGTCTTGTGTATATGTGCTGCCCATCTCCAAAGGGCATTGTTTTTAATAGAACAAAATGAGCACCTTGATGATTTCCTTTAGGATGAATAAGAGATAAGGAATTGAAGGTGGAGAAGAGGCAGAGGAAACAGTGTGTGTTCAGGCCCCAAGGCAAGAGCATCCACATATGTTCAAAAAACTGAAAGTCTGAGTGGTGGGAACTGACTGAACCAGAATGGTGTGAAATGAGGCTAAAGAAGTTGGCAAGGCCTATATTGTGTAGGGACATGCAGGCAGAAAACATTTTGAAATTTATTTTAAAACAACAGTGAGTTATATTAAAAGATTTTTAAGTAGAGTGCTATATGAGGTTAGATTTGATTATTAGAGAACCGTTTTGTTTTTTGCATGCAGAATGCTTTGCAAGAAACGTAAGTAGAAATTCGGAGCTCATTTGGAATTCTAGGCTGATTATAATGATAGCCTGGGTTAGATCATGGTGGAGATGTTGGAAATATTATATTTAAAATACAGAATTAAGGGGCTGGATTGATAGTACAGTGGTAGGGCAATGGCCTTGCACACAGATGGCCAGGATGGGTTCAATCCCTGGCATCCCATATGGTTCCCGAGCCTGTCAGGAGTGATTTCTGAGTGCAGAGGCAGGAGTAACCCCTGAGTGCCACTGGATGTGGCCCAAAAAACAAAACAAAAGACAGAATTAATAGGACTCTTTCAATTGTCATTTACCCCAGTATTGTGATTGAAGTCACTCTGAGTGATGAAAGAAAATGAAGGATGAAATCCTGAAAAATGCCAGTGCTGAAGGGTTGGGAAGAAGGTTTTCACATGGTAGAGATGGGAAGGAAATGAGGGAAAAAGGCATAAATAGAGGGTAAAAGATTGAGAGGAGAAATTTAAGTATCTATGCAAAGTAAATAGAAATATGGCTTCACATGTGAAGATGGAAGATAAGGTAGAGTATTATGATGTATTTAAACACTGTTTAAGGATATCTGGAAATGTTAATTGAAGTAAATTAGGAAATTTACATATTCAGCATGAGCTCATTTGATTAAAAATCTACATACAAGAATGTTTATTAAGTAAAATTATTCAAAGGCAGTTCAGTAAAATATTAACAATATCTGGCTGACAAATTTATCTGAGCATATACTTATTATAATTAGTATTTCTAAATATTATGACTCAACTTTACCAATCTTTTTTATGTATTTTATCAGAGAAGTAAGCATTGTTTAAGGAGTGCCTAATAGTTCTGTGAGGCTTGCAAAGGAAAACTGCATTGTCTACTATTTTTTTAATCCTATTTCCTGTTACGTAGGGATAGATACTTCAACTGCCATAGTCAGTCTTTTGCAGTTTACGATGAAATCTCCAATAAAATATGTAAAATATGTATTGCTGCTGATGGTGGTGGAGGTCTCCAGATGACTTATGTGAAGTGGGAAGGAGAAATCTGCAGCTTTGAGGACTGTAGGCCTCTCTCTGGCAAGAAAAACCAAGTCAATCCTAGACCATACCCAGCCAGGTCTTTTGGGTCCACAGCCTTCCCTCACTGAAAAAAATTTCAAGGGGTTGGGGCAAGATAAGTGAATTAAGAACAGGTTTTATTTGGAGGTACTAAGGAAGGGGAGGGAGAGGATAAGAAAGAGAGAGTAAGGAGTAAGGTGATCAGGAGGGAGGTGGAGAGCATTTCTAGGTTATGCTGCATTTCTACCGAATGCTGGCACCACCATCCAGCATTTGGAAAGTACATATCTCAAAAGGGGAGACGTGGGCAACGTGTGCTCAAGTACATGTACATAGGCAGCACAAGTGCTCTACTCCTTTGTTCCCAGTTGACTTTTATAGGGTTTCTCCCTATCTGTCCCACCTGGGGCTTTCTACCTGGTCTAGAGTCCAGTTGCTAGGATGGTTGCCAGGAGGAAGGGCTGAGGTAATGGATATTCCTTTGATATTCTTCTTTGATATTCCTATCCTGGCTTTTCTTCCTACTGGAGCTCCTCTCAGTGGGGGGTCCAGTCGTGTCTGCGTCTGCGGTGGCGCCAGGTAAAACACTTATCAATGAAAAAGTAATTCCTCCAAACCTTGGTGTCTCTTGGTTTTATTAGATCTCAAGAATTAATTGCCCTGGGGGATGGGGTCTCCCTACCTGCAGCTTCAAATCCCCCCCCCCAGGAGATCTCACCACCTTTAAAATCTTTTTTTTTGTTTGTTTTTTTGTTTTTTGGGGGCCACACCCGGCGATGCTCAGGGGTTACTCCAGGCTGTCTGCTCAGAAATAGCTCCTGGCAGGCACGGGGGACCATATGGGACACCGGGATTCGAACCAACCACCTTAGGTCCTGCTGCTTGCAAGGCAAACACCGCGGTGCTATCTCTCCTGGCCCACCACCTTTAAAATCTTTTAAGGGGAAAATGGGTAAAGGCCAGCCAGTCTTCTGTAATTTATTCATGCTGTGAAAGGACTGTGGACCCTGACTGCTTCATGCCTAAATTTTTAGATTCTATCTATTGTCTTACCATAATGCCAGATAAGAATTATCCACAGCGTGGCCACATTTCTTGCTTCTTTTGTCCTCCTATTGTAGTTACTATACTTTTTATTAAAAACAGTATTTATTGCTTACATTATAAATGTGCTTCATAGTTCCATCATATTGTATAATTTTAGGGTTTCTGATTAAAAGCTACTACTAACTTGTACAATTTTTTTGAAATACATTTATTTGTTAGAAATAAGTTTGATTTTTTACGTATTCATCATAAACTTAATCTCTTGACCTTATTGTTGTTTAGATATTCTTTTCATTATTTCATTTAATTTCATAGTCTTGACATTACAGCTTTTCAACTACTCTACTCTTATCTGTTCTAATCTAAACTGGTGACAGTCCTGTGGTCTGTTACATAGTTGTGCTAGGCCTCTTGTCTTCCTTATCCTAAAGTTTCCTGTTTCTTGCATGTGTTATACCTCGTAAACTAATTATACCCTCTTTGTTGGATCTTCCTTTTGCTGGAACACATTCTCTTGCAGAAATCTGGGCAGTTTTAGAGTTACTTCGTTGATTTCCTTCCCTCAATTCATTCTCATTCCCTCTTTCTCTCTCACTACTATCTCTATATATTTTTGGGTGGAAGATATAGGAACTTGGACTGGTCCTCTAATTATTGACAATCATTTTTCAAATCTTTCTTATTTTACTTTTATAAATAAATATTTTTATAAAATTCTACTATTACTGAACGTCTTGCTTTAAAAAAGATAACATTTTGTTCTTGTTTTATGGGTCTTCAAATTCTTTAATTCCTTGGAGGTTGTTGATGATAGTTTTTGGAAATTCTTTCTTTATATTTTATTCATTTCAACCAAGTTTCTCTTTTGTTTGTTTTGATTTCTGTTTTTTTTTTTGTTTATAGAATTTTCTCAAATGTGTGTGAGTCCTTGACTAATCTGTTTATTAAATATTCTAAACAGTTAATTAAATTTTCTAAAAGGGCCAGAAAAAGTGCTTGCTTTGCAATGCAGCTGATCTGGTTCATTTCTGGCATCCCCTATTATCCCTGGAACCCTACCTGGAATGGTCCCTGACCACAGAATCAGGAATAAGCCCTGGACACTGTTGTGTGTTACTCCCCGTCACCTCCCACCAAAATATCTCTAAAAAGTTGACCAGAAGTTTGAAAGTCTTGTGAAAATTTTAGATTTCTTTGGTTATCTCTCTCTCTTTCTCTTTTTCTCTCTCCCCCTTTTTCTCTCCCTCTCTTTTTCTCTCTCTCCCTCTCTCTTTCTCTCTCTTTCTCCCTCACTTTTCTCTCTGTCTCTGTCTTTTTCTCTCTCTCTCCCTCCCTCCCTTCCTCTCTTAGGTGTTTTTCCTAGGGCACACAAGACTGTAAGATATAAAGCTGAAACCAAACTGTGGAAGCAGCATATAAATGTTGTTAGTATCTTTATTTTATTTTAAAATGTGACATATGTGCTTTAAATTTTTCTTATGCCCTACTTAGTTATAATCAGATTATTAAAAAATATTTCTAGAGACTAAATCAGTTCCTGGATTCTGTAGAGATTCTGTATATTCACTTCAATGGAGTGAGAAAGAGAAGGGATTTGGGAACTTGATAGATTTCCAACAGATATTTGACCAATCCTCTTGTTTATAATCCTTCTTCCTGCTTATAGAGGTGCCTGGTACAATCACTTTTTCTTTGGGAGGTTCTGTCATACAAATTGAGTTGTTGTTCCTGTTTTCTTGCTTAGTATTTAGATTTCTAGGACATGAAAAAGTCATTTGTATATTTTTGTTATTGTCTAGTAGACTTACTTTAAACCTCTTTCACCTTTTAAATCCTCTTTCATCTTTATTTGAGGTCATTTTGGTGAAAAACTCTGTAAGTGTGAATTTAGCGTTCTACTTTTTTTTTGGGTGGGGGATACACCCGGTGATGCTCAAGGGTTACTCTTGGCTTTGCACTCAGAAATCACTCCTGGCTTGGGGGACCACATGAGATGCCAGGGGATCTAACTGTGGTCCATCCTAGGCTAGTGCAGGCAAGGCAGAGACACCTTACCACTCTGTGCCACTGCTCTGGCCCCTCTACTTTTTTTTTTTTTTTCAAATAATGAACCAGATTTATTGTCCTGTAGTAAAAATAAGGATAGCTGTGTACATACTAAGTATCAGGCACTAAAGTCTTTTTTGTGTTTTTTGTTTTTGAGCCACGCTTGGCGGCACTCAGGTTACTCCTGGCTCTGTGCTCAAAATCACTTCAAGCAGGCTCAGGGAAACCTATGGGATTCTGGGGATCGAACCTGGGCCTGTCCTGGGTTGGCTGCATGCATGGCAAATACCTTAATGCTATGCTATTGCTCTGACCCTAAAGTCTCCCTTTTTACATTGATACTTTTAAATTTCACATCAGTGTTATACTGAGGGAAGTGAGGCATAGGATGATTTTATAATGTGGACATAGTATAGGTAGAAGAGTTTAATTTGAACTAGATACTCTGGCTATAGAACTACCCTCTATTTTTGGTAATTGGGGTCTAGGGTTTACCTCTTTCTGCCTGCTGGAGCCACCCACACTTGTATTTACAGTGTTAGGGAGTGAACTGTGAGCCTCACACTGCATGGCTCAGTCTCCACCACTTTTCCTGGAATTAATTTTTTGTTTTTGGGTCACACTTCGTGGCGCTCAGGGGTTATTCCTGGCTCCACGCTCAGAAATCACTCCTGGCAGTCTTGGGGGACCATATGGGATGCTGGGATTCGAACCACCATTCATCCCGGATCTGCTGCATGCAAGGCAAACGCCCTACCGCTGTGCTAGCTGTCTGGCCCTGGAATGCACTTTATTAACTAGAGTACTGTACTACATGTGTCTTTTTGATGTTATTTCTTTTGTTAATATCAAAGATTTACATTTTTTTATTAGGCAGGATGATAAATTTAAGTTGTCTCCTATAATTTATATATTTCATCAGGCATTATTCATAACAGTTTCTGGATTTTAAAAAATGTTATTTTATGTTGATAATTTATTTGAAGATAAATTGCTTTTTATGTTTGATTTTTCAGGCATGAAAGCCTATCCTCTACTGGTTTTCTTATACAATGGTTTTATTTTTGATGACCTGACACAATAGTTTTGTTTCTGATTTATTGAATCATTGTTTCTGATGTCTCAATGTATATCTCCAGCATGATTATTGTTGCTGTTATTCAAGGATTTTGGGCACCATAGCAAACTACAGGAAAATGTCTCCTTTCAGATTTCAAATTTATTTCCAGGGATTGAACCCAGGTCTTCATTCATCGATGAATTTTAATGCAGGAGATCTACTTACCACTCTATCATTTGTAACTTGCTGGAGTCTTATAGATTATTTTAAAGGGCCTAACCCACACTTTGGTGTATTTTCAACTGACAATTTATTGAGCAGAATCGATAGAGTAGTTGACATTCATGCTTTAAAAACATTGAAAGGGTTTTTGTTTGTTTCTTTTGTTTTGGTAGTTGGAAGAAAAATACTCTTAAAGACATGAGCATTATTTAATCTTTTCCTGCACAAAGACATGAATGACCAACTACTTTTTACAATTAAACTTACATTGCTTTAGGTTTTCTATCCTCTTATCTATTTCAATTCATGCCTAAAATGTAGGAATCAATTTTGTTGTTTTTAATGCAATTAAGAGGACCTTAAGACAGACATAATCACATTGAAATCTACATACAATTTTAAAAATTATTGTTTTTAATTTATAAATTACTTTATTAAAAGTAAAAACATTATAAATTGTGTTGACATGTCTTATTGTTTCAGAACAATACAGGTTGGCATATAAATCAGTGTAGGATGACAGTCTTAAAAGAGTTGAGATTTTCATGACCTATTCCGGCGTATGGTCCAGGGACTCCAAACTCTATGGCTGATACTCTGGCTTTTGTAGGGTGTGGTCTTAGCTGCCAGACCTTCCAGAAGTACAAGAATGTGGAGGTGGGAAGGGTGGGGAGGAGGGTACCCCACTCACTTCTAAAAGTCCTTGTGATGTCAGCCCAAGTATCAGAATACCTGGAATTTTGGTCAGATTGGTGTTTGCAGAGAACCATAGATGAGTGGTGAAAGGTTGACTGTGGGTGATGAGTATGAGTGATGATGGATTTAGCAGTTAAGGGCCTTGGCTTACTCTCTCCTCCTGAGATTGCCAGCTTTCAGCTGCATGGCCAGTGTACCCAGAATTTTTCACAGCTTGTTTTACATCTCTTTCGAAAATAGATTGAGTTTATGAGTTGGCCAGATCCAGACATGGCAACCAAAATATACATATAATTTTTTTGCATGATGCTTTTAGAATACATTTATTTTGATGTGTTGAAGATGCTAAAAAATAATTATTTTTATTGAAGTCCTGAATTAGATATGTTTTTACTTGGTTTATGGAATGCATTCTTGTTACCATGACTCTAATGCCTTTCCTCCTGCCAACTTAACAGTTTCCTATGTTAAAACATAGCTCTCTCGATTTTCTAAAAGAATGTATTATTTATTTCTGTTCACTTTTATAAGAGTGATCTTTGGGATCCCTTTAGCATTTAATATATAATTGTGGCAAATGTTTTGTTTCTATGGAAATGTGTGTTTCAGTTTCCTGTTTGCATTTTTTCAGTTTAAAATGAGAGATTGTCTTTTAATTCAGGTATTCTTTGATTCTTGGGGTTTTTCTCTGTTTATTAGCTCCTTGTATTATACTTTGACTCTTTGAAATGATTTTCGGTGGAAATTATTCCATAGAAAATTTTGATTTTTATAATCATATAGTCTTTATCATATCATTAAAAATTCATCTTCTGGCCAGTTTAATCAAAAGTAATACTAGCCAATTCTGGTCTTTATCACTTGGTTCTTATTTGGGAATCATTTAGAAAGTAAAACTGATGTATGATGGAAAGGCCTATTCAAATTAGAGCACACCACCAAAGAAGTATTGCCTTTCTGAAGAAGCCATATTTTCTTTCCAATTATGAGCTGGACAGTTTTTATTCAGTATATAATTTGCCTTATGTTTTCTATTAGAGTTAAACCAAAGGTATCACTGCAAAATTCACATAACCTTGTCTATTTATAATAGTTGGAATCCAGTTGATTAAGCATTTTGGGGGGAACCTTGCAAGCAGTACTCTGAAGACCTGGGGTTTGTTCTTGACAGAGGTCACTAATCCAGATGATAGCCTAATGCAAGGACTCTGGGATGCAGTGGCTCTCTGACACTGTGGTGCCATGATTCTAGAGCTACTGGAGCCACTTCTGCCATACTAGTGGTACTTGAGTGACCATGTGGTGCTGGGGATAGAACTGGTTTCAGACAAATAAAATGTGGGCATCTTAATCTCTATTTTTGCAGTCCTCAAATAGATTAAAATTAAATTTTGTAGTTCTGAGGATCGAACCGAAGGCCTTACACATTGCAGGTATTGATCTACCATTGAGTCACATCTCTATTCCATTGATATTTATTGTTTTTTTTTTTTGTTTTGGGACACACCCTGAGTTCATTTAAGCTCATGGGACTTCTCATGACCATATCTTGAGGCTCACTCCTGACATTGCTGGGGTGACCATGTGGGGCTGGAAATTGAACTCTGGCCTCCTGCATTCAATGCATTCAAAGCATGTGCTCTAGCTCATTGAGTTATCTCTCTTTTTTTTAAACAATGGATCATATTGAAATTGAGTTTTTTGTTTTGTTTTGTTTTGTTTTGTTTTTTGGGCCACACCCGGCGGTGCTCAGGGGTTACTCCTGGCTGTCTGCTCAGAAATAGCTCCTGGCAGGCACGGGGGACCATATGGGAACACCGGGATTTGAACCAACCACCTTTGGTCCTGGATCGGCTGCTTACAAGGCAAATGACGCTGTGCTATCTCTCCGGGCCCGAAAAATTTTCTTTATTTTAGGTAATCTCTGGTGGTATTGTGGGTTACTCACATAACAGTGCTCAGGAGTTACTCCTAATGGTACTTGGCAGACCATGTAGTACTGGCATTTGAACTCAGATCTTGGTGTGCAATGTATGTTCTCTAGCCCTTTGAGCTATCTTCCTGGCTCTGAATTTATTTTATTTTATTTTTTTGTTTTGTTTTGTTTTGTTTTTTGGGACACACCCAGAGATGGTCAGGGGTTACTCCTTGCTGTGCACTCAGAAATTGCTCCTGGCTTGGGGGGCCATGTGGGATGCTGGGGCATCTAACTGTGGTCCTTCCTAGATTAGTGCACACACAAGGCAACACCCTACTGCTTGTGCCACTGCTCCGGCCAGTGGCTCTGAATTTTAAATAGAAATTCTTATATAGATATTGTTTAATATAATTTTAAGGGCAAAAATTTATGTCAAACAGTTAAAGATTACAGATTCTTTAGAAGAGCCCACTTTTTCCTTTCTAAATTTATGATTAAATTTTAAATTTTTAGAAAAGTATTAGACATAAATAAGCCAGGCTTCTAAGGTTTTTCTTACTGTCTCTTCAGCATTCTTTCATATATTTCTATTTCTTTTTTTCTGTTTTGTTTTTGGGCCACACCCAGTGATGCTCAGGTGTTACTCCTGGCTATGTGCTCAGAAATCGCTCCTGGCTTTGTGGACCATATGGGCTGCCAGGGGATTGAAACATGATCTAGACTAGTGTAAGCAAGGTAGAGATGCCTTACCGCTTGCACCACTGCTCCAGCCCATATTTCTATTTCTTATGAGAATTGTGCTTAGATTAAGATTTGCTACTTTATTATAATTTGTGATTAAGATGTTATTAAGGAATTTCTAGAAACACATGTCATTATGGAGAAAATGAAATATGCTAGACATTTGAAAGATAAATGATACTAGGTATTTATTTGCTTAACTGTTTTATAAAAGAGAAAGTAGTAAGTGGGAATGAGAAAAACTGAAACAAACACTGAAATGAAATCAGGAGACAAAAATGGGAACATTAACCTGCATAGCTACAGTTAATTATGTATTATTTGCTTCTCTTTTCATTAATTTATTTTACTTGTCCTTTTGTCATTCCCATCCAGAAAATAGGAACCATTACTTCTGCCTTTGTAGCTTTTAGACCTTAATAGTGTCAACTCAATTATCCATCAAGAGATTATCTGCTTTGTGTTTTAGCTTTTGCAAACAGAGCTTTCAAGTTCATATTGACATAAGTAAACAAAAAGAGCAATAAAGACTTTTTGAGTCATTTCACGATTTCATACTTACTTTACACTCCTGTGTCTCCTAGATTTTAGATCAAACTATTCATAGTCAACCTTTAACTGAGATTCAAAATGAATAAATTGTTTCACATATATTTTTCTTTTAAAAATACAATTTACAAGAAAAGTGTTTTTTTTTTCTTTTTTAAGTACATTAATTTGTCTTTAAGTTGACTTATTCCTTGTATCTACAAGTTATCTTTGATTGAAGTAAAGATGTGTTAGGGTATATGTGTGTATATATATATATATGTATATATATATATATATATATATATATAGACTATATCTGAATCACTGATACTTAGCTGACTATGGAAAATTCTTAGCTAGCAAAGAAATTTTACTTGGAATATACTGCCTTAAATGATCAATTTAGAAAAGAAGGGAATATTATTTTAGGACTTCATGAGTTTTTTTTTTGTTTGTTTGTTTGTTTGTTTTGTTTTTTGATTTTTGGGTCACACCTGGCAGCACTCTGGTTACTCCTGGCTCTGTGCTCAGAAGTTGCTCCTGTCAGGCTTGGGGGACCATACAGGATGCTGGTACTCGTACCACTGTCCTTCTGCATGCAAGGCAAATGCCCTGCCTCCATGCTCTCTCTCCAGCCCTGGGAATATTATTTTAGAAAGATGTTTTTAGTGTGATTGAAATGGGTTAGTTTCTGTAAATAAAAAAATTCAGGGAAAAAAAACCCTAACTTTAATTATAATTCTTTTTCTCAGCACAAAAGGATGATAAAATAAATGTAGCAAATATAAAGAAACAGTTTTAATTTAAACCTGACCAAGAGGACATCTGAGAGATGGAGTTCTCTCTCCAATCTGAAGCAATGATTAGTAGAATCAAGGAGGAATATTGAACAGTTTTTTAATTAATTCCTGCAAGTGTTGCTCTATGTTTTGTTTAAAATATTACCAACTCCAGAAAATTAACCATAAATCTATTTAAATGTAGGTAAATATGCTCTGTTGTACTTTATGTACAATTGTAATATCTAATATGAATACTCAACTTCTATTTCCTTTGTTATTGTAGAAGTTCCTTAAAATCAGGGTTGATGGTTTTGATCTGCATATCTTTGAGATTTAATCTAGTTTCTGGATAGTGGAGATAATGGATAGTAAACATATGTTATATGAATTAAGCATTAAAAAAACTATTAGTCTTCTGATTTGGGTGACTTTTTAGTTGCTTCATTTTTAAAAAGTTATTTCTATTCAGTATGATGTTCTTAACATTCTTAATGTATTTTATTTAGTTTTTGATTCAACACTGAAGTCATTTAGTCACATTTATGACTACATATGTCCCACATAAATGTGGGACTCACATACTTTTAGAGAAAGAAAATAACAAAGAAAATAGACAAAAAATCTTTGCAATTTTTTCTTAACTAAAGATCAGGAATAATAAATGAATTTTAAATGTTTGGTTATGTTTTTTATTTGCTTAATACTTGGAACTCTTCATTACTTTTTTTTCTTTGTTTTTTGGGTCACACCTGGCGGCGTCTCTCAGGGGTTACTTCTGGCTCTATGCTCAGAAATTGCTCCTGGCAGGCTCAGGGGACCTTATGGAATGCTGGGATTCGAACCACCATCCTTTTGCATGCAAGGCAAATGCCTTACCTCCATGCTATCTCTCTGACCCTTCTTCATTACTTTTATGGGGGAGGGTAGTGGTGTGAAGAGATAGTATAAGAATGGCATGTAGCTGACGTGAGTTTTGATTCAAAGTATCCCATATGGTCCCCCAATCACCACCAGGAGTGACACTTGAGTGCAAAGCCAATAGTTGTTAATCCAGAGCACCCCCACCACCAAGAGAAGGAACCTGATAACTTTCTTTGTTCTTTTTTGGTTTTGGATCACACCTAGTAGTGCTCAGGGCTTATTCCTAGTTCATCACTCAAGGATCACTCCTGACAGGCTCCAGGACCATATGGACTGTAGGAGATCAAATTTGAATCAGCCATATGCAAGGCAATCACTCTACCTTCAGCTCTATTGTTTAGAAACTTTTATGTACATTACTGAGTCCTGTTCCTTACAGTACAGTAAGAGCATTTTTTCCTTCTTTCCTTTCAAGGAAATTTCTACTTTCTTCCTAAGAAAATTGAGGCAGAGATTTGTGCCAAATATTACTAACTGAAGTCTAGAAAATTTGAATTTCTAGTCAAGTGCTAATTTGCATATATATATATATATATATATAAAACCTTGCAGAAAATTTTATTGTTTTTTTTTAATTGTTATGCATTCATTTTCTAGGCCTTCTCTACCAATGTCACAAAGCTTTGGTGGCAAACAACAGAAATTATCTCATAGTTCTTGAATCTTGAATCTCCATGCTGGGCAGGATTGGGTGATTTCTAAGGGCCGAGACTCTTGTTTTCTCTCAGAGTCTCTTCACATCATTGTCCTTTGCCCAAATCCTCTTTTCATAAGGACACCAGTCAGTGTGGATTAGGTATCCACACTACTCCACATGCCCTTATTTTATCTAATGACAATAAACTTGTTCTTCCAAAAGGTCACATTCTGAGGTTTTAGGGACTAGAATTTCAGTAAACATGTATTATTTTAGCATCGGGAGGGAAGGTCACTAATCCATAGAGTTTTTTTTTTTTAGTTAAAAAAATAACCCAGCAACCTCACTAGTGTTACAAATGTCCCCCCCCTCAATAAATTAGTTAAAACTCCTTTGATCCTTGCTCAGGTTGACCTTAGCTGAGATTATTTTAATAACAATGCAATGCAGTTTAGACAGAACCATCCTTGTTCTGGCTCTTAGGACCATGGTTACCTAATGATTGGTTTGTAAAAATGCCCATATTAACATTTTATTTCCCTGGAATTTTCTTAAGCTAGACTGCACAAAGTGAACTGAGATCTAAGATCTCTTGGGGCTAATTCCGTGACGAAATCCCTCTGTCACTTCATATTGCAGCTGTTCTCTTGCACAGCTAAATGGCTCTGCTTCCCTTGAGGACTTAGGCAGATGATAGAAGAGTCTTGGAAGGAAAGTTTAGGTTAATCAGATTATTAGCCTAACTAGTTTTTCTTTCCTTTTTATTTAGTTATTTATTTTAGTGTCAGGGCTACATCGGCAGTGTTTAGGGTTAGGGTTACTCCTAGTTTTGTGCTCAGGAATCTACTCCTTGAGGGCTTGGGGACCATCTGAGGAATCAAGGATCAAACCTGGGTCAACCACATGATAGGAAGCCCCCTACCCACTGTACTATTGCTCCAGCCCTAATTTTCTTCTCCAAAAGATTATTCAATATTAACAACTGGTGAAAAGACTTCTTATACAGTAAAATTTAATGGGGACAAGGAACTAATTACTGTTATTTAGATTTAATCTAGACTAACTAGAACTCAAGTAACTGGTCTATTCAGTTTCCCTCTGTATCATGCTGTCAAAGGAGAAATATATCACACACAAAAGAGTTAACTCCATTCTGGGTAAACATATATTTAATCATATCACAACTTATGTGTATTATCATCATCATTCTAAGGGCCAGTGATAATTATTGAAAATCTGTAATTTTGAGGTAATGCAGAGTTTTTTTTTTTTTTTTTTTTTTACAGATAGGCAGCTTTTTTGTTGTTGTTGGTTTTGTTTTGGGGTCACACCTGGTAATGGTCAGGGGTTACTCCTGGCTCTGCACTCAGGAATTACTCCTGGCAATGCTCAAAGGACCATATAAGATGCTGAAGATCGAATCCAGCTTGGATGTATACAAGGCAAGTGAAGCTGTACTAGTACTCTGGCCCCTACATATAGGCTGACTCTTTAAATACTACAACTAAAGTGAACAACTCTATTTTAGTTATTTTGTATATTGGGCCCCATCTGGTGGTGTATATTCAGCCCATTGAGCTCTGGCTCCAACAAGCATATTTTCAGCACATTGTCTTTTTTATTTTTTTTTAACATGGGCTCTAATACAATACAGGAGATTACCTTGGGTTCTTGTTTTAAAATAATTTGTACGCTTACTGAAGGCTTACTGCATGATTATAATAAACAGAAATAATAGCTTGCTTTCAGAAAGCAAGAAAGGTTAATGGAAAGTTGTCAGATGTGAAATGTTGAGTTTTGGTATAAGATAGAAAGTTGTTTCTAAAGAAATCGCTCCTGGCTTGGGGGACCATATGGGACACCGGGGGACCATATGGGACACCGGGAGACGTGGTCTGTCCTGGGTCAGCCACATGCAAGGCAAATGCCCTGCCGCTGCGCCATCTCTCTGGCCTGATCCTTTTGTCTTTTTTTTGTTTGAATTGGTTTTTATTGTAGGAGCCCCTCATAATGATATTTTTTGCTAGTTTTGAATTGGGTTTCATATGGTCTCAGAATAATTGGTTAGGGTCTTTCTTATAAAAGGCATTACCTCTTCTGAGGTTCTTATCTAAAATTTCATGTTTTATATGTACATTAATAAAAGAATGCTAGAAGCACCAAGCACAAGCTGTTCAGATACATTGGCACTTTGTATTCACATCTGTGGTATGGCTGGTGGGATGGATATGTAAATAAATGAAAGAAAAACATAATATTTTAAAATTTATATATATATACATTATAGAATGTATTATTTTATGTATATTATACTTCGATCTACATATCAAATAGTATAATGTTTTGGATGGTTTGGTTAAGAGCTTTGCAAGATGTGTGCCATGTGAATGCTCCATAAACAGGTTTCCATCAGAGGCCAGGGTTGTGGCTCAGTAGTTGAGTACTTGCCCAGAATTGTGAAGCCATTGGTTCTATCCCAGCATCCAAAAAAAGAAAAAAAAATTCTTGTTCTCAAGATTGTCACCGTGACCCTATCTGTATCATGACAGGCATTCTAGTTATTTCCCTAACCACTTCCATCACTCTTTGTGGTGGGAATGTTGCACTGGTGAAGGGTGGGGGAGTTATTCTGTTTATGACTGAAACCCAACTACGGAGATGCTTGTAATCATGGTGCTTAAATAAAGTTGCATGTTAAAAAAAAAAGATTGTCACCATGAATTCACTTTGGGTTGAACATTGTATAGGTCTTATTCCTTGTCAAGGTTTGATGTCTGTTATCATATGGTCCCTCAGCACAACAGGGAGAGCCCTTGAGAATAGACTATGAAAATAGCCTTAACCATCTCCAAGTGTGTGCCACAACCCCAGGTGAAAAACAACTGGGTGTAATCTCAAGCAAGAATAGCCTTTGAGCACTGTTAGATGTAGTCACAAACAAAAAGATTTCTATAACCATATAGATTTGGAAATGTAACATGTCATATTTATGTGAAAAATATGTTTTTTATCTTTTCTTTTTTTCTTTTTGGCTTTTGGGCTATAACTGGTAGTGCTTAGGAATTACTTTTGGCTCTGAGCTCAGGAATCATTCCTGGTGGGGCGTTAGGGGACTATATAGAATTCCAGGGAATCAAACCTGGGTCAGCCACCAGTAAGGCTGTACTATAACTCCATTCCATGTCAAGAAATTCTTAATATAGAATGACACACTAAAAGTTCTGAGTTGTCTAGCAGCAAAAAACCCAAAAAACCAAAAACCCCAAGAGCAACAAAAAACAACTCTTTAAATATTCCAGCATTTACAAAACAAAGGATACTTTGTAATTTTTAATTTAATTTTTTTTTGTTTTTGTTTTTGGGCCACATTCAGTAATCTCAGGTTTTACACTCAGGAATTAGACTTAGTGATGCTCAGGAGACCTTATGGGATACCAAAGGATCAAACCCAGTTAGCCCTGTGCAAAGCAAGTGACCTACCCATTGTACTATCACTTGAATGATTGGTCTATTTGTGAGCCGAAGCACATTATAAATTATACAGTAATTTCTTTGTGTTTATTTGATTTCTACTCAAGAGAATTACTTTATATATAGTCAACAAAGCACAGAGTTAAATTTTTTTTTAACATTTTCTGATGGTGATGTGCCTTGTGATTTTTTTTTTTTATGAAAAAAGTGTGCCTTTGCACAAAAAGGTTGAAAAACACTATTCTAGAATGCCTTTTTAACCCCTAAATTGTGTGTGTGATAAATATGGAATTGGTACTTATGGTTTTGGGTTTTATTTGGCAGAGGGGGCCTACTAAGACTGTGGGGTCCCCACTAGAAATTCTTAACCAACTGGACTTATGGTGTAATATAAGGATCTGATGATATGATGATGCTTTGGTCCTGCAGTGCCAGAAATACCCAGGCTATCCAGGTGATGCTGGAAGTTTTTAAGGCTACAGTCTATTGATCAGAGATCATTTTGTGCCAGGAATCAGTACCATAACATTTGTGCTATCAACCTTCTGGCTCCAAAATTGCATTTTATGTAATATAATTGATGGAACTGAACAGATAGTGGTGTGGAGGGGAAGTGGTAGCTGGTGGGGATCTTCATAAGACTTATAGGTAACTGGGAAAGCATTTGTATGGTTACAGTTTTTACATGAGTTGGTAATATGGAGTGTGAAAGCCTGTCATACCCTTAACAAATTGCATTCGCACCATCATTAATTAAATGCATATTTGAAGAACTGAGAACAGAAAACAAAGGGCACCAGATGATTAAGAAGGAGAACTCCCAACCTTCCACCTCATTGCTTAGGTAACACAAATGCTGGAGTTGCTCTGGGACAACACGAATCATATGACCATTCCACATGGCTCACCTGCTTGGCTTTTTGCCTGGCTTGGGTGTTCACTCACTGCCTTCGTTCCTAGTTTTCTTGTCACCCGTGGAAAGAATTAAAGCAGCAGAAAAGTGCCATATCCAGGAATTCTTGTCATATATTCATTTAAGATAGCAAATATTTTCAGCTTGTCTCAGTATAACTATTATATAAGAACACATCATCAATGTAATGAGAAAAAGATTGCACAGCTTCTCAGTGGGTACAAGGGAAAACTTGGTTCCAAATTCAGCATCTATGGATTAAGGATATTATTTAAGATAAAGTAAAAGATAATTTGAAAAAGATTTTATTAGCATCCTTTTAATTTTTTTTTTTTTTTTTTTTGGAGAGGACAATCAACTCAGTGTTTTCTATTACTAGGAAAGTAGGCACAAAGATTTAAACTAAAAACAATTAAGTGAAAGAGGAATTGAATTTAAGTAATTGAGCAATTGAATTAAAACAATTATGTTGACTTTTTCCCTGGAAATGTGTATCGTGTTTCCCTTTGGGCTTCCTCATATACCTCCTACAACACGGTCAATGTGGAATTTTCTGTATTCATTGGAGAGGTGCTGGGACTCTTGCTCCGATCCTGCTCTTTGGGGAGACCCTCCTTGTAGTTACATATGTGCTCTATCATGACTGGCACATATGTTTTGTCACGGCTTAATATCTTCAAAATGAGTGTTTTCAAAGCTCACTTTCAAATCTAATTTTGAAATTTCTATTGTTATTTAATTAATTTTAAAATGCTATGTAAACATTGAAGATTTTTATAATTTAATGGGCAAACTGCTTTACTGTTTAATCCTTAATTAAATATTGAACCACTTAAATAAAGTAGCCACCACACAAAGAACGCTGAATAAGATGAATTTGGAAATAAAAAGGCAGGGGGAGAAAAAAAATTCCTCATTAAAATGATCTGCCTTTCTATTGTAGTAAATAATGAGTACTGTAAATAAACACTGGTTTCCTCTCAGTTATTCAAGTTTGCTGCCTTAAGATTGTAACCATATATGGGAAATCAAGAGTTCTTTTATGTTAAGGCAGTTGAATTTGGAACTTTCATGGCAGTGTTGCACTGAACAGATGATCGCTTAGCTGATTCTTGATGAGTAAATAATCCTGTCCATCTGTATGTAGTAAAATGACTGAAAAATGTAGTGAACCTGTTGCATTGGCATTTACATTGCATGATACTGGTTGCCTCTATCCTGGGCTTTAGACAAAAAATAAAAAACAAACTTATGCTCAAACATCTGTGTGAAAGTGTAATGATTGGCATAGAGTACTGTAGCCATCCATGGTATTGTTGCACTCCAGAACTTTTTGGCATAGAGTTTCAAACACTTTGTTTTTAAAATTCCTATTTTGGATTTTTTATTTCTTTGCTTTTTATTGCTTTGCCTGAGATGGGATTGAGCAGTAGGAAGAATCTCTCCCTGTAGTTTTTGTCTTATTTTGAACACCATGCACCTATCTTTATTACTAAAACAATCAGTTGACATCTTTTAATGTATGTCTTATTAGTTGTTATGACTTTTTCTAAAACCATCTCTATTAATGTGATAGTGAAATTTCAGTCATCTGTGAAAACAATAATTACTATGTAATTTGATATTCTAGGATAAAAGGGCTCTGAGTTCAGATTAAGTTTAAGGAACGAGATCCACTTTATGTTTTTAAGGATGATGTACCTCTTTGATCAAAGACTGTGAAAAGTTACTGAAATGAATTATTAGGCCTACTCCTGAGTTTCTTCAAATCAGTTTACTATCTTAGTGATTTTGTAATCTAATGGGTTTGTTTAGGTAAGACTAAAATGAAAGAGCTCATGAAGTTATTTTTTTATTTGAGACATCTTTAGGGGAATAATTGCACATAATAGATGTTTAATAAAAAAAATGAACTTTTGTAGTTAAAGGATAGTGAAATCCAAGGTTTTGGGAATTAGGGTGGCCTCTGGTAGTGTTTAGTATATCCTTAGAATCTTTTTATTTTAATAGATTCAGGAAATATTTTCCCTAAATTGTCCCTGTGAGTTTCTCATGCATGGAGATGAGAAGAAGGAACTCAGGAAGCCTGGAATTCTGATGCCTTCTTTCCCAGCAAACTGTGACAGAACTTCAGAATGCTTTTCCCCTTGCATTCTTATATATAAGGGTATTTTTTCTTTGTCCTTATGGCTGTAGTTGCTGCTGGAATGGAAATACTAAGACAATTTACCACTAGGTTATTTTTCTATTTTACTTGATAGGTGTATTTGCCCCCTTAAGTACTTTTGGAACGGGAATCCATCATATCTTCTTTTTTTTTTTTTTTTTTTTTGGTTTTTCAGCCATACCCGGTGGTGCTCAGGGGTTACTCCTGGCTATCTGCTCAGAAATAGCTCCTGGCAGGCATGGGGAACCATATGGGACGCCGGGATTTGAACCAACCACCTTAGGTCCTGGGTTGGCTGCTTGCAAGCAAATACCGCTGTGCTATCTCTCCAGTCCCCATCATATCTTCTTAATGTGGACAAATATATTTATCAATATATACAAAATATTTACCACAATAGTAATGGGGTTAATGTTTCAACCATAATGTGGCAGACATTCTGCTGTACTTTGTGACCAGGAATTGTCTTTTCAAGTCCAAAAGGTATGTATTGAGTAGTTTAATTTTGCAAATAATGTCTTGTCTCTAATAAATTTATGTTGTTTTGTTGTAATTCTTTCTCTACATTGCTTGTAATTCATTTTCAAATATAGTTTTAAGGTCTTTGGGATTTAATAGAGTGAAGTAGAGAGAAATCCTACTTATTTCTCTTCTTAAATTTACTCTTGTAAGAACACGTGCACATTTTTATATTTTACTGAACCATTGGATTAATTTTTATAGATTTCTATTTTATATGGATCTTATTAGAAGTAACAGTGTTACAGAAAGATGTCCGCTGAAGACCAAGAAATTAATCTGCTTATTTCCATTTTTTTCATTGCTCTCATTTCTGGAAGTTAGTCAGGCATAGCCATGGCTGTGGCAGTTGTTGCTAGAATAGGATAATTGATGTGTTGGAAAGCTGGGGATACTGAGCTAATATTTAAGTTCCCTTTTAGGCTACCATCTTGGGAAAAACTATGACACCAGAGTGTGTCCCAGGAATTCTTAATACTTTTTAGTGGAGTTCTGTGTAATGAGAAATATAGATACCCAGAAATGTTGTGTTCATTTGAGTGTTCACTAGCAAATACTACATTTAACGGTGCACTTAGAAATTATTTGTCTAAACTGTTGCAATATTTTTCCTATTTTTATCTTGGAATTTGGCAGTTTTAAATGAATACTTTAAAATGTGTCACACTATAATGGGAATGATTAGTGGTTAGCTACTAAATAGATGCCAATGAATTGTCAAAGCATGTAAACCTATTAAAATAATTTCCTTTGACACATTTTAAGAAATTTAAATTATGTACTACTGTTTCTTTTGCTTTCCTAAACTTATTCTTGGAAAACTAAAGTTGAAAGTTTTATAACCTACCTATTGGTAGGTACCTAATGGGCTATTTCATTTTAATATAAATTACAGTATAGAATTTGGTCTGAATTTGACAAAAGTCAAATGAATGCCACTGTCTATTCTCTTTGCTATCTGTCCATTTTTTTTATTGTAGCAACTAATTATTTATGAAAAATGAGATTTTTTTTATAGTCACTATTTTACCTTTTTTGTTTGCTTGTGTCTGGGCCACACAGGCAATGCTCAAGAGTTACTCCTGGCTATACACTTAGGTATTACCCCTGATGGGCTTGGCAACCATGTAGGATGCTGGGGATCAACCCCAGGTTGGCCTTGTGTAAGACAAGGACTCTACTAGCTGAACTATGGTTCTACCCCATTACTTTTTGATTTGAGTTCAGTTTTGTCACTTTTGAAATTTGTCTGAATTGAGAAATGTAAAAATAAGTTGAATTTGGCGGGGGAGTACTTATCAAATACTTGTAGTGTACATAGTATTTCTACTGCATTAGGCCACCAACATTTTTGCTTATACCTAATATTAAGAAGTTTATATGTAAGAAGCGTATATGCTATATGTATTTCCTTATTCATATTATTTCTGATTGTTTTAAATATTTGCATAAATTTTAGTTATTAATATAAATATTTGCATGCATTTCCCATTATATTTAATTTTGTAGGATATTTTTTAAAAATAATAAATATGGATTAGCAAGGTTAGTACAATATATTAGCGGGATAGGACAAGTCATGTGCCTTGCATGCTACCTACCTGGGTTTGATCCCTGGCATTTGAGATGGTCCCCTGAGTTCTTTTAAGTATGCTTCCTGAAGACAAAATCAGAATCAAGCCCTGAGCACCACTGGTTATGCCCACAAGCAAACAAACAAAATGAAAAGAAATTGAATATAAAATTTGCTGGGGTATAAAAAGCAGTATGAAATATAATGCTTATTTTCTAAAAGATATAGTGGTTCCTCAGGCACCGAGCCCCTGAGCTAAGCCATATGTGGCCTAAAAATCAAAACCCAAAACTAACAAAACCAGAAACCATATGAAAGAAAATTTGCTACAAGAACAAAAGCTTATTTGAAAAATAAACTGTGTCCCTTCTAGTCAAAACAAAGGTAGAATTTCTACTAGTAAGAATTGCATCTAAAAGAAAATGTTATTTCTTTGTGGATTAAAAACATGGAATGTTGACATCATTTGTAACTACATTCTTAAATTTTATTTCCAATGTAGAAGGTAAACTAACAAACAAGGTGGTTCTTTGTTTATGTTTGTTTGTTTTTTTTTTGTTTTTGGGCCACACCCGATGATGCTCAGGGGTTACTCCTGGCTATGTGCTCAGAAATCACTTGTGGCTTGGGGGACCATACGGGATACTAGGGGATCGAATAGGGGTCTGTCCTAGGCTAGTGCAGGCAAGGCCACTGTGCCACTGCTCTGGCCCCTAAAAACCAAAGTTTTAAAGATTAAGCTAGAATAATTTCTCTTAATCAGTTTTTGTAGTTATCTATTTTATATTTCCTATGTGATTATTGGTTTTCTAATTTTGTCTGTACTGTAAAAATACAGCTCCAGAATAAGAACTATTTTCAAAAAACTCTTTAAGTATGTAGATTGTAGATCCATTTTTCTTAGATTTTGCAGTGGGTTTTAATTCTTAAAGTTGGTTTATATTTAATATGTTTAATAGTAAAAATTTGTTACAAGTAGTACATGCTTATCGCTGTTGATTATTTATAACATTTTCCTTTGATCATTACCTACAACTAAAGATAGATTGAAGATTGATTTAACTACAAATGTAAAACCTGCTGTTATGAACTTTGGATAAGGATAATCATTTTAGCTTGCTGGTATTGGTGACAATAAAGGCTCAAGAGAAGGAGTTTCCAGGGTGAGGGATAGGGATTTAAATAATCCAAATAATATAGAGTATTTAATTATAGATAGAAGAAAACCTTTTTTATTCTGAAGTTAGTTTAATGAATATAACTTAAGAAAGATTCAGCCCTTAAATTAATCACCTTTTAAATGTGGGTTATTTCATATTTCTAAGTAGTGGTTGGTTTTCTGATAGAGTATATTTTATGCAAGAACAATCTCAGAACAAGGAGATCTATATTATTAAAAATACTTTTCTGTGTACTTATAAATTGATTTTTTAAATTTTGTTTATAGGTGACAGCTGGCTGCATTCAGAACTTACTCTTGGCTCTGTGCTTGGGGTCACTTCTGGTGGTGTTAGGGATTAGACTAGAGCAGGGGTAGAGAACAGGATTTTTACTCTGACTCAAAATGGCAAAATGCAATATGTGTTTAATATATTGTTCAAATTATATACTTTTGTGTGAGTGTTTGTCTTTTTGACAGGTCACTGCGTGGTGTGGCTCTCTGACTCTCACAGTTTAAATTTTTGGCTCTTTGTGTCAAACTTGTTTGCCACCCCTGAACCAGAGGGAGTATCTGCCACCATAAAATATAGTAAGGCAAGCACCCTACTCGCTGTATTGTCTCTCTGGCTTTTGAAGTTGATTTTAAATGTTTAAGTACACTCTTTTCTATAGTTGGCTTATATTTATGAAGTGAGGAACCATACAAATATGAAAACAGCCTTAATTTCATATATATTTTATGTAGTATTTGCAATATTAATTTGGTTTACATTAAATATATTCAACAGATCTCCATTTGATTGAACTACAACTGGGATTTATTTTCATTTCATCTGTAATGCATACATATTTCAGCTTGATGATTGTTTTTGATGATGTTTAATGGGACTGACACTGAAAAATGTGGCTCTTTGTTTTAAAGCATTTACTGGTTGAGTGAAATAGTGAGATGTTCTGGATTCAATTAAAATAAGAAACTTGAATATATTAAGTTAACTACATAGTGTGTTTGCTTTGATTTCTGACTCTGGAACCCTCTAAACTTTTGAAAAAATTTTGGGAAAAATGACAGCCCTTCTCCAGTATGTTCTGAAGAGCACTAATAAAGGGATTTAAAAGAAGAATTAATATGGGATTGGCTTTTTGTTTTTGTTTGTTTGTTTTTGTTTTGGGTCACACCTGGCAGTGCTCAGGGGTTACTTCTGGCACTGTACTCAGAAGTTGCTCCTGGCAAGCATGGGGGACCATATTGGATGCCAGGATTCAAACCACCATCCATTTGAATCGGCTTCGAGCAAAGCAAACGCCCTACCACTGTGCTGTCTCTCTGGCCCGACTTTTTTCTTTCTTTCTTTCTTTCTTTTTTTTTTTTTTTTTGAAGGGGAGAGGAAAGTGGTGGTATCTGTGCACTGTTTCTAAACAAATAATTTGATTATGTTAGCTAGCAGGTTAAGGACAATCTGTACTTTGTAATGCACAGAGTAAGTAAAAGTAATCTAAAACTTGCAACAGAATTCTGTATTGCTTCTATACCTGTAATTGTGTTGACTATGCATGTGGAAACTTGTCTTTGCAGTAAAGTAGTATTCTCTTTCCACAAAGTGGTGAAACAATCTGTGTGTCTCATCTTAGAATTAGTCTACCTACAAATTCTCCAAAGAGTCACAGGTAAATCTTCCCTAGCTCTTTGGATAGACAGTTAAAAAATTACTAAACTTTGGGGTAATAGTATTCGTTTTACAGCAAAATTACAGAAATAGATTTATATGAAGTACAAAGAGTTCCTACATTATCCCAAAAGTGTACAACTTTACCAAAGTAGTACACCTGACACGGTGCAAGAGATTACATTGCCACATAATTCAGGCAAAGCCTGTAGTATATACATTAGGGCTTGCTGTTGGTCTCTTACAAATTTTTAACAAATGTGTAATGACATATATTTACTATAATTAGGTATCATATAGAGATTTACTGCCTTAAAAATCTTTCATATTCTGCCTTTTCATTTCTCTTAGCAATCACTGATCCATTCACTTTTTTTCACTATAGTGTTACATTTCCATGAGAGCTGGAATTATATGCTGTGTAACTTTTCTAGATTTTGTTTTCTTAGTAAGATGCATTGAAGATAATTTCATAGCTTTTGTTGTTGTTAGTTGTGGGAACCACAACTGATGGTACTCAGAGGCCACCAGGGCCATTCCAAATGATGGGTAGCATATATTTTCTTTCTTTGGAAGGGGTGCACCCCTGGACTTGCTCCTAGATGTTTACTGAGAGATCTACTCTTGGCTTAGGAGACTATAGGGGTGCCAGGAATTGAACCCAAGATGCATGCAAAGCACACACCCTACCTACCCTTATTCTATTGCTCTGATTTGGATTTTTTCTTTTTCTTATTACAGGCAGGCCACAGTTTAATCATTTGCTTACAAAGAACATATTCATTGCTTTCAATTATTGTCAATTATTGATAACATTTATTGTTAACATTTATTATTGTAACCTACATCCACATGTAGGTTATTATATAGATATAAACTTTTATGTACTTTATATAACTACCAAGGTATATAACTTCATGATTTAGTTATATTTAGCTTTTGTAAGATACTGACTTTTTTTTTAGTGGATGATTATTTTTAAGTTGGAAATATTATGTTCTTAATATAATTAATTTTTTGACATGAATCAGTGTTGGATTTTGTCAAATATATTTTCTCCATTAATTTATGTGACCCATATGATTTTCTCCTTTAGCTTGTTGATTAAATTGATTACATTAACTGATGGTTGAGTATTGAACTGGGCTTGTATATTGAGATAAATCTCACTTCATTATGGTATATAATTCATCAGATAGATTGTAGAGTTTAATTTGCTAATCTGTTGCATATCTTTGCATACATATTCATGAGAAACTGATTTTCCACTTTCTCCCTTGTAATATTTTGGTTTTTGTCTGTACCAGCGTAATACTGTCTTAATTAAGGAGTTAAAAGTATTTTTTTTTGTTTGTTTTTGGGCCACACCCGTTTTGACGCTTAGGGGTTACTCCTGGCTATGCGCTCAGAAATCGCCCCTGGCTTGGGGGGACCATATGGGACGCCGGGGGATCGAACCACGGTCGCGATCTTTCCTTGGCTAGCGCTTGCAAGGCAGACACCTTACCTCTAGCGCCACCTTCCCGGCCCCAAAAGTATTTTTATAGCTTCTATCTTCTAAGAATTGTGGACAATCAGTTTGGTTTCTTCCTTAAATGTTTGGTATTTTTAAACAGTGAGCCCATTTATTATTTTCTGATTGGTAAAATGATTAATTATTCACTTTTTAATGTAGCATTTTCTTTTTGTATGAATTTCAACTAATTGTATTTTTTTGAGGAATTGGTCCATTTCTTTAGGGCTATCATGTTGTAGCTTAGATTTGTTCATACATAGTATTCTTTTATCATTTTTTTTTTTGGTTTTTTTTTTTTTGGGCCACACCCTGTGACGCTCAGGGGTTACTCCTGGCTATGCGCTCAGAAGTTGCTCCTGGCTTCTTGGGGGACCATATGGGACGCCGGGGGATCGAACCGCGGTCCGTCCTAGGCTAGCGCAGGCAAGGCAGGCACCTTACCTCCAGCGCCACCGCCCGGCCCTCTTTTATCATTTTTTAAATATCTGCAGGATTGTAGTGATGCCAACCTCTTTTTTTTGTTAGTAATCTGTGTCTTTTTTATAGTTAACCTGGCTATAGATTTCTCAATTTTATTGATGGTTTTTTTTTTTTTTTTTTTTTTTTTTTGGTTTTTGGGCCACACCCGGTAATGCTCAGGGGTTACTCCTGGCTATGCGCTCAGAAGTTGCTCCTGGCTTGGGGGACCATATGGGACACCGGGGGATCGAACCGCGGTCCGTCCAAGGCTAGCGCTGGCAAGGCAGGCACCTTACCTTTAGCGCCACCACCCGGCCCCTTTATTGATGTTTTTATTAGTATCAATTTTGGTTTTGATTGAACTCAACTCAATTGGGGCATTGAGTTATCTTTCTAGTCTACTTTTAGTGGCTTTAACTGAATATTTTATATGACTATATTTTCTTTTATTTTTTTTTAGCATATCAGTGTTTCACTTTTTTTTTGGATAGTGTTTGGTCATTTTGCAAATGCAATATACGTTTACAGCTAAACCTATTTTCAAATAACACTAGACCACTTCATAGGAAGTATGGTTGCTGTTTAAAATAAAACATTACTAATTCATTTCTACCATATCTTAACATTCATTTCTTCCATTCATTTATCTGTATACAGGCTACATAAAACACATTGTTGCCATTATTATTTTGGACAATTTGTTTTATAGTAGATTAATAATGAATTAGGAAAATGAAAGTTTTATGTCCAGTGTTCTTCCTTTCATTAAGTTGATATAAGATTTTGATATTATTTTCTATCTCACTTAAGAACTCCTTTAAAGACATTTTTTTTTGCAAAGCAAGTCTTTTAATGACACATTTCCTTAATTTTTTTTTTTTTTGGTGAGAGTACATCTTTATTTCTTCTTCAGTTTTGAAGGATAATTTCATGAGATATAGAACTCGGGCATTTCTTGTTTTGCATTTTATGATTTTTTGATGAGAAGTCAGATGTTACTTATTCTCTCTCTGTTGTTAATGTGTTAATTTTTCTCCAACATCTTTATCACTGATGTGTTAATTTCCTCTGAAAACACTTTGATTTTTTTACCAAGTTTGAATGTGATATTTTGGTATATGCTACTCGGTGTTCTCTGAGCTTGCTGGATCAAAAGTTTGATGTCTAACATAATTTCAGGAAAATTTCAGTCTTCATTGCATTAGCTATTGCTTCTATTTCTTTTTCTTATTTCCTGATATTACCATTTGTATATGTTAACTTTTTATAGTTACCCCATAATCATTGAATGTTATATATATTTTTTCCCAATCTTTATTCTCTTTTCTCTTCACAGTTTGGGCTACTGTTGAGGTAGATATCCAGCTTACTTATTATAATATAAAAGACACCTCATTTCTGTTACAGTACATTTTTATCTTCTGTACTTCTTACTGCAGAATTTTCATGTTATGACCTTTTGCATATTGTCTTTTTTCATTAATGGCCTCATATAATTTCATAACTCTTGTTAAATCAGGTCTAGATCTGATGCTTGTTCAATCTCTTTAAATGATTTTTTTCTTTTTTGTATGCCATATGATTTCTTATTCAAAGGTGGAATGTGAATTTGCATAAGTAAAAAGAACTTTAGAAAAGAAGCCTTTAGTAATAGTAAGTAATAGTAAGATATAAGGCATGGGGAAATGTTCTATCCTCTTGTTAGGTCACAGTCTTTTAATGATCCTATACCTCTGGACTGTAAACTTCCTTAGTGCTTTCCATTAATTTTTTATACCCTTCAGCAGGACACTCCCCTCAGAGGAGGTTTGAGTTTTATATTTTCTTTCTCAAAGAAGACTGAAACTGCTTGGAGCTGGGTATATCACTTAGCAAAGTCAGTTAGACTTTGGTAAAACTTCAGCAGTTTAGGTTCTGTTTTCTTTTAAGGGAATGTACTTTTAAGAAGACTAGAATTTTTAATAATACTTCAAAATGGCTGTATTCCCCATGTATACATTAGGACAATTTTCTTTGATAAAAACCTCCTGTAAGAATCAATTTGGGACATTGGTGATGAGAATGTTGCACTGGTGAAGGAAGGTGTTCTTTGCATGACTGAAATCCAACTACAATCAAATTTGTAATCAAACTGTTTAAATAAAGATATACAAAATAAAAAAAAGAATCAATTTGGGGGCTGGAGCAGTGGCACTAGAGGTAAGGCATCTGCCTTGCAAGTGCTAGCCTAGGACGGACCTTGGTTTGATTCCCCTGCGTCCCATATAGTCCCCCCAAGCCAGGAGCGATTTCTGAGCTCATAGCCAGGAGTACCTCCTGAGCATTAACAGGTATGGCCCAAAAACAAACAAAAAACAAACAATAATAAAAAGTATTAATTTGGGCCCCTGGAGATAAACATCATGATAATTGAACCTAATGATAGGATTCTCCTGGAATTTTAATTTCTCATACTTGTATACATAGAGCCTCTAGCAGTTGTTGTTGATTATAGTTTGGGTTTTCCTACTGGTTGCTATGGTCCTCTTACCTGGGTTTCTGCCCCTGATAGTTGTTTCTTGGATTGATCTGTCTGCTTGTCCCTTTGGTTTGTGGGGGTGGGGACAGGACAGTGGTTGTTCTGTGGAATGATCTCCCTTATGGATCTAAGAACAGTGGTATGTTTTTTCAGTACATTCAGTTTTTATTTTATTTATTTTATTTATTTTTTAGTACATTCAGTTTTTAACTGGTTAGAATGGAGTAACTTCCAGATGGAAACCGGAAGTCAAATAGGCAACATTATATGCTTGTAGTCACCTTTATTTTATAAATAATTTCTAGTCATTGTTAGAGAAGTAAAGAGATTGGATTACTAGGTAAAAAGATAATAGACTTGAAGGTTTGTATACTCAGATTAAATCAAAATTAAGAGTCAGGTGACTCTTAAAAACTTATACTTTACCCTACTTATTAAATAAGTTTTAAAATATTCATGCATATTGAATTTTTGTAGAGTAGATAGATATAAGGATCAATATTTACTTTTTCCCTTTTCTATTTTATTCTTTCTATATCTTCTCCCTCCCTCCCTCTTCTTTCTTTCTTTCTTTTCTTTCTCTTTCTTTCTTTCTTTCTTTCTTTCTTTCTTTCTTTCTTTCTTTCTTTCTTTCTTTCTTTCTTTCTTTCTTTCTTTCTTTCTTTCTTTCTTTCTTTCTTTCTTTCTTTCTTTCTTTCTTTCTTTCTTCTCTTCCTCTTCTTCCTTTCTTCTTCTTCCTTCTTCTCTTCCTTCTTTCTTCCTTTCCTCCCTCCTTCCCTCCCTCCCTCCCTCCCTCCCTCCCTCCTTCCTTCCTTCCTTCCTTCCTTCCTTCCTTCCTTCCTTCCTCCTTCCTTCCTTCCTTCTTCCTTCCTTTCCTTCCTCCTTCCTTCCTTCCTTCCTTCCTTCCTTCCTTCCTTCCTTCCTTCCTCCCTTCCTCCCTTCCTCCCTCCCTCCCTCCCTTCCCTCCCTCCTCCTCCCCTCCCTCCTCCCTCCCTCCCTCCCTCCCTCCCTTCCTTCCTTCCTTTCCTTCCTTTCCTTCCTTTCCTTCCTTCCTTTCTTTTCTTCTTTCGATTTTGGGTTATACCCGGGAGCACTCAGGGGTTACTCCTGGCTCTGTGCTGAGAAATCACTCCTGGCATGCTCAGGGGATTTGAACCACCATCCGTCCTGGATCTGCTGCATGCAAGGTAAATGCCCTACCTCTGTGCTATCTTTCCAGCCCTCTTTTTATTTTTTCTTCTTTCTTTCAACTCCTACCAGGTATCATAGATGTGCTAAGGAAGCAGAGATGAAAATTTTTTCCAGTTTCACATTCTGAAAAATTAAAATATGTGAAACACTTAAATACTATACTCTCTGGTAATTATTTGCTTAGCTTCTTTAAAAAAAGGTGCAGTGACAGTGATGGTACAGAAAGAGGGAAAGGAAATTTAAGAGGAGGAGATGGTGGTGAGGAAAGGTTTTATAGTAAAGAAAAATTGGATTAGATGCTTAGAGGAGGAACTGGTTTCCAGTTCAACAGGAAGGAATAATTTCACATAGTGGCATTGTGCAAAGGTGAGTAGCTATGAAACAATACTACCCATTCATGGAACTGTTACGTTTCTTTTCCATATGAGTGTGCTAGTTGATCTGCTATTGGTAAAATTGTAGTAAAGGCAATTGCCAAAGCTGAGCAGGCCATCTTTCTCATGTTTTGGTTTCTGGTATTTACCCTACCTGTCAGAGGGTCAACTGAAGACTAGGGAAACAAGGAGATAAATGCTTTCTCCCGCTCACACCCCCCCCCCCAGATAAATGCTTTCTAATGATGTTTTTATTTAACTCTCTAGAGATAGGAGAATAGGAGAAAGGAAAGGTGAGCTATAACACTATTATAATAATTGGGAAGGTGACAGTGATGACATATGCTTGACTGGTATAGAGTATTTCATGAGTGACTTTATCAAGCAGAGGTAAAAGATTGAGGATAGTCATAGTTTTGCTTCAGGTAGCTGAATGAATATGTGATATTAATTAAAGAGGAAGTGAGGCAAATATTATATATCTAAGATATGTACACATATGTGCTATATATTTGGATATATATGATACATATATATGGTATATATATATATATTTTGGTATATATGTCCAATAAGTAGTAGAATAAATCTAGAGCTTTTATCAAATTGAGGTGGAGGTAGAGGTTTGTCAGTAGAAATACCTACAGTTTGCTGTTGACAGGTACAGGTTTGAGGAAAAAGTAATAATCAAGAAGAGGACCATGGAATAATCATAAGGAATGCCAATATTTTAGATTAGATGGAAGAAGAAAAGCTTGCAGAAGAAACAGGAACGAATTAAGATGAAACAGAATGATTAAAGAATAGTTTGATGTGTTAAATTGAGAGAATTATTATCAGAATCACTCTATAAAAACAAAGGCAGGGATTACACAATGACTACTTATTTTATTCTTTAGGACGAGCAGTTTGACAATGTAGAGTTGTATTATGGAAGGACTAGAGGGTAAGCCTGATTTAGTATGTATACTAGATCAGAATTAAGTTATATAAACAGGAGACCCTAAAAAATGTAGTAAAATGATCAACATTTGTTTTTATTACTATTTTTTGGAGAGTCATACCTGGGCATTGCTCAGGGGTTGCTCCTGGCTCTACGCTCAGAAATCACCCCTGGCAGGCTCGGGGGACCACATGGGATGCTGGGATTTGAACCTTACCTCCAAGCTATCTTTCTGGTCCCAACATTTGTTTTTAAATAAATGAAGTCTGCAGTTTGAGAACTTAAGTTTGAAACAATAGTTTTTTGAAGTTGGGAGGAGATATATGCTATTTTGGATTAAAATTTTAATATTTTATTTGGAGGGGAAACAGTTAACAATTCAAGGTGGTCTTATCCTCATCTCCAAGGTGGGCACGTTATTTTATTTTATTTTGGTTTTGAGAAACATTTGGCAGTGCTCAGGGGTTACTTTTTGGCTCTGCACTCCTAGTGGACTTGGGGAACCATTATGGGGTGGTAGGGATCAAGCCTAGGTCAGTCACATACAAGGCCCTAATCCACTGTGCTATCACTCTGACCCCTAAGATGGAAATTCTATTTTATCCACTATTATAGGCATATGCACTGTACAAAATGAAAGCATGATAAAGGAATATTGCATGTGTTAATTTTTAGTTGGGGAATAGTATGTCCAACTATTTTGTTTTTTAAAAAGGGGAGAGATCATGGAGACAACTAACAGTATTTGCTACAAAGAGTATTTGCTACAAAGAAATTTAAAATTTAGATGTGTGTGTGTGTTTGCATAAAATGTAAATAAAGGTCATTTAAGCTCTCTAATTTGGTAAATTTGCACTTTTGGAGTTTGCATGTAGTACTTTGTCGGAGGTGTGGGCATACCCAGAGATGCTCAGAGGTTACTCCTGGCTCTGCACTCAGAAATTGCTCCTGGCAGGCTTGGGGGAACTATATAGGATGCTAGGGATCAAACCTGGATCAGTCGCAGGCAAGGCAAATGCCCTACCCACTGTGCTATTACTATTAAATATTATGTATTTATTTTAGCCTTTACTGTGGATAATCAGAAGGGAAAACTTAAAACAGAACAAATTTTTCACCTGAATTGCTTCGATTTGTAAACCTTTCTGCTATCAGAAACATTTAATTTTACAGATATTTTTTTACAGTCAATTAAAGAAGGCAGACCTTTTCTAAGATATTTTACCTACATTCTATAAATTATATTTTGATATGCTAAGAAAACAATGAAATGGCATAGTAATCTGATTTAGCACCATGAACCTATTTTAACACATTTTATGTTTAGCTGACTTTATAATCGTCAATATTAGTGTAATTTATCCTCTTCAACAGTTTTGGAATAAAAAGCATGATTTCTAATTATAGGGTACATTAGGTTAAAAGGATTAATCTAATGCAAGATATAGCAATTGTCTACTATTTGAAAAGCTAACATGCAGGGGAGAATTTGGAGAGAGTAAATGTGTTTGGAAATGGCATATTCTTTAGATGGAAGTTTATGGTGATATCTCACTTTACATTTACTGATTGGGCATTCTGCTTGCACCGAATTAAGCATACTTAATATAAGTAGTTAAATGATCTTCGACTACTAGGGACAACATTTTTTTCAGTGGGTAAAAATAAATGTCTTATATTTTTAGTTTGAAACCTTAGAACATTAGTTTATATTGGAACCATATATACTTTAAAGAGTCTTCTTTTTCATTTACTCTTTAGTTTGGGTCATGCTTGGGTCCCACAGACCACTCCTGAAGACTCGTAGCTGGTAGTACAGACCTGATTGCGATGCGCCAACCAGTGATTCTTTGTTGTTTGGACATGATACTGGGAATCGCCATCCTAGCAGTGCTTAGGGGCTGATGCGTTGTGTCCACAGATCGCATTTGAGAGCTCCTGAATGTATATTTTAGGCTGTAGCCCTTTAAGCTATACCCCTGGGTCCTAATATTCTTTTTTATTTCTGCCCTAATATTTCTTCTTAATGTTTGATTATAGTGTTGAGATTGTGTTCATAGTTGCCTTTACTTGCTTTGACAGACAAGCGTGCTACTTCCCTGTCTTTCACTAGTTTTCACAATAGTAGTTTATGGATAATACATCTATGGAATATACGTAGTAATGATGTTTTGTAGTGTTTTTCTAGACACTGTGGACTGATCTGTAAGGATTATATGTCTAACTAGCTATTCTCAATTCTTCTATGATTGTTTTGAACACCAATAAATTACTCTAAGCCCTTTCTCGATAATAATTTTATGCCATGCGTTTGGGAAGTATTTTAAAGGTCATCTGTTTCAAACCTCTGTTTGGTGAGTGAAAGCTCCTATGGTATCTTCAACTTTTACCTCTTTAATTTTTCAGAGATTGAACACACATTTTTCCAACCACAAAATGATTACTTCCACAACATAATGTTTTTGTGTAGCTATAATGATTATTATAAAGGTCTTTGACATATTGATTTGTATTTTGTCTTACCACTTTAAGCCATTGGTATTAGTTCATTCTCTTTATCTGTATGGAGTGAAACAGACTTTCTAAGAACAGTCAACCTATTATTTGAGCCTTCTTTTCAGCTATATATTACTGACACTTCTAAACCTTGCTCATGATTTACCTTAAGAAAAACAATGGGGTTGGGAAGGCTAGCGTGATAGCACAATGAGTAGGGCATTTGCTTTGCATGTGGCCAACCTGGGGGTTTGATCCACAGCATGCCATATGGTCTCCTGGGCCTTCTAAAAGTAATTTTTTTTGTTTTGTTTTTGGTCACACCCGGCAGCGTTCAGGAGTTACTCCTGGATCTGCACTCAAAAGTCGCTCCTGGCAGGCTCAAGGGACCATATGGGATGTCAAAGATTGAACTGGAGTCCATCCTGTGTTGGCCACGTGCAAAGCAAATGCCTCCTGTTGTGCTATTACTCCGGCCCCCATCTGAGTGTAATGCCTGAGGCGTGGCCCCAAAACAAACAAAAACAAAACAAAAATAAAGCTCTTGCACTCACCTTTTTAGTACTATTACCTTTCCTTTTCTAGTTCTAAATTGCCTTTTAGGATAAAATTAACTCTTTGGCATGGTAGTAAAATACTACTGATATGTTTTAAATTTACATGAACTAGACCCTATTTTTAAGTGGGCTGTTGATTAATTATTCTTGTTTGTTCTGTCTACTTTTTTTGTATGTTTATTTTGTTTTGGGGTTTGGAGCCACGCCCACTGATGCTCAGTACTTACTCCTAGCTGTTTTCAGGGATTACTCCTAGCAGTGCTAAGAGGAATATATGTGATGCTGAGGTTTGATCCAGGGTTGATGGTGGATAAGCAAGCACATTACCTTCTGTATACTCTCCTTCCTGTTCCACGGTTTTTGTTTTAATTCAAAAACGGAATTTTACATTTATTTCTGTTAAGTTTATATTTTAATCCAATATTTAAGATTGCACATTCCTCTTGAATACTAATTTGAAATTCTAATATTAGTTATCACCTTAGCTTTATTTTCAAATTTGATGATATTCATTCTGTGGTTTCTTATCTAAAATTAAGTAATTACATTGATTGTTTCCATCTGGACTTAGACAATTAACTATCCCAGCTCACTTTCTTTTCACTATTTAAGCATCCATTGGCGCATAGCATTCCTAGTGCAAAGAATGGATATTTGAAGATTTACTTAGTAGATATTCGTGTTGTATTGGAACATGTTTATCTCCCCTCACCTGTTTTTAACTTTTTTTTCTTTTTTCTTATTTTTTGGTTTTTGGGTCACACCAGGCTGCACTCAGGGGTTACTTCTGCCTCTGTGCTCAGAAATTGCTCCTGGCAGGCTTGGGGGACCTTATGGGATGCCAGGATTCGAATCACCGTCCTTCTGCATGCAAGGCAAATGCCTTACCTCCATGCTATGTCTTCGGCCGCTGTTTTTAACTTTTATCTGATCACTTTGACTTGTTATGTAGGGGTGTATTTTAAAAAAGCTTTTTAGATTCAGATTAACCAATAACTCAGGATAATTTTAAATCAAGATTTAAAAATTATTGATTCTACTTTCTGATATTTAAAAGTGTCAACTTTCTATAGTTTTGGGGGTACAAAATAAATTTATGTATTCTAAAACTTTCCATGGTAATTTGAGTTTTAATTACAAAATGCCATTGGGAATGCCATCTATATGAACCTTTCTTTTCAATTATAAGTGCACACAATAGAGTTATTTTAATATATGTCAAAAGTTAATTAAAAGAGAACTATGTAAAGACAACCTTAATAAAATAAAAGGTCACTCACTTCAAGCTGATACTAAATAATCAGTGATTTCTCTCTCTCTGTCTCTCTCTCTGTCTCTCTCTCTCTCTTACTGTCTCTCTCTTTTGGTGGTATTGGTATTGGTATTGGTCATACCTGCCAGTATGGAGGGTGCTCCAGGCTTGATGTTCAGCATTATCTGGTTGTTCCCCAGCTAATGCTTAAGGTACCATGAAGTGCTCCCATGTCCAAAGCATGTGTTCCAATCCTTTGAAACATCTTTCTAGACTCAGTAATTTATTTTTATAAATGAAAGTATATTATAAGTATAAATATACTATGTAAGTTGCTATTTTTTCTGTTTCATATTGTGTAATAACAGCAAACTTTCTGTTGAATATTTTTTTTTGTTTTTGGGCCACACCCAGCGGTGCTCAGGGGTTGTTACTCTTGGCTGTCTGCTCAGAAATAGCTCCTGGCAGGCACGGGGGACCATATGGGATACCGGGATTCGAACCAATCACCTTCGGTCCTGGATTGGCTGCTTGCAAGGCAAACGCTGCTGTGCTATTTCTCCAGGCCCTCTGTTGAATATTGATATGTAAAAATCTATCTCAGTAATAGAGAATGCTATGAAACCATTTTATTACTTTCAGGTACACAGGCATGTGTGCAATCCTTGTCACTCCCAAGTCCTGCCAAGAGTGATCCTCTAAGCTCAGAGCCTGGAATAAAGCACTCTTTGGTGTAGCCCAACCTCCCAACCCAAAAACCACAAAAACAACCCTTTATTTCTGCTTATCCATATCTCTTAACATCTAGTTATAGTAGAATTTGTTTTCTTCTTTCCTTTTTCCTCCTTTCTTTTCTTTTCTTTTCCTTTTTTTTTTTTTGTTTTGTTTTGTTTTTGTTTGCTACTTGGACCATACCTGGCAGTGCTCAGGACTTGTCTACATACTATCTCTCAGTCCCAACCTACTGTCATTGCTTCTGTCAGATAAAGTCCTTTTGTAAGTCTTCCCTGGCCTCTTCCTATTTTGAATTGTTTGTTTTTATTACTCGCATGCCTAGCATAGTCTACTTTGTTTTCATATACTTCTTATTTTTATACTTTATTTTCAATGCTTTGTTTAATGCCACTAACAACTCTGAAAATTACTTGAGGGCAAGATTTGTATCTCCATGTTGTTTTTTCTTAGACTTAGAAATTTCCTTGTAGGAAATTGCTAATTGGATGGTGATCATCATGGATGAGCTACAAGTGTTTATAGTTTTTCAGGATGTTTGAAAATAGTTTTTGTTTCTGACATTAGATATCTTTATGCTACTAAGTTGTTAAATAAACATTTTCTGTGAACATACACTCTCTAGCCATCTTGTCCCAAGTTCTCTATCCTAAACTAATATCATAGTTGGTTTTCAGTCTTTTACATAAAATTGATGTGTAAGAGTTATTTAGTCAAAAAAAAAAAAAAAAAAAAAGAGTTAGTAGGTGGTGAAACAAGTGACCTGAAAGTCAAAAACTGTAAATGTCAAACTACTATAGATGAGTATTATGAAGTAGATTAAACTCGGGGAAAAACTGATTTTGAAGATTATATGGAACTTTAAATAAATATTTAAATAATATTAAACAATATAAACATGGGGCTGGAGCCATAGCATAGTGCATAGGCTTTTTGCCTTGCACACTTCCGACCTGGGTTTGATCCTCAGCAAGACTAATGGTCTCCCAGCACTTCCAGGAAGGATCTATGAGGACAGGGCCAAGAGTTAGTCCTGAGTATTGCCTAGTGTGGTCCCAAACCAACAAAAAAATTAGCACACACCAAAATCCTCAAAAATATAGAGGGAAATAATTACTCTATTTTGTCCTGAGTTTCCCCTCAATTACCTGCTCCTTTCTTACTTATAAATGTTTCTGGATTCTCGTGTTTCTATGTAGTTTTCTGGAGTTTTCTTTCCTATCTACTAGTGTTCTAAGGAGTACAGATTGTGGACATTTTAGGACTACGAGAAAACCTCTTTAAGAATTCTCCTAGGGATGGGGGGAACAGAGAGATAGCATGGAAGTAGGGTGTTTGCCTTGCATGCAGAAGGAAAGTGATTCGAATCCCGGCATCCCATATGGTCCCCCGAGCCTGCCAGGAGTGATTTCTGAGCGTGGATCCAGGAGTAACCCCTGCTGGGTGTGACCAAAAAACCAAAAAAAAAAAAAAAAAAAAAAAAAGAAATTCTTTTAGGAATAATAGAAAATAGATGACAAGTACCAGCCTCATTTAATGTTGCATCTAATTATAGATGCCTAAATTTGATAGGAATAACATGAGTTTAACTGAAGACATGGGTTTAATTATTCAAAATAAAGTCTTGTTGAATATGGGCTTTAACCCTGGAGAAATAAGAAATAGGTGGGAGGACCTGAAGCAAGAGTACAGCTGATAGGGTGCATGCTTTACATGCAGTCAACCCAAGTTTGATTTCCAGCACCTCATAATATCCCCTGAGCACCACCAGTAGAGATAGATTCCTTAGAACAGAGTCAGGAGTAAGTTCTGAGCACTGCTGTTTGTGGTCCAGAAATCTAATAAATAAACTTTTCACTTACTTTTCATGTGTTTTTGAGGAAAATTTTACATTTAGGTAATAATTGACAATATGCTTGGGGAAGTAGATACAAACATGACTTAGTTTTAAAGTATTTTTTCTTATAGCACATTTGCAAAACAGAGCAATATAGAAAGGAAGTTAGCTCGATTATGCATTGTTGTCACTTATATATTTTTTTTTTATTAAAGGGGTTCCCAAACAATGCTAGGACCATTCCCAGTGATAGTTGGTGAAACTGGCTTGAAAGTTCAAGTTCAAAGTTTGAAAGGTGATGCTGTTTGGATGTGGTGGTGTTGGAGGCCACCAGAGCCATGTATGACAGTGCTCAGTGAACCTAAGTTTTCAGGGATGAATTCAGTGGTTGGGAATGCAAGACTTACTCCCAGCCTTGTATTTACTGAAAACAAAACAAAACAAAACAAAAAAACAACAACTTAAAAATAGAAGAATGACTTTAGATTCATAGAAAATTGAACAGAAGTTAGAAATTTTCTATATGCCACCCAGCGTTAGCTCTCCTATTATTCATACATACTCCAGTGCGGTGTGAATAATGTTGTATTTGTTGTATCTAAATTTATTGCAACTAAAATTTATTATTACCCAAACATCACCATTCTGTTGTATAACTTTGGACTTGGATAAAAGTTTGCAGGTATTCACAATTTATAGCATCATATAAATTATTTTTAACCTCTAAACCTCTTCTATTCTGGTTTTTTTTTTTTTGCTGCTTATAAACATTTTTATTTTTCTACCTCTACCCATTAAATTTTTTAAAACTTTATTGATTGATTGATTGATTGATTAGTTTTTGGGCCACAGCTCATGGATTCACCCTGAGAAATCGCCCCTGGCAGACTCGGGAACCATGTGGGATGCTGGGAATCAAACCAGGTCCCTCATGTTGACTGCATGCATGGCAAATGCCCTACCACTGAGATAGATACTGGAGAGATAGCAGCCCCAAACTCATTAAATTTTTTTTGATTGAGATTCTGTGGTTTACAGGACCATTAATATTATTTTCTCCTGCACATAATTCCTATGCCACATCCATCACCTATAAATTATATTTATTATAATTAAACTTTATCATCCAAACATCACCAGTTACATTAGTATTACTCTTCTGTTGTACAGTCTATTAAATTGGATAAATGTATGCATGTACTCTTCATTTATAACATCATATAAAATACTTTGGGTCTGGAGCGATAGTATAGTGGGTAGGGCATTTGCCTTATACAAGTATGACCCTGGTTGGATTCTTGGCATCTCATATAGTCCCCACACACAAACAAAAGTAATTATTATTTTTTTTTTTTTGGCTTTTGGGTCATACCTGGCTGCGCTCAGGAGTTATTCCTGGTTCCATGCTCAGAAATTGATCCTGGCAGGCTCAGGGGACCATATGGAATGCTGGGATTCGAACCAATGACCTTCTTCATGAAAGGCAAATGCCTTACCTCCATGCTATCTCTCTGGCCCCAAAAGTAATTCTTGGTAGCAGAGACAGCAGTAACCCAAGAGCACTGCTGGGTTTCTCCTCCAAAGCAACCCCCAAAGTAATTATTAAATTTAGAACAATTTTTTAAAAAGGTTTTTAACCCTTAAATATTTTCTACTATCTTTTCTTTTCTTCCTTTATCAACCCATAACAGTTACTAATCTTTTATATCCTAGTTATGACCATTCTAGAATATCATGCAGTTAGAATCATGTCATTTGACATTGGTTTCTGTCATTCAATATGTATCTTTTTTTTCTTTTTCTTTTTTTTTAGTTTTTGGGTCTCACCCGGCAGTGCTCAGGGGTTACTCTTGGTTCTATTCTCAGAAATTGCCCCTGGTAGGCACAGGGGACCATATAGGATGCTGGGATTCAAACCACCGTCCTTCTGCATGAAAGGCAAACACCTTAACTCCATGTTAATCAATCTGGCCCCATTCAATATGTATTTAAGGGCATTTTTTGTCTTTTTATGGCTTTTTAAAAAATATATATATATATTGTGGTCTAGATTTACCACAGGTTATACATTCACCCATGGAAGAAATTTTTACCTTGCTTGCAATTTTGGCAACTATGGAAAGAGTTCCTATAAAAATCATACATGGGGGTTTTATGTGGACATAAGCTTTCAGTTCTTTTTGTTGGGAGGGGGTGGCCTGACTGTTCTTTGGGCTTACTCCTGATTCTGTTCAGAAATCACTCCTAATGATGCTCAAGCTGTCGGGAATTGAACAGGAATCAACTGAAGGCCTTACTCCCTATAGGGCCTATACCATATCTTCAGTCCTAAACTCTCAATTTCTTTAGGTGAAAACCAAGAATCAATAGGGCAAAATTACCATATTACCCGGTGTATAAGATGACTGGGCGTATAAGACTACCCCTTACTTTTCCTTTTAAAATATAGGGTTTGGGCTATATTAGCCATATAAGACTACCTCTCTTTTAACGCACACCAAATGGAAATTAAAAACCATAAGAGAAAAAGAGTAGAACCCTCAAAGGTTAACAGTAACAGTATATGTTTAATAAAGCTAGACTTTGGAGTGCCAACAATCATTTTTCATTTTTCATTTGTGTTATTTTTAATTGTGATCTACATTAAGAGCTGGGAGAGGTGGTTCCCCCAAAAGCAGCTTGCTGGGGTGCAGTGATTAAGAGGACAGCTAAAGGAAGACAGAATGCCTCCTCTGTATCCCATAAAAGCTGAACAGAGGACTGAGCACTGGAAAGTCGCATACCTGTTGGCTGGATGAGATGCGGCACTCAGTAACTCAGCTCCTTTGTGAGCCCTGAAAGATGAATCAGGACAAGCAGAGGACTGAGTAATGATGCCTGGCAGCTGGATGGGATGTGGTGGTAAGAGGTGTGCGAATCACTGGTCCCTGAAGCTGGAGTAAGTTTCAGCATGCTGTATACTGGTGTATAGGATGACCTCTGACGACTGTTTTTTGATTTTTGGGTCCCACCAGGCAGTGCTCAGGGGTTACTCCTGACTTCATGCTCAGAAATCGCTCCTGGCAGGTTCGGGGGACCATATAGGATGCCGGGATTCAAACCAATGGCCTTCTGCATGAAAGGCAAATGCCTTATCTCCATTCTATCTCTCCGGCCTGACCTCTGACTTTTAAGAAGTTTTTCATGGGTTAAAAAGGTGTCTTATATCCCAGAAAATATGGTGTGTTTGGCTTTTATGACACTGTCAAATTGTCTTCCAAAGTCACTATTTTGCTTTCCTACCAGAAAAGAAGACTGTTTAACAATCACTTCCTTGCCATAATTGAATGTTGCTGATTTTTATTGTAATTACATTTTAACATTCTATATACTTAGATTCTTGCATGGACACACCATATATACTTGAGTTATATACTTGGCCGACCCGAGTATAAGCCGATTCCCCTAATATTACCCTAAAAACTGGGAAAACTTAGTGACTCGAATATAAACCGAGGTAGAAACTGCAGCAGCCACTGGTAAACTTCAAAAATAAAATTATATACCCAAACAATTACAATAATTGAGGAATCAGTAGGTTAAATGTTTTTCAATATTTATTGCTAGAGAAAAACTATAAACTAGCAACAATAACTTTAAAACTTAAAAGTGCAGAAAACCGTAGCTTAACAGGTAATCAAGCTAAATCACAAAAGTTAAAATCCTTCAAAACTGGATTCCTCTTCCTCCTCATCTGTACATCCAAACAGAGCTTCAGCTGTATCTGATGTGAGGGTATCAGCATAGACATTGTCATCATCACTGAGTTCGCAGATGTTATCACTGCTGCCATTCTCATACAAAGCGCAGAATATTGCGGGTTAAATAGTTCCGTGGCATCTGGCTCAGTTGAGCCGCCTACCTCTTCAGCTCAGCCACGACTTGTGGACTGAGCTGAAGCACCGCCCCCTCCAGCAGACGGCAGAAGATGATGCATTTGGTGCACACACACTGAATCAAATAACCTGTATGACCTGAGTATTAGCTGAGTTCGGGCTTTTCGGCACAAAGTTTTTGCTGGAAGAACTTGGCTTATACTTCAGTATATAGATATTTAAGTAAATGTGATTTAGTAAGTTCCATAGTATTAAATACATAGCTCCTTTAAAAATATAATACTTTATAATTAAAATCCTCTATAAACCTCATATATTCCTTTTAGATTACATTCTAGGGTTAGAATTGTACTTTCAAAAGTGTATATGTACATTTGTTTAAAGTTTTAAACTTCTTATTAAGGTCACTTTTGATATAACTATTATAGCTTTGGGAAATAATTGACAAATATAGCATTTTGACTTTAAATAATATGTATAAATATTGAAAACCTTGAATCAATATAAAGTTTAATGAAACAAATTATTCATTAAAGGCACCAAATTTAAATAAACATTCTAAGACTACGATAAAAGATTTTTATGTCCTTTCACTGAGGTTAGTGAAGTTAGACCTTACTAGCTATTTTTCTAGTAGAAGTCTTTTTGTGATTGAGGAAAGGACATTTAAGTAATTCACATTGTTAAAAATAACTTCAGTTGAATAACAATTATGTACAATTAACTGTTCATGAGTTATAGTATAAATTTAGCAGTTCATTTTAAATGTAAGAACAAACTTTTTCCATTACATTTATGTTCTTTTTTTTTAAAAAAATGCCTTGGGTGAAGATAATTTAGTTGTATTCTGTGTTATAACTTAATCTCTCTAACATTGCTTAAGAATATTTGGTTAAAGTTATTGCACTTTTGATATTTGTACTTGAATGCATGGAGAAATATGAAATTTGTTGTAAAGTGGTAAACGAAAAGTTACTTTATCTTCTTCCTTTAGTGTGAATCTGTTTGATGCATTATTTGTTTATTTGTATTTAACTCTTAGGAAACTTCTATCAATGGTAGTTGTCTTGATACCTATCTGGTCTTCATAGAACAAAATAGTGCTTTTCTCAAACTGGAAAAAGTAACTCATTACCATTTATAGTATTATTCTTTCTGGTGGGGAAAGTTATGTCACATTGGCTCTAAATATAACTACAAGTTTCCTTTGATAAAATAACTGTTGGATATTTACTGTCAGTTACATTTTAATTTTAAATAACCACACCCATACCATTATTCATCTCATTTTAAAAATTAGAGATAAAACCTTTAAAAACTAAATTCTTCCAAAGCACAAAAATGCTTAGTTATGGTAACCAAATATATAATTTATTATTTATTATTGTTTAATTCTTAGTGCTCTCTGTACAGGATACTGATTAAAAGAATTCTAGTCATGTGGCCACATCATTAATCAACTTAAGTTACAACTTGATACCAAGTTGATATCAACTATTAACCTTATCAACCTGGTATCACCTTATTTTTGAAATTTATCTTTACTGAAAGCTAAATTTTCTAGCCCAGTTAAGCTGGAAACACATTGTTAAATGCTTGGTTTGGACTGTTATAGTTGTCCACTATTTTAGATTAATTGACCCTTCATCTAGAATTAATTTAGTCTTATCTCTCAGTGATTTCTGGGTCTCTATTGAATGTTCCTGGTGTTCATTGAGGTCTTCCTCTTCAGTGGATTTTCTAGTTTTATGTGACTGGTGGTTCTTTAGGCCTGGCCTAGTGGAGTTCACTTTCAGATGTGCAAAGGAACCCCTTTGTAGATTTTTGAAGCTTATTCTCTCTGTAGCTCCCTCTTTTCTGACACTTTGCCCATAAATTCCAGCTGTGTTAATCTCCCCCAAAATAGATCTCTTGATTTCCTCAACTAAAGAGACCACTGTCCTATATTTGGGTTTCCGGAACATGCCTTGAGGCAGAATAGTAGGGTGATGATAGGACTCAGTTAGTTCCCTTTTCTTATGTATTGTTTTACCTGCTCTGCTTGTTTGTTGTTCTTTAATGAAGCAATTTCATCTATTGTATCCAATTTTCTAGTTGTTAATAAGCAAGAAATCAAGTTCATAGTTATTTTTTTTCTTTTTGTCATGACATAAGTGCAAGTCTCGTGTCTTATGTTATTTTGTTGTTAAAACATTGGAATAATATATGGAAAGACTTCCAAAGTTAGTTAACAGGTATTAAAAATGGAACTACTGTTTTAAATATATATAAAGGAGAGTATACCCTATTATAGGATAACAGAGAAAATAAAAATTATAGGTTAATTTATGAAAATGAAGATTGTATGAGAAAATATGAAATGTAGTTTGCAAACTGGATTAAAGTAGATAGCTATATTTTTATTTAATATTGCTAAGAAGATTGAATGGAAAATTTTGCTAAATTATATGTATAATTACTCTTTTATAAATGGTTTATTTAGTTCTAAAATTTTATATATATATATATATAAACTTCCTAAAATTAATAGTACTCATTTTAATTATTTACCTGCCTTTCTGTGTAAGGTAAGTTGATCTTATTTTAAAAAATAATTATTGGGCCCAGAGAGACAGCACAGCGGAGTTTGCCTTGCAAGCAGCCGATCCAGGACCAAAGGTGGTTGGTTCGAATCCCAGTGTCCCATATGGTCCCCTGTGCCTGCCAGGAGCTATTTCTGAGCAGAGAGCCAGGAGTAACCCCTGAACACCGCCGGGTGTGCCCCCCCCCCCAAAAAATTAATAATTTGGGTGGGGGAGTTTGGGCCACATTCAGTTCTGTTCAAGGCTGACTTCTTGCTTTGGAATCAGGAAGCACTCCTGATATGGTTCAGGGAAACATGTGGTGCCTTACCACCGTACCATCTGTTACACCCTGTAGTTCTTATATTTAAGTACATATAATCACTTGATTCTAAATCTATAATCTTAGAATTTCTTATATAATAGCAACTATTCAATAAAATATCAAAATAACATTTTTATGCCCAACTGTCTATCTAATTGTTAAATCTTTTTTTTTTTTTTTTTGGTTTTTGGTTTTTGGGCCACACCCGTCGTTGCTCAGGGGTTACTCCTGGCTGTCTGCTCAAAAATAGCTCCTGGCAAACACGGGACCATATGGGACACCAGGATTTGAACCAACCACCTTTGGGTCCTGGATTGGCTGCTTGCAAGGCAAATGCCGCTGTGCTATCTCTCCGGGCCCTAATTGTTAAATCTTTCATTTCTGCTTCAGTCTCTCTTTTTAGTTTTGAAGAATAGCAAATCTAGCTATGCTTAGGCTTACTCTAGGTTCTGTGCTCTGAGCTCACTCCTGGGGCTGCTCAGGCTACCATAATGAAGTGCTAGGCTAGGGGAATGAACCTAGATTGGGGTACATGTAATTAAGTATCTTATTCACTGTACTATTTTTCCAATTCTGATCTGGTCTGTCTTAACTGATGCAGTTATCCGTGCAGTACAACATTTGATTTCCTGTTAGTACCTCATATATATATATATATGCATTCCAATTAAATTTCCAAAACTTATAGTGAGAATCATAAAAGAATAGATATTTTAAATCTGGTTACATAGACAGTTTTTGACACTAAATCTGTATTTAGCCTCACTGTTAATGAAGAACTTTAAGGAGACCATGTTAGAAACATTTCTAATTCTTTACACCCTTGTTAGCACAAGGTTGGTTGTAAGCTTGGCTGAAAATTTGATCAGGCTGATCAAGTTTCAGTGCTAACAACTACTTAGAGTCCCATGACATGTGTTTTCTCACTGGTTGCCAGGTACTCCTTGTTACTCATTAAGTAACTGTGATCCAGCTGACTATTGGCATTTTATCACAGAAGAGTCAAATTTGTATTGTACAGTGTTATATGTTCTTTTTTATCACTAGAATTCTATCATGGCTCTGGAAAAAGAGCTCTTTTTTTTAGATCCACCATGGCTTTAAAAGAACATTTGGAGAACTGAATCTATTAAAAAATATTCTGTATCTGAGGATTTTTTTTGGGCTTTGATATTGAAACTTAGGGATAAAAAGAAGGGGAATACATTTTGGGTGCATTGTTTGGAAACATATTATCAATGAAAAATTGTGGCAGATACATCTTTATTTACAATAGAGACCTCCTTTTTCTAACATCACTTGTTTGGATTTTGGATCACATCTGGTAGTGCTAGGGACTGGTGCAGTTTTTCAGTAGTTGTTCCCTGTGCACTGGAGACTATGTTGTGCTGGGAATTGAACCTGGGCCTCCTGCAAACAGAGGACATCCACGAGCCCCTGGAGCAGATTATCTCCTAGCCTGCTAACACCTTTTTATTGTTTAGTCCCAATTTTTGATTTACTTCTAAGAAACCTGAGGAGAAAGGGAGGTTATTTATTATCTTATGATGATTCATTTTATTAGGAATGATAAAAATTGAAACAAAAATATATCATCAATATACTGTGAAATAAACTTACATGTATTTATTTAAAACATTATTTGTAGAGAGAGATCAGGAATCAATGTGATGAAATAAACTTCTAATAACTATGCTTTCAAATGGTCTTTTATTGAGAGCTTGAGGCTTATATGAACTGAGAGGATGATAATATTTTAAAAGTAGCTGTCTAATGGAATTCCTTATGTATCTCCTTGGTATGCCTTAATAGAAAATATAAAATAATTTTATAAGTGCCTTGTTTTCTTTTCAAAGAGAGTCATTCATTCATAAAATATGTAATTAGTACTCACTATTTTGGTGCTGGATGTATAGAGATAAGCATGACACAGTGCATTATATTAATGTCAAGTGAAATTAGGAGCAGCTTTTAAATTAGTATCTTCTCATTTTTTCCTCTCCCTCCTTGTCCATATAGTAAATAAATCAACAGAATTTAAAAATTACATGTGGGAATTGGTTAATTCAAAGGATGTGTGCGTACTTGATTTTTCCCCTCCTTTTCCTTGCTAAATGTAAGAAAATGCTAGTTGAATTCATTTTCCTGATTGGCTATTAGGATTAAGGCTTCTTTTTCTTGTTACTCAATTTTAATATTACATTTTTTTGAATATCAAAGGAATATTTTGCAAAATATAGCTAACAGACAATAGGTAGATCTAAATGTGAAAAGAAGATCAAGAATATTATGGCCAGGTTGACATCATGAGCATTAATTAGGAGTTGTTTTTTACTATAGACACTCTTTCTAATGAATTCAAGCATAGTTTATTATTTTTTCTCACGTGAAAAAAGTGAGGCAAAATAAAATAGTATCACACTTGGCATACATTATAACACATCCCTGAAAATGTATAAAAATTAAATAATATAACCAGCATGTATAATGTGAAGGATCCTGTCGAAAAAAATTCAGAAGTCTTTTCTGTAATGTTTAATGTATAATGCCATATTTACTTTAAATGTTCTACAAATTTGGATTTTAAAAATTGGGCTAATTTTATTAATCGATCTGTGAAATAATGAGCTTTTTCATATTGATGAAACACATGTAGATATTAGCATAAGTTGGGATTTAACTGATCTATAGCCATTATCTCTTACTTAAGTGTAGTTTGGATAGTCATTCTTCATCTTTTACTTATGTATAGCTGGAAAATTTGTTTGCAAATTAACAGTGCTGTCCTACAAACCTTCTACTTGTGTGCCTTATTTGTCATTTTGAACCATTTCTTTTAAAGTGGTGCATTTAATCTGAAATTAGTTGCTTGAATATAACAATTGAGTGAAGTCAGGTCTTTACTCTTTTCCAAAATGTAAAGTTCATTGTTTGAAGAATTTGATATAATTAGACTATAATGACAGTATTTGTTCTAGAAACCTTATTAAATATGTGATTTAGTCTCATACTGTTTGTTAGTACCTGTTGGCTTTCATTCATGTGATGGTAAATATCTAAGTGCTTATTATGTTTGGCAATTCTCAAAGATAAATTGAAAATATTTTTGTTGACTTAATAGTGGCATCTTTTTAAATTATAAAGCTATAAATAAAAATCAGATGTTTATTTATATAGAATATTGAAATGATGAATCATAAACAATGACAAACCTTTGGTCTTGTGTTGTGTATATAAACATTTTATGGGATTATTATGTTACTGACCCTACCCTGATCGGTGATTGTGCCCTACCTTAGGGTGTGACCTGGCATTCTGCCCCCACCCCTAGGGTGGTACCTGATTCTGCTTCCACCATTGGGTGGTACCTGATCCCACCATTGGGTGGTACCTGATTCTGGGCGATAAAAACAAGGGTCTGTGGAAGGTGGGGGGGGCTTTTTGGCTGGAACGAATGTTGAGGTTTTGGGCTTCAGTCTTGTCCTCCGAATAAAGCTGATATTTTCACAAGCCTGACTGTCTGCTAGCCTTTTATCCGCCGTTTCATCTCAGAACCGCTGGCTAAACAGGGTGGCAGATGCGTGCTCCGAGTTGGAGGGGAAAGACCTCATCCTCCATCCCTTCATCAGTCAACCCTATCAAGGGCTGACTTGCAACAGTCTTGGATTACAAAACTGATTAATTGTGAGAAGAGAATTAGAAGAAAGAGGCAGACTAGAGATGACAAAAGGACAATGATAGAGGGTCATGGTCACTTTTGTGATGGTACATGACTTTGTATATTAATACATAATATACATATACTGTAACACTATTGTAACAGTGTCACTTACTATGTTTACATAGACTTTGGTTAAAAATCTTCGTGCATTAAACTTTTCTACATTAGGATAATTCCTTTAGATTAGATTCCCAGTAATATAATTTTGTATCAAAGTGTGTGAAATTTCTTTTGGAAAATTTTGATCTATACTTATTGCCAATTTCTTTCTTGAAGAAATATACTAATGTACTAATATTGGTATGTTTAAGTAACACTTTATTATGTACTTAAGTCAAACTTTTTATTCCATTATTATTTATATATCAAGTTTTTGATTCTTAGCAATTTATTTCACAGTTTAAAATTAGTTGTGAAGATTGTTATTGTATCTACCCATTTCTTTATTAATGACTTAGTGTTTTCCCCAAATTAGTTATTTCTGTATTTAAAAGGTAAAGCTTTCTAGAGCAGCAGAGTTAGCACAGTTGCGTTGCATGTGGCTAAATTCAGTAGGCCCTAGCACCCTATTTGGTTTCTCAGTCACTCTCAAGAATGATCTCTGAGTACAGAGCCAGGAGTAAATCCTGAATAATTCTGTGTGTAGACCTGCACACCTCCAGGATACCTCCACTACCTCCAAATAATGTAAGAAATAAAGATATCTAAACTGCCTCTCAAATTCTTCTTCCAACCCTCTCTCATCTTGTCCCTCTTCCTCCCCTACAATCAAAATTAAGGCCAAAAAGAAATTTGTGGAAAAAATATTGTTGGAAAATATATTAGAGGTTTAATATTTTTTGTGAAGTCAGTATAAACAGTGCAAAGTTTAGTCTTTTACTGAAGGCACAAAGCTCTACCATTATGGCTGTTAATTAGATGACATTGCTATAATAAGAATTGTCCTCAGGCCTTCTTTTGGAAGGAGGTAAGTGGATGCTTGGATCTACTCTAAGTAGGTCATACTGATTTTACTGCTTAATTTAGTTCTTCTGCCCCATGCTAGTTGGTCTTTATTTGTCACCTTGAGTTTCTACAAATAGCATTAATTATATTTTTTAATTATTTTCCCCATGTACACTATATTACTTTTTATTTTACCATTGAATGGTCAATATTTTGTTAAACATCTTCAAGATTTATTTTTCTATCTCATGCATATTATAACTTCTATTTTTTATTGTGATTATGCTTTTCTTGCTTTGTTTTACTTTTTAAATGTAAATGTAGACACTTAAGTTTCTCTCTCTCTTTTTTTTTTGATAATATATTTAAGCACCATGATTACAAACATGTTTGTAGTTGGGTTTCACAAAAAGAACACCCCTTTCACCAGTATAACATTCTCACCATCACTGCCCCCCATCTCACTCCTCCCCCACCCCCTGCCTCCTATACTCGAGACAGGCATTCTACTTCTCTCCCTCAATAACATTCTCATGATAGTTGTTAGTGTAGTTATTTCTTTAACTGCACTCACCACTGTTTGTGGTGAGCTTCATATCATGAACGAGTCCTTCAGGCCCTCATCTCTGTCTCTTAATATTATTACAATAATGCTTTTATTTTTATTAAAACCCATAGATGAGTGAGACTATTCTGTTTCTATCTCTCTCCCTGACTTATTTCACTCAACATAGTAGTTTCCACGTCCATCCATGTATAGGAGAATTTCACGACTTTATTTTTTCTGACAACTGCATAGTATTCCATTGTGTATATGTACCAGAGTTTCTTTAGCCATTCATCTGTTGAAGGGCATCTTAGTTGTTTCCAGATTCTGGCTATTGTAAATAGCTCTGCAATGAATATAGGTCTGCAGAAAGCATTTTTTTTATTGCTTTTATGTTCCTAGGACATATCCCTAGGAGTGGTATAGCTGGATCACATGGTTGCTCAATTTCCAGTTTTTTGAGGAATCTCTATATTGTTTTCCATAAAGGCTAGATTAGTTGGTATTCCCACCAGCAGCGAATGAGAGTTCCTTTCTCATTGCAAAGAAACTCCCACATCCTAGTCATACATCATATTTATTATTCATTCACCTTTCATTGGATCACTAGGTTGCTGTTTTGTGTGTTATAATTTTCAAGATCTAATTCTAAATAGTTTAGATTTATGATTGCTTCTATAGCAAAGTTTTAAATAATTTTACTATTTTCTTCTTTCCTTCATTTAATTCTGGGGGGCATGGTAGGGATCAAACTCAGACCTTCTTGCATGTGTGCCATGTCATTAACTACTAAGCTATATCTCTGGCTCCTCATTCCTTTTAAGAAGATGTTAGATTCACCTGGGAAATAATTTTAACAGGAAAAAGTAATGCAGTTAAGGTATGTTTTTCTTATCCTAAGCTCCCAATCCCTAGGTAAATAACTCTGCAGTAAAAGGAAATGTTTGAATACACATAATTCTTCCACGATGAGCTACCTATGGAGTGATGCATAATGCTTCTGAATGTGGAAAAATATGAACACTCTCTGTGTAGAGTTGTTGGGAATATAAATAGAAGCTAGTGCATACATTAGCTTTTTAATTTACTCATTTACCTTTACTTTGTCATATTATTTTCCTAAAAATTGTACCATTTATTCTTTCCTATTATACTCCTATAATCATGAAATGTTATAATGGTTTAGACCCTTTGGGAAATTCACTGATGAAATTCAGAATCAGAATACTTTTATGACTAGGAGTTTGAATATTTTTCCTTAGTATTTTCACTTTGACTTCTAATTTTCATATCCTGTTAGTTATTTAAGAGTTAACGTCTTCATATTCTGGCATATCATTTTATCAATGATAAAGAAAATACGTTGTATTTACAAATATATATTATGTATATTATTATTTTATTTTTCTGTTAACTGTGTTCCATACTTTCTGAATCCACTATTGCTTTTAAATTTCATTTAAATGTTTTAGAGGACAGTCAGAACTTTAAATTTTACTATAAATATTTGCTTTTATGGTTTTGAGTAACAGCTGGTGGTTCTCAGAGCTTACTCTGGCTCTTTACTCAGAGATTATTCCTGGTGAGGCTTAAGGGGCCATAATAGTGCCAAGGATTGAACTGGGTTTTCCCAGCAAATGTCCTATCCTACTATATCTCTGACCCTACTTTTCCAGTTTTATTTGTCTTTATGTTCTTGTAATTATGTACTTTTTAGATAATGAAAACTCATTGTTGTTAGATTCCTTTGTAAAATGAAGTATTAAGTGGTATATCCCCCTATTCTTTATTATTGTGTGTGAGACCTTCTAAGGTGGGTGATGCTTTTTGGGGTTAGCATGTAGTATCTGGGATCAAACTAGGGTTAGATAAATGCAGAGCATGTACCCAAACCCTGTAACATTCCCCTAATCCTTTTAAACTTTAAAAAAAATTTAGATCTTTTTTTAAAAAGGTCAGTAGACATTTTAAAAGGACTGTTGATCTCTCTACATGAATTCATATCTATAATAAATTAGAAGATTTATTATAGATTTTGGATTTATGAAGACTAGTTGAAAGAGACTTGACTGGGAACTGGAAACTGATAAATTTGGAAATGTAAATTTTTACCATTGTTCCATTATTGGTTAATTTTTCTATTTTACTTCGTGTGATACCTGAGTGCATCTTGAGTATTTTGTGAGCATTGCTGGTTAAGTTTTGGCTCTTCTGTTTTTCCCTTTTTTTTTTTTTGTTTTTTGGGCCACACCCAGCGTTGCTCAGGGGTTACTCCTGGCTGTCTGCTCAGAAATAGCTCCTCGCAGGCACAGGGGACCATATGGGACACCGGGATTCGAACCAATCACCTTTGGTCCTGGATCGGCTGCTTGCAAGGCAAACACCGCTGTGCTATCTCTCCGGGCCCCTGTTTTCCCCATTTTAACATCTACTGTGTTTACACTTGGAAACCTAAAGATGTTACCACATGTGGAATAAGTGTTGCAAATATATATACACACACATACACATATATATATACAGTTTGTATGGTTTTGTCTCCTCTGCAATTGTCATTCCTGACTTTGTCAGTTTAATCAATGATAATGAGTTGAAAATCAACATGAAATCAAAATAATTTAAATGTATTTAACATTTAATCATTGATTATTTTCCTGCCCACTCTCATTGCATATTATAGTTGGTAATGAAATGCTACTCAGCTTGCTTTTAAGAGTATAAGGAGAGGTGCTCCTTGTAAGATGCTTCAAAAGCTCCAGTTAAGCAATTTGAAACAGCTTTTTCCCATCTATTCAATGCTTCTTTCCATATTTTTAATTTTAGAATCATTGTCCTAAATACAGAGATTGGCAATTTTATTTTAAGTTATACTTATAAAAATGTGTCCTTTTCGTTCTTAAATTAATTCAGGCAAACATAGAGGAAATATATTATCCTCTTAATATTAGAAAGAAAACAAATAAGTGATTTGTTTACTTCTGGGGATTGGATGATGGTGAAATGACCAGGCTAGAATAACAGTTGTGCTTTGGCCTTAACTTTTCTGGATTTGTTCTAATTGCTACAGGTCCAATATGTAAAGCCTTAGCTTTACTCTGTACCTCTTACTTCTACTGCTAGCTCCATGGAACATATTTATTATTCAGCAATGGTCTAAGAGTGGATTTTTTGTCTAGCTTCTACTAGTCATTGGGTTCTAGATCCTCATATCTCTTAAATCTCAATGTATTCTCTGAGCTGATGTTTCTTCTCAGAAGAACTATATAGTAGGGCAGGAAATTTTGAAGCGTTATGGTATATCCAGGAAAACATATAAATATTCCTCTTTTCTAAGGTTTTGATAATCAGAGTGAGTCATCTTATAGGGTTGGAAAATGTGTAGGGTGTGTGGAATATATGTACTTACAGAATGTAATAAGAATCACCACAAAGATTGGTTGGTTGGTTTGCACTACAGAAATATTCCAAATTTTGTATCTAATATATTCATTTTGTAGATGAAATGCACATATTCAGGGAGAAACTTCTATACAAAGCAGAATGTTGTAACTCTTAAGTGTTAGGGTAAAAAATTAGTTGAGGGGCCAGAGAGATAGCATGAAAGTGTAGGGCATTTGCCTTGCATGCAGAAGGACGGTGGTTCAAATCTTAGTATCGTATATGGTCCCCCCAGCCTGCCAGTAGCGATTTCTGAGTGTAGAGCGAGGAGTAACCCCTGAGTGCTGCCGCTTGTTTTCCAAAAACCAAAAAAAAAAAAAAAAATTAGTTGAGAATCAACAATCTGGGAAGTGTCCTTCAATTTGAAGAGGTTGGGAGATGGTGATAAACTATATCTACAAGTGACTTTATAAACTGCCTACTTTGTCTTGATGCTTAGTAACTACAGAGTAATTCTCAGATTAAGTGTTTGGGAGTTTTTAAATGGGGAAAAATTGGACAGAATGACCAAATATGTACAAGTTTAGTCTTTTCATGAAAAATGCATGATACATTTATGTGAAAAAAAAATACTCATTTTTGCAAATGTCCTTAATCTGTAACAATCAAAATGTCCTTAATCTCTAACAATCAAAAATTCAGTTGGCAGGAGAAGTGATGTAGCTTTACAGAATTGTGGTTATTGTTACATTGTTTTGTTTACTATAAACCTGGCTCAATATTGGTAAATATAGTATAGCAGAAACTGAACTGTTGTGAGCCATCTGGGCAGCAGTCCAAGATATCATTAAAAATACTGCTTCAGACTAATTTGAGTTTATGAATAATATTTTGTTAACAGCTCAACTGAAATTTAACCACATGGTGCAACTTAAAAATTCTGAGCTCACAAAGTAATGAAAGTAATATAAGTGTACATGGAATACTTAATAGTCTGTTTTGAGTGATGCATTTCTTTTCTTAACATCTGTGTTAGTACCCAAATGCTTAATATGATCTGATAGCTTTACTATTTACTTAAATGCTACAGTTTGCTGTTAATGTGAATGTCTCATAAACTAAAATATTATAAATAAAGAAAGGGGAAAAACAAAACCAGAAACATAACAAATAAAGCCAGGCCAATCTCAACTCGGTCTGTGGTTTTGTGACACGAAGTTCCTCAGAATAAAAGCATTTGTAGTGCACAATGGACAGCCCTACTTGTCCTACTCCTGCTTGCTGATCCACATCTGCTGAAGGTGGATTTAGCATTGAAATATAAAGAATGGGAGGTTTCTAAAGTAATTAAGGTGGATGGACAGTCAACTTCTTTTGTCCTATGGAAGTACATATATCTAGAGTTTATGTTAACAGTTATCAGGAAAAAAATGAAGGATGTAGTTGTTTGAAACATCCAGTAAATAAATTGATCTTCCTGATAAAGGTAGTCAGAACTTCAATAAGCAATTATTAGTGTTAAGTTATAAATAATTGATTATATAGGCATAACATAGGTAATGAGGTTATGATTAATGAAACGACTGGAGACTGATTATTTATCTTGGTGTTTATTGCCAAATGCTTATTCATTTTTTTCTTTGTGTATAATTTTAACTAGTTTAAGTGGCTTCTGAACATATAGCTAAAAATTCTTTTAGGAGGGCTAGATTTTTTTGTCATTATGTAAAATATTTTTGTCATGAAAAGGTGAATGTGCTGTTAAAAGTGTGAATTTAATATACCTTGTCTTAATAAGTATTTTATTCATCTTCCAGGTTAGCACTCTACGTATATGAATATCTGCTCCATGTAGGAGCTCAGAAATCGGCCCAAACATTTTTATCAGAGGTATGTATTATATTTTCCGCTTTGTATTTTAGTACTTTATGTATTTAAAAAATAAACTAGTAATTATTATAAAAATGATTACATTTTATCTAGGAAGTGGCCAGTTACACATATAGTATTTGTAGACTTTACGAATATTTTTAGTATCCCCAATGTAATTTCTATGCCAGTTTCTTCCTACTCAGTTTTCTAGCCATTTTCCAGTTAGAAATGAAAACTAATGTTCTTGACAGAAGTAATTAAGAAAGTAAATTTTATTTTAAAATAAAATAAATAATGCCAGATCTCTAATTCTAATAGTATATTATTTTAGTATTATCACAGTTTTGGACAATGTGGAATTTTTGTTTTATTGCTAATGGTGAACTGGTGACTAAATTTTAATAAATTTATTTCAAATAATAGTTTTGCTTTTTCTCCTTCTACAGTTTTTGTACTTTGAGTTGGTGCTTTCATGTAATGTTTTTTTTTTCTTCTCTAATATACAATAATGAGGAAGTTGCCGTAAGAAGATAGTTTTCTGTTACATGCCAAGCATATATGTCAAGATGATTTGCATATATTACCTACAATTTTTATAAGAAAAATTTAAGGCACATTTATTGTTTTTATTTTTTTCATGGGAACAACAGATTTCAGAGTTTATATTACAAAACTGGCTATTAGTCACACCGTGTAGTTTCAGAACTAGAAAGGAAACATTCATTGCAAAGCCCCCAGTTTTCCCTTTATATCTGCTGGACAGTGTGGTATCCTCTAACTATATGTGATTTTGAGCTTTTGAAGTATAATCAGCTCATCTGAGAAGTGTTATAGTGATGTTCTCATTGGTGTTTGAAGATTTAGTGTGAACAACAAAAAATTTAAATTTTTTGTAATAAAATTTAAAACCATATTGAAATGATAATTTTATATATAATAAATATAATAGAATTTACTTTTAACATATATGGTTTCTAAAATTTCTTAAAATTATTTATCACCTCTCATGTGTGCCCTCTGTTCATATCTCTGTGGGACAGCATTGCTTGAAAGTTTGTAGTGTTCAGTGTTCTCGTTTCCTACCTCCTAATCTGGGACATAATAGGCAACCCCTTAATCTAAATGACCTACTTGAGAAATACCTTGGGATGCCAGGGATTGAACCAGGGCCAGGAACGTGCAAGTCAAGAACCTTTTCTACTGTACTATTTTTCTTTCTTTCTGGAAAATGGATATGCAACATTTTCTAGGACTGTTTGTTAGAAATAAAATAAAAGTTTTAGAAAATATGAACCCAGGTTTTGGTAAGAGTTTGTTATGATTTAACTTTTTTTGACTGCAATTAGGTATATAAACTGAATGCTTCATTGATTGACCAGTGTGATTTGTTCAATTTCATAAAGAATTAGTTTAGGGCTGGAAATAGTTGAATGATCCTAGCACATACTTTGCATGTGGGAAGCCTGGGTTTGATCCCTGGTATCACATGATCCCATTAGCACTGCCAAGAACTAGGAGTAGCATATAAGCAGTGTAGAGTGTAAATAACCAAGTAAATATATCCAAATAAAAATAAATAGAATGGAGAAAATAAACTATTTCTGACTTGAGAGATGAGTTTATATGATTTCCTAAATCTGCTTTCTAGCTAGCCAAAATCTCAGTGGCACTATAAGAAGACATTTTTATTATCAGAATGAATAATATAGGGTTAGTTAAAAAGGGGAATGGTTAAGTTCACTGAAGTTTAAGTTTACTATAATATGAAAGGTAAGTTAGATTTACTTGAACTTACATGGGTACATTTCCAAAGCACTTTATGGTGTAATAAGCTAGCAAGAATATTTTATTTATATGTAAGTTCTTGAACACAAAGTAATACTCTATGTTTTGTGGATGCATTTTTAAGAACTTAAAACTGCACTAAAAAAGTCGATAGGAATATTTATGTCAGACTAGTTGTTTCTAGGAGTGGGGATTTTATAGTTGTTGATTTTTCTTTTACTGTTTTGGAACCATACTTGGTAGCGCTCAGGGGCTACTTTTAGCTGTGTATTCAGGTGTCATCCCCTAGTGTGCTTGGGATACTATATATGGTGCTAGAAACTAGATTCAGTTGACTTCATATAAAGCAAGTAAGTGTCTTATTTCCTTGTGCAATCTCCTGGTCTGGGAATGGAGATTTTAAAGGGATTTTCATCTTAAAAAAATGAAAGCCTGTTGATTTATGGTTGGCCAATGCTGAGGACATTTGAAGTTCTACCAGGGGTCTTCAAACTATGGCCCACGGGCCACATATTGTATTTATTCCCATTTTGTTTCTTCACTTCTAAATAAGATATATGCAGTATGCATAGAAATTTGTTCATGGGCCCTGAGAGATAACACAGTGGCGTTTGCCTTGCAAGTAGCCCATCCAGGACCAAAGGTGGTTGGTTCGAATCCTGGTGTCCCATATGGTCCCCCCTGCCTGCCAGGAGCTATTACTGAGCAGACAGTCAGGAGTAATCCCTGAGCACTGCCGGGTGTGGCCCAAAAACCAAAAAAAAAAAATAAAAAAAGAAATTTGTTCATAATTTTTGTTTTTACTATAATCTGGCCCTCCAACTGTCTGAAGGACAGTGAACTGGCCCCCTGTTTGGACCCCTGTAATAATTTCAGCCATATTTCATTCGTTTGCTATTCCTCACTTACACAGTGATGTTTTACAGTATTAACTGGTTATGCTTTAATTTTCATAACCCATGGCTTCTTTTGCTTGGGTCATACTCTGTCTAAATTTTCACCCTTTCTATTTGACTAGCTTGTAATTAGACTTTTGTTACTATGATAGAAGCTTTGATTATTTTCTTGGCGAAGGAACTTTTGATGATTATTAAGTAAAAGAGTAATAATAGCTTATGATATGCTTTCTGGTGTTAACTAAGACAGTATGCCTTCTTCCTATGGCAGTAATGGAAGGAAAATATTACTTATTTTAGAACTTTGTTCCTTAGATATTTCACTTAGTTTCACAGGGTCATATGAAAATTTAATCTTGCTTATTCTAGAATGGACTTTTTTTGGGGGGAGGGTTGTGTTTTGGGTCACACTTGGCAGCACTCAGGGTTTATTCCTGGCTCTGTGCTCAGAAATCGCTCCTTGTAGGCACAGGGGACCATATGGGAGGCTGGGATTTGAACTAACTTCTGTCCTGGGTCAGTAGCTTGCAAGGCAAATGCTCTACTGCTCTGCTATCTCTCCAACCCTAGAATGGCTTAAGTATTTTAAGTAGTACAGTACCACCTTATTCAATTTCTTTTTTGTCTATTCCCAGATATATATTTTTGCTGATTCATGAATATTATACAAGGAACTTAAAAAGTCGAGGACATGTATATATTTGGGTTGGGTATTGTGGTGAAAATGAAGTGATTGAAGTAGCATCAGTTACTCAGATATTCATAAGCCTCTTCCTGTTTAATTGTAGTAGAATACTTCTAATGCTGGCTCTCCCTATTAGGATGTATAAAAACATAGATAACTGTGATGTTAATGATCTAGAATTTATTGTGCATCTTTTTCATCTGTATGGGTTTATTCTTCTGGGCAAAGTTGTAATAAGGTAGAAATGGAACTCAGAGCATTACCTGAACAAGTATGGCATGATTCAACAATCCTCTCAAGTATTTGCACTTAACATTTCTATTAATGTACTTGGCCTCAACCAGGACTACTCAGTAGCTCTTGTCAGAATAGTAGGACACTATTACCGAGTTAATTCCTGAGTTCAGAGTCAGGAGTGACAATGAACATAGCCAGGGGTGTTCCAAAAATGAGAGAAACAGAGAGAGACAGAGAGACCAAGAGAAACAAAGAGAGAGACAGGGACAGACAGAGCACATTGGACTAAGTAGAAATAGAAACAACATTTTTTTTGTTTAGTTGTGTTAAATAGCTCATTGTTTTTTCTTATTTGTAATAGATTTTTAAAATACTACGTACAACCTAAATATAGTTCATACGGCTTTTCATTTATTTTCCCAAAGGGGAAAATTAAATATTCTTTAAAAATAATTTCAATCTAGAGCTCTTTCTGTGCTTTATTTTATAGTATCATTCAGTATTTAACAATTGTAGGCAGAATGATAAGAAACTTGCAATTCTCTATTAATTTTTGTTACTTTACATTCAGTAGAAGCTGTTCTTTTCCTGTTTTTATTGTTTCATTATGCAAAGATAATTTCTGCTCATTCCTGAAATTTTGCTTGATATTCATGCCTCACAATGAAGCTTTGTGGTCTTAACAAATAAAATTGAGAATGAGAATGTGACAGTAATTTAGATTTTTTCCCTCACTAAAATTGTTACATTGTTTATACTATATTAGCTTCTCTTATTTGCCACAGATTAGGCAGAAATAGACGTTTATAGGGGCTGGAGAGCTAGCATGGAGGTAGGGCATTTGCCTTGCATGCAGAAGGACAGTGGTTCAAATCCCGACATCCCGTATGTTCCCCCGAGCCTGCCAAGAGCGATTTCTGAGTGTAGAGCCAGGAGGAACCCCTGAGCACTGCCGGTGTGACCCCAAAACAAATAAACAAAAACGTTTAGGAATATCTAACTGATTGCTATATGAGATATTATAGGAATGGGGACTGAAGAGATAGTACATATAGTAAGGTGCTTGTCTTGTATGTGGCTGGCCCTGGTATGATATCTGGCAGGCATATGGTCTCCTGAACACTATTAGTAATAATACCTGAGCACAGAGCCCTGAGCATAGCTTAGTGAGGCCCCAAACCTAAAAACAAACAGATTTTTTTTAGAAGTGTGAAGTTCTAGAATAACATAGCTTCCAAAATTCTGGATTGACTTTATAATTTATTTACATGATAGATAAAATTTAATAAAATTTATAACCTGTTTCTGAATTTTAGTTTTGAAAACTATACACAGTAATAGAACATTGGCTCTGGAGCCAAACTTTCTGGGTTCAACATGCATTCTATCTACATCTACTTTCCTATTGTTTTATTAAAACAAAAAATAATTTTAATAATATTTAAAATTGATAAATAGAAAAATTTAAATAATATCATAAGTCTTCATAAATATTATTTGAAAGATTCTCCATGAATTCATTATGTGTTTTTATCCTTTAGAGTACACATGAATGTTTCAAATGTATGCCACTTGGGTGATCCACAATTTTCCTATGTAGTGGGACTAGAATCTCTAATATTTAGGCTATCTTACATCCTCTGATATATTTAGCTTTATAATAAGTATCAGTAGGAGGCCTAGAATTTTCTTTGTTTCTTTTCTTTTCTTTTCTACTCTTATTTTCTCTTTTTATTCTTTTCTTTTTATTTTGGGGCCACAACCAGTGATGCACAGGGGTTACTTCTGGCTCAGAGCTCAGGAATTATGCCTGGCAATAGTGAGGGTGTGAGGATGAAGATCGGGACGTATGGGATGGCTGGTATTGAAGTTGGGTTGATCCCTTGCAAGGCTTTAACAAAACTTTTATTTAATGAATACTTTATATAATTTTAGAAATGATCCTCCCCTCTCCCCAATAGGTGGTTGCTACTGATGTAGCCTGTAGTTCCTTCACTTCTCTCCTTTACCTCCTTTTTGATATCCTAATAGTGTCTCCTGATAATAGCAGGACTTAATAGGAAACCAACAATTTAGACATCCAGAAAAGGCAATTTTCAATATCTCAGCACTAAGTATAGAACGGAGTGTCAAAGACAGTATAGGTAGGTGACAGAAAGACGGTAGCGTAAGAGTAACATGTCTTGCTAAAAGAAATAATCATTAAACATTAAATGTGTTGGGGCTGGAGCAATGATGCAGCGGTAGGGCATTTGCTTTGCACAAACCACAATTTGATCCCTGGCATTTCCATATGGTCCCCTAAGCCAGGAGTGATTTCTGAACGCATAGCCAGGAGTAATTCCTCAGCATTACTGAGTCTGCCCCCCCCAAATGTGTATATGTTTTATTATGTTCACAATATATGTATCAGTTTTATTTGTTCATACAAATGCTTTTATTTCTTATTAAACTAAAGCTGATGCATAGAAGTATTTAATGTTTAGGTATAATCATAATTTGATACTTTAAAAAATTCATTTTATTTTATTGAAACCACTGTGATTTACAAAGTCCTTCATAGTTGGGTTTCACATGTACAGTGAATCAGGGCCAATCCCACCACCAGTGTTGACCTCCCTCTACCATGTTCTCAGAGTGTATGCCAACCACCACCCTTTACCCCTACCCTGCCAGTATTACAGGCCCATTTATCATAATTTGATACTTTTATGCATTATAAGATTATCTGGAATTTATAGTATCTGTCCCCATAGTTAACAGTTTTGTTCAGTTGTGATGAGGAATTTTAAGATCTGTTTTCTCAATCACTTTCACATATTATACATCTTTTATATTGTATTATTGATGTGATTTCTGTTCTATGTTTTATAGCCCATGACTTAAAATAGGAAGTTGGTGCCTTTTGAGCTCCAAATCTATTTTTCCCTAATACAGTTTGTTTTAAGCACTCTTCTATTGTTTAAGTTTATTTTAGTTGTTTGATTGCAAAACTAATTTTATATTGGTTTATGAATATTAAAGTTAAATTTTAAGGTTGTAGGTTCATTTTTGGTTTTTGGGCCAGACCCGGTGACGCTTGGGGGTTACTCCTGGCTCTGCACTCAGAATACTCTCCTGGCTTGGGGGACCATATGGGAAACTGGGGGATTGAACCAAGGTCCTTCTTAGGCTAGTGGTGCAAGGCAGATACCTTACTGCTTGAGCTACTGCTCAAGCCCCAGGTTGTAGGATATTTTATATTACAAAATGTTCCGCAGTAAATTTCACTAATGCTCTATTGTTGAACAGCTAGTTTTCCAGTTTTCACAGTTACAATGCTTCAGTGAGAATTGTTTTACATAAATATACCTACAACATGAGCATTTGTGATTTAAAATTACTATTTATAAACTTAGCATGGTTACCACTCCAATATACCTTTTATACATGATTCAATGTTTGGTTTAAATTTATGTAGAAAGGATGAGAATTATTCCATGGCTTAAATCTTAAATGTGACATCTGACAGTAGAATTAGTCTAGGGACTTATATGTAGGGTAGTCAAGATAACTTTCAGCTGGTTAATAATGAAAAGAAGAAATAATTAAGCATCTAGAACTAGGGAATATGTATTAACACTGACCTGATGAAAGTAGGGAAAATAAAATAAAGAGAAAGAAATTGCATACATTCATCAAGTACTAAATAAGCCTGAAGTCCATGAAACTAGTAGAAAAAAATAGCCTCTTTAGAGGTAGCAGAGGAATTATTTCTATACAAATTTTGACTTTTAAAGGTATGTTCTGGCAATTCCTCAACCCCATCAATATTTTTGGTTTGCTTGTTTTTTTTTTGTTTTTTTTGTTTTTTTTTTTTTTTGTTTGTTTTTTGGTTTTTGGGCCACACCCGGCGGTGCTCAGGGGTTACTCCTGGCCGTCTGCTCAGAAATAGCTCCTGGCAGGCACGGGGGACCATATGGGACACCGGGATTCGAACCAACCACCTTTGGTCCTGGATCGGCTGCTTGCAAGGCAAACGCCGCTGTGCTATCCCTCCGGGCCCTTGCTTGTTTTTTGTATATTTTCTGTTTTGGGCCACACCAGGAGGTGCTTAGGTTTACTCCTGGCTCTGCTCAAGGCAACTCCTGGCAGGCTCAGGGGAACCATCAGGGGTGCCAGGGATTAAACTCAGGTCAACCAATTCCCCATCCGTATGCTATTGATCTGGTCCCAGCCCCTCACTTTTTAATACTTGTTTGCTATTAAAGAACACTGGGCCTTGCACACTGCAGACCCAGGTTTGATCTCTGGTACCCCTTTGTAGTACACCAATTCCATCAGTGATTTCTGAGTGCAGAGCTAGAAGTAAAACATGAGCACCTCTGGGTCTGGCCCAGAAGAAACCAGAAAATCCAAAATTGAGACATTAACTGCATAGATAATTATATTTTTAAAGAGAAAATATTCTTTTACTTATTTTCTGCAAGAAAAGTATTGGTGTGGTTCTTTATTTTGTATACACTTAAGTTAAACATGTATTTTTGCGCTTTTAAAACAAAAAATGCCTTATACTCTGTATAATTTAAACTTCTACTAAATTTCTGACTTAAAAACTATTCAACATGATCCTCTTTCTGTGTAGTTTTATCTCTAATTTTTAGTAATTGTACACTGTTCTAAGCTATTATATAGCTTAGAATATTGTGTTTTAAATATTGTGTACTCACTATTTATAATTTTTTTCATGTTTTTTTGTTTGTTTTTGTTTTGTTTTTGGGCTGCACCTGGCAGTGCTCAGGGGTTACTCCTAGCTCTGCGCTCAGAAATCGCTCCTTGTATGCTTGAGGGGACCTTATGGGATGCCGGAAATCGAACCCGGGTCTGTCCTGGATCGGCCACATACAAAGCAAATGCCCTACTGCTTTGCCATTTCTCCAGCCCTCTTTATCTTTGTTTTAACTGTGCTGCAATGAGTAAGCCTTACTTTTCTAAAATCTGAGCTCTATTTTTCCTAGTGATATCTTCTACTTTCTGTAAAAAAGTAATTCTTAGAGTAGAAATTAGATTGTGGAAAAAAACATGCACTATGTATTCATATATAGTGCCATTTTGGGGGGGCAATACTTAAAATATGTATTATTACTCATTTGGTAATAAGGATTAATTTTGTGTTAACTTCAGTATGACAGACGAAAGTGCTAGTGGCTTTGGCCACAAATTTGCAATTTCATAAAAGAAAGACAAATTCTAATCATTCTGTAATACAAAATATTATAAGAATGAAACAGATGATTGATGTGAAGCACTTTGAGTTTCTCTAAGAATAATAAGATATAATCCAATTTAAAATACAAATGCACTACTTTCAGACTTTATTTCATTAATGGCCCTATCAAATATAAACTATCTAGCTACTTCCTAAAGTACTCCCATCACCTGAAATAACTGAGGTCTGGTTATGGAAGTATAGGAAGGAGACTGCTTAGTAATTGCTGTGATAAAGTGGGATGCAATAGATAATGAATATAATTTACCTCTGATGTCTGGTATTGGGACTGATTCATGCCATCAGCTCTTCCCTAAGACCTCACACATTCCCAAAGACCTCATGCATTCCTCTTATTTTAATTCCTTTAAAATTATCTCCTTTATTTCACAACCATATCATGTAAAGTTAAGCTGAACTAAGTGAATTTTGGGATGCTACTTTAAATAAATTTGGTCACATTGTTAGGTCATATGGTCACATTGTTAAGATGATTTTAGAGATTAGGAATTTTAGTGTTTGGGGACACATTTGGGAAATTCCATTCTTATATCCTTTCAAGAAGAACAACTTTAACAACTTAAACACTTTAAATATAACAAATATAATGCTAATGTCAACACCAGTTTAAAACTCTTATTTTATGGAAGACATGTGACTTCTTATTCCTACCAAATAAGGAGCTTATTAAAAAATGAAATTCCTAAATCATAATTTAGAACCTGTGCATATTAAGTCCAATCTTTTAACAAACTTCTAAGTAATAACTGACTTATACTGTTTTTAATACTGGTATTTCAGTGTACCTTAAGATCCTAAAATATTGTTTTGAAATTCTGGCATATAAAAAGTAAATTCACGGGCCCGGAGAGATAGCACAGCGGCTTTTGCCTTGCAAACAGCCGATCCAGGACCAAAGGTGGTTGGTTCGAATCCTTTCTGAGCAGACAGCTAGGAGTAACCCCTAAGCACCGCTGAGTGTGGCCCAAAAAACAAAACAAAACAAAACAAAACAAAAAAAGTAAATTCAGAATAATAAAGTGGGCCCTTTCATAGAGTATGGAAAATAAGTAACTTGTAAAACTTGAATAAAGGAAAAAATAAGTAAAATTTGATATCTGATCTTATTTTTCACTGAGAAAATGTTGCTTTGTAATGTGTTAGAAAAATGAGCTATTATAAAGTAATTTTAATATCTCTTTTATTTGTTTTAGATAAGATGGGAAAAAAACATCACTTTGGGGGAACCACCAGGATTCTTACATTCTTGGTGGTGGTAAGTATTTTTTATTCCATTTTTACTAACTAAGGTGTTGCACTTCAGTAAGCCCACACTGTCTTTGTAATTTCATCTTTCTCTTTTATATATCTTCATTTTCTGAAATTACCTTTTTGTAAGTAGCATTTAAAAAATGATGATTCTCAAAACCAAATGTCATTTAACTTATACAAAATCCTATTCAGTCATGGTGGAATCCGGTCTGTTATATGACCTCTTGCTTCAGTTATAAAGTAATTCTGCTTAGTCAATTGGGGTATGTGACAAAATGCAACAGACTAGAGAGCTCAAAAAATGATTTGAACTGGAGAGATAGTATAGGGGGAAAGGCATTTGACTTTGAGCAGCTGAACTCCAGTTCCATCCTGGCACCATATATGAACCCCTAAGCACAGAATCAGGAGTAAGCCCTGAGCACCTTGGGTGTTCTCCACTCTTCCCAAGAACAGTTCATTTTTTCACCATTTTAGAAGTCTAATATAAGCAGTCAGTATTAATCTGTTTCTGGTGAGAGGTCTTTTTCTGGTCTCTTTTGTAGGTGACTAATTTCTGATTGTGTTCTCCATAGCAGTTTACACACTTCTTTCTAATATCTCTTCTTCTTGAGGCAATAATCTAAACATAGCAGCTCCATTCTCAAGACTTCTTTTAAATTTCAGACTAAAAATATGAATAGCTCAAGATAAGTAATTCTTAGGAGATTCAGAAGAGAGTTCATTAGGAACACACAAAAAAGCTTGTTTAAATGATGTTGAAGGATCTCTGAAACAATATTAAAGGTATACAAGCTTATAAATTTTACTGTGATGCAAGTATACCTCCCTTCCACTTCTTCCCCTTCCTTTCCCTTCTCTTGTCTTCCCTTCCCATCTTTTCCTCCCCTTCCATTCCCTCACCAACCCTCCCCTTCTATTCCTCCCCTTTTTTTCTTCCTTTCCCCTCCCCTTCCCTTACTCTTCTTTCCCTTTTCTCTTCCCTCTTTTCTTTTCCGTATTAGAGTTCCCAGTCATTGCCTCATCTCTTAACATTTTATTTAAAAGAAAAATCAGAATATTCCTTCTAGTGTGATATGCCTTATTTCTTTGGAACATTATTTAATGCTCATTATCTTTGAAATCTCTCTTGAAAACATGCATTTCTAGAAGTCCCATGATGAATGGAACCACACTCAGTCAGTTGTGGTTGTGGGTTTCCCTTGTTTGTCTCACACATGAAAGGCAGGAGCAGGTGCAGCCCCTGGATTCAGAGTTGTTCCTGTATTTGAAAAACGGTTCCTTTTAGTTCAGCTTCATCATTGGGCTGTCTTCCTAGTTGTGATAAGGCTGCTCTTTTAGAATATGGGACATTCTAAAAGTCAAGTTTTCTTTCACATAGTATACGTTTATATCTAGATATGAACTGTAAATATGTAGTCGATCACTGTCTGAAAAATGTCTCTTCACCTGTTGACAATCATTTTGGATGATTCCAAATAGCTTAACACAATGGCATAAAGAACTTTTTCAGAAGTCTAGAATTGCCTAATCACTGTTTGCACGGTAACTTGCTGGCACTTTTTATGGTAGTACATGGAATGCATGTGTGAAAAATGATTAGTAGAAAGTCTTGGAATGGTTGATCCTATGTTCACAGAATGACAAGAAGCTGGAGTCAGATAAATTGTGTGTGCAACATTAATAAGTGATAGAATTAAAGGTTAGAGACAAAAGCAATAGACAGGTTATGAAATCCTAATATATATATATATATATATATATATATATATATATATATATATATATATATATATATATATATATAAAGATTTTAGACTGCAACACAAGTTGTTTTTGTTTTTGTTTTGGGGTACACCCAGCAGTGCTCGGGTTGGTTACACCTGACTGCTTTCAGAAGTGACTCTTGGCAAGCTTCAGGGACCATATGGGCTGCATGGGATCAAACTAGGTCAACTGCATGCAAGGCAAATATCCTATCTGCTGTACTATCGCTCCAAATTCCCCCCCCCCTTTTTTTTACAAGGTGCATCATGATAAAGATTAAATGAAAGAGTTATTGGGGCTGGAGAGATAGCATGGAGGTAGGGCATTTGCCTTGCATGCAGAAGGATGGTGGTTCGAATCCTGGCATCCCCTATGGTCCCCTGAGCCTTTCAGGAGCAATTTCTGAGCATAGAGCCAGGAGTAACCCCTGAGTGCTGCCGGGTGTGACCCAAAACCAAAATAAAATAAAATAGTTATCATGGCATGATAGTATTGTCAGGATTAACAACTAAAGGGCCCTACTACTTGTATTTTTTAAACAGAATAGGTTTGAGCTTTTATATAATAAAGTTAGAAAGAGTAGAAACAGTTGAAGATGTATGAAAGAAAATATATGGGTAGACATACATGAATCCTGGAGAGAAAGTGATTATTTTTGTTTTGTTTTGTTTTGTTTTGTTTTAGGGCTATACCTAGCAGTACTTAGAACTACTTTGGGGTCTGCACTCAGGAATTACCGCTAGTGGTGCTTGGTGTTTGGAATTTATATGCTATGATGAGTGTCAAATGTGGGTTGGAGGTATGCAAGGCAAATACCCTGTCCTCCATATTATCTCTTTGGCTCCAGGCAGATTAATTTTATTTTAATATAGAAAAGAGAATAGTATTTGATTTTACTTTACTTAGGGCAACTCATTTATCTTTTAATTCTGATGTGACTTTCTATATAATTTCCTTTTCTTTACCCAGTTTACAGTATGCTCAGAGCTGTATTATTTTCATGCATCTCATATTAAACATCTTTACCTGGATCAAATCCCTTTCAAAACTTTCTTTTCCTTCACCCAATTTTTCATAAAGATTCTCAGTTCTACTATTAGTTTCAGAAATAGAAATGCTGAAGTTTCTTTCATTGTTCTTTTTTGTGTAATCTTAAAACATATACTTTAAAAAGCTTCCTGACAAAATATTAAAAGAAGAAATGCTGTCACAATTTCTATTTAATCTCATTTCTTCTTTTATTTTAATTTCAGGAGCTCCAGAAGTAGTGGACAAGAGCCTCCCCCAACGATATCACAGCTGGGCCATGCAGTATAGTGTTTGGGTCCAGTGATATCTGGTGGTGTGCCTGGGCATCCAGGACTATACCCTATAGTAGTTGGAAGTGAGGAACCAGGCAATAACAGGGATCATATTCAGGCTCTTTGCATTCATACTGATCCATCTGCCTGGCCTTGCTATTTTTTTATATACATAAATTGCTCTCTAAAATGTCTCTGGGCCTTTGTGTGTATATTCTGAACTTAAAATTATATGGAATTGCATAGAAAATAAGCTAATAGCCAAGACTATTCCACAAAATTCAACTTTATCTGGCAATTGGAAGTAAAATTTTGTAGTACTGTAATCATTTTAGAGTGTAATAAGTGGTATCAGGGATAGCTAAGAATTACCAAAACCCATATGAAAACAATAGTATTGGAATTAGTTATCTGGATCACTTAAATAGTATCATGCTTATTATTGGCAAACTGGTCCTTATTCATCTGTTATGTGATCAGTGTAATAGGAGTGTTTTGTTACTAAATATATATTTGATTAGGACTTCATAGAAATATTGGGCTATAATGACAACAGCTTGGATAGGAGGAGTTTAATCACATTGAGATGGGAATGAGAGAGAAAACGAGATCAGAGGTAGTCACACTATCAGGAAAAGGAGAAACATTTCTGAGAGAATAGAAAAGGGATGTGAAATCCAGGGAGAAATTTAGTAGAGAGAAGGCATTGTAAAAAACTGATGAAATCTTCTACTAAATAGTAAAAATTAGAAAATAAATTGAGGTGAAATTTATTCATTTAACAGGAAAAAACATTTTTTTTCCTATTTGTGCTAGTTCTGGGAAATTTTTGTAGAACGTCATTATTGCCATTTTACTTTATTGAATTTTGTGGTGGTGATGGTGGTGGTGGGTGTATAAAGTTCCTCAACAGTGCTTGAGGACCATGGTCAGTATCAGTGATACTCAGCTCAGCACTTCAATACTGTTCAGGTCCAATGCAACTGAGGACCACCACAGACACAACAGCAGTGCTTATGTGCCACCAGACTATATGTGAAGGTGTTAGGATGTGGGGGCATTTGGTTCCAGGAATTAGCTTTGAGGTTTTGTGATATAAAGCATGTCTCTAGCACTTTAAGCCATTTCTGGCATCTATAGACCACTACTTGTAGAATACTCAGGAAATGGGTAGGAGGTCTAGGGTTCAGGTCAGCTAACAAGGTGCTTGTCTTATCTGGGATATGTAACTGCCACACACTATGGCAGCTGCAGAGACTATCAGAATGTAGGATCTTGCCCATACTCAAAATGATGCTTAATATTGTACTCACAGAATGGCATCAATAATATAATAATCAAAGTTATTACATTAAAGTTAAATATATTAAATACAATATTTAAAATTTAAAGGATTAAATAATATGTTTAGTATATGATGTTTGTATCTAACACATGTTAAATTTTCTTGATATTTTAAAATTATGAATTTATGACTCAGCCACAGGTATTGTGAGCATTTTGTGTAGCTGACCATTTGTGGGTGGGGTTTGGGGATTCCCTGCTATGTTCAGGGATCACTCCTACTGATCCTAGCCACTCCTAGTGGGCTCCAGGAATCATATAATGTATCAGGGATCAACTCTGGTTAGTGCATCTTACACACTGTACTAACTTCCTGGCCCAAATATTGGACAAAATTTAATGACTGCATTTTTAAGACATATAAGCATACGAATTTGTGTACATATAAATTCTGAGATAATGAGGATGGACATAAATTTTTCATTAAAAACCCTCCTTATTCTTATGAATTGTTTCCTTCAATGTGAAGTTTCCTTCAATAGGAAATAACAATTTATTTATAAAATATTCTTGAGTCAATCAAAACTATGTTAGTCCCTTAGTTATTAATGTTTAAATTGGTAATAAATGGCCTTCTCTTTTAATTTTAATTTTTCGATTATTCTAAATCTAGTCAGTGACATAAAGGTTATATAATTATGTTACCATCCTATCTTCTGGGGCACATCTGGCTTTTTATTTACTTTGTAGGTTTCTCTGACAGCCATTTTTGCTTTCTGGGCTCCCTTGAGATACTGACAGTTAGCTAAGTCATTTCAGCTCATCTTCTTACACAGAAGAAAAAAACAGTGTTTGGAAAGAAAGTCTCAGTGGGGGTGTCCTAGATTTCCCTTTCATTTATGTTGAAAAATTTTAACAATAATAATAGATGACAAAATAATATACATTTTATTGTTTTGCAAGGTTTGTTTTTTTATGAATTCTTTGTCTTTTACCTTTTTAAAATACTGCATTTTTATTTGTTTTTCTTTAGAAGTTAAGAGACTGCAAACCTAGAGTATCTTTTTGTCATGATGAGTCCATCACATTTCAAGAATAATATTTTGGTTTTAAGTTCAATAAATGTAGGGATTAAAGGAATTCAAAAGTTCCTTTACAAAAGGGTCTTGGATTATAGAAAAAGGAAGTTTTGGGCCAGAGAGATAGCATGGAGGTAAGGCGTTTGCCTTTCATGCAGAAGGTTATTGGTTCGAATCCCAGCATCCCACATGGTCCCCCGAGCTTGCCAGGAGCAATTTCTGAGTGTGGAGCCAGGAGTAACCCCTGAGCGCTGCCGGGTGTGACCCAAAAACCAAAAAAAAAAAAAAAAGTTATATTGTCTGGAGATCCAGAACTTTCTGGGACTCAAGGAATTCATTTAATATATCATCAGAAGAGTTTACTAAAGTGCATCAGTTAATTTCTTCAACTAAAATCAAATCATGTATTGCTATAAACTTTCCTACTAAAAAAGCATGGTCCTTCCTCTTTGTGAGAGATATGCCCACATTTTCATAGGACAAATGTTACATTGTCATTCTATCAGCCCATAGCATAAACTTTTGCCAAGAGGATTTGTAAAATCTTTTTTTTTTTTTTTTTTTGGATTTGTAAAATCTTAATAGGAGAGTAATATAGAATTTCTAGGTGAACATACTCTTGGGAACTATAATTTATCCTACGACTCATAATTTGAAATGGAATTGCAATTTTCGAGTAAACTCATGCTAGTTTCTGGATCCAGAGTTATTACATAGGACCCATGGATTATATTTCTGTGTGTCATATATGATAGCATACTGCATAGATTAGGGACTTACTACAAGATGGAAATATCATTAGAAGAAAATAGAAGCTTTAATTTTAATATCTAAAGGCTTTATAGAGGTCTTCTGGTTATACGCTCATTTTCTAAATTGTAAAATAAGAGTATATAAATTAATTGATCTGTCTGCTATGCCACAAGCTAATATTGAGTCATTTGCAGAATGTGGACAGAAATCATGTGTCTTGATCATAGTGCAACATTTTTGTTGCTGTTGTGATGCAGTGAATATTAAAATGATACTGTACACATGGATTGAGTTTTATAACTTTGATAAGAGCATGTAAATGCACGTGCCATCTATGAAGCTTATAACACATGAATATCATAGCACTTTGAATTTATTGTTTTGCTTTATGAGTTAAATTTTACAAAATACATCTTATTAATTTAATTATGAATCTTGCTTCATGCATCATTTTTTTTAAATTGGAGAGTTATCATATTTTTATGTGTATTCTTTATTGTTACTGTCTCAAACCTTTCTTATGATCTTATGTGTATGGTCTTTAAAATGATGGATTAAGAATAATACATATACAGAAAAGAATATTAAATTATCCTTGGCACTATGAGATGGTGCCTACAACAAGTCTGACCATGGCTTTTTCCTAGTTTGCTTATGTGAGAAATACACATAACAAAATTTCATTCTTCTTAAAAACCTTCACCACTTTAAGTCTAATTCAATATTGTAAGTACATTTATAATGTTGTGCATCCATACCTACTACCCATATAATTCTTTCCATCCTGCAAAATGGTAGATCTATAATCATTGACCAGTATGTTAAACATTTGCCCTTCCTACTCAAAGACAACCAACATTTTTTTTTGTTTAATTTTGTGTACTCTAAGCACCCTGTATAGTAGAATCACAACAATATTTTACTGAAGATATTTTGATATCTATTTTAAAAACTATTGGGATTTATTTTGTGATCTAACATATCTTGGAACATGTCTTGTGTGCTCTTGAGAATAATGTTGGGAACAATTTTTTATATATTACCAAATTAGTTTATTATATTGTATACATTGTCTATTCTTTTTTGCTTATCTTCTGTGTGGTTTTTCATCTATTATTGAGAGCGAAGTATTAATAATTTCTCTTTTTAATAAATATAAAGCTATGTATTCTTCCCTTGGGTAAATTTCTTTAAAGCATATATTTAATTACATTTATTGAAAGAGATTATGTATAGAAGAGACTTCAAGAATAGTATTGACATAAGCTGTTTGTCTTGCATGATACTGACCAGGGTTCTACCCAAATGATCACCCCTATATGGTCTTCTGAACACCCCTGGAGTGATCTCTGAGTTCAAAGCTAGGCTTAAGCCCTGAGCAGCACTGAGTATATTTTCCTTATTCTCCAATAAAAAAGAGCGACATATTGGAAATGTTCAATTTTCAGAAATTTCGTAATTTCTGACTTTATTAACTTACTTTATTATTCCTAATTGCAATCTTGTAATATATTAATTTCTTGTTAATACTTCATTAAGATAAAATTAGAGCTAAACAATATTGTCATTTAATCTTTTTATAAAATGTCACTATATTTGTAAATAATCATTTGCATTATATATTTAGTAAATTACTATTCCATCAGACAATTAATTTTTACAAAATAATTTTATCAGTTTTTCTTAAAAGTTGTACTAGATTAATTTTCAGAGCAGATTTTATGGTATTTACTGTAAAAACAGGGAATTAAAAAAGATATAAAGATAAATGTCATATTATTACATACAAGTATCTATTGTGCTATCATCATTTAAAGATAAGTACTATAAAGTTTTGGTTTTAAAACCATTGCTTATTTAAAAAATAGGATATGTTTAATGGCAATATACTGTAATTCATGACAATTGAGCCAAAGGAAAACATTTAGATGTTTTCCTATACAATTATAGTTCTTATACTTAATTTATTAGTATTTAAAATTTTTTATTTTATTTTTCCCCAGCCTAAATTTTTTTCCCCAGCCTAAATTTTCCCCTAAATTTTTTTAAAGGCACATGGGAAGATGAAATAGAGCTTTTAACTGCTCTTAATTCTCTCAAAGGGACTGAAATGTACTTAAAAAGATTTTTTTTTTTGCCTTTTTGGGTGTACTTTTTTCTTATTGTAGAAATTTAAAAGGAAATAATTGGAAGTACTTAGTATTTCATATTTTTCACTTCCAAGGTAAACATTTAATTTACTTATGTTATAAAACACCTAGAATGCTTTCTCCTAAGGGGAAAGTTGAAATGAAATTTCAATGATCGATACAAAGGTGACAGATTTGCTAGGTTTTATTCTACTATTAGCTATACTCTCAGAATAATTGTTGTCCCTTAATAATATGTATTTATTTTAACTTGTATGCTACCTAATTTTAGTTTTAATATTAAGTTTATTATAGGTCTGTCACCTTGCTTATTCATGTAATTTAATTTTCCCAACATTTGATTTTTTAAAAGAAAAAGATATATTTCAGATATGTTCAATTCTAAAAATCTACTTTCACCCCTAGATTATGTTTCAAGAGTGGAAACATACAATAAAAATAAAATTTTTCCACCCCCCCCACATATATATATATATATTGATTTTTTGACGTCCTTATTTTGATGTAGATATTGAACTTGATGTCTCTTTTTATTTTATATTATTTTATCTTATCTTTCTCTTTCTTTTTGCACTCTGGCATGATTCGAATTCAGAACCAAGACTATAGTGTGATGCTTCTCTTTATTGCTGTAAGGCTCACTGGATATTTAATTTGACATTTATTTTTGTATTGCTATGGTGTTTCAATTACCTTTTTCAAGTCCTCTCTTAAACTGAGGCTGATAGCCACTAGAAGGACTCTGCCCATTTTCAGCATATTTTTATTATTTTTTTTAAATTTTTTTGCTTAATATTTACCTCATTCTATTGCTTTTCTTTTCCTCAAACAAAACCACATAACTCGATTTATCTAGCTTAGCCTCTCAGATAAAGGGAGAAACAAGGGAGGGCACCAGGACCAAACAGATGTATGATCACTGATAGTAAGCTAGACAAAGAGGAGACCACCTACTCTAGCAGCCCGGAGTATGATGGTGGGGGATATGAGTTGCAGGTAGGGAAGGGAGAAGGGGGGAGGACAAATTTGGTGGTGGGTATTCCCCTGATTCAATGTTAATATGTACCTAAAATACTAATGTAAAAGATAAGTAAGCCACTATGATCAAAATAAAAATTAAAAAAAATTACAATTTCATTTACAGTGTAATTGTTTTGCCTATCACCAAAAGTCTTGATATGTGTTTTCTTTATCTTTAGTCACTTGCTCATTGCTAAGTTCATAGATTAAATGATGTCCAGAGCCATTTATTTAATCAACATAATTCATCAGTCAATCAGTAAATAGGCTCATAAGTGGACAACAAAATTATTTTGAATAAAAGTAACAAATCACTTTATTGATTAAATCATGATATTACTTAACTTTCTTCAAGAGAAAGTTATAAAAATACTTTATCTCAATCCTATGCTTAATTAATGTAAGTAATTTGGAGTGGAGTGAATTATATTTAAAAATAATTCTCTCTAGGAAAATATTATATTAACACCAATATAATGTAATTATTAAATTATTGTATAGAAATTCTTGCCTGAATTTTCAAAGAAACATTGTCTTTGAGGAAAAAACATACTTTATGAAAGAATGAAATGTCTTTTACTTATGAAATTGTGAGCTCTTATTTGGCTTTTTAAAATATTATATTGTTTTCTTTAATGTTGCCATAATTTTTTTTAGTGTATTTTGGGATCTCTACTGTGCAGCTCCAGAAAGACGGGAAACATGTGAACATTCAAGTGAAGCAAAAGCCTTTCATGATTATGTAAGTTAACCTTTTATTTTGCTGAGTTATATTGTCAGTCTTCTATCTGTTGCTCTGGAAAAAAATATACCATATTGTTTTTTCCTTTGTTAAGAAATTGTTTGCATTTTTTCTCTCTTTCTTTCTCTCCCTCTTTCCTCACTTGTACATTCCTTTCTTTTTTGCCTCTCAACACTCCTATGAAAAATAGACCTGAAACCTCAAAAGTGGAATATAAGAGGCATTTGGGTTTTGTGAAGAGGCTTAGAATAAGAAAATAATCCTAAATGTAAGATACTTAGGTTATTTCTTTAATCCATCTAATTTATATTTTAGAATTACACAAATTAAGTATTCTTTATTTCTCAAAGATATCATAAAAATTATGTACACAAGTTTTGTTTTATACATAGTAGTTTAAAATCATATATAAATGATATGTTGTCCATTTGCAGTTTTGAGTTACTTATCATATGGCTAAATTTACTGAATTTATTTTCACAGATAACATTTATTATAAATTTAAAGATATGAGAGAAAAATATCCTGCACAAACATGAAATGAATTTTAATCATTTTAAGGAAGATCATGTTTGAGGTTTCTCTGTGGCTAAGAAATATATATTGAGTTTTTTTTTTAAAAAAAAAGATCTGCAATTTAGAGGTTTGAGGGTATTAAGTAGTAAGTTGAAGTCAAGGAAAACTATCTTCAGGGTCAATTGCATTTAAGAACCAGAAGACAGTATTAGAAAGGGACTAAGAAAAACTATTCACAAAACTGACCATAAAAGGCCAGATTGAGTTTGGGTTGGAGGAAATCAAGTTTGCTTGGTTTAGAGAAAGTGGAATTGGGACTGAAGCCTGAGGAAATATCTAATAGTAAGTACCTAAAACTTAACCAAAGGGATTCTTATTTAGTTGGTATAAAGAAGGCATCATTCCGTGTAAATAGACTTAAAAGCCCGAACCAGGTCTCCAAAGGGAAAAAAGACTGTTTTTTCCAAAGGAAATACTTCAGCTTTAGACAGAAGAGTGGAAATTAGCCAGAAGACTTACAGCCATGAAAAGTAGCACAAAGAAGAGTTTGCAGACTTATGAGAAGTCAGAATGTTGGGCTTTTGGCAGTGACTGTGTAATACTTTAAAAGTGTACTAAACTGATTAAAGTGAGAAGGTTTGTGATTACCTCATCTGATATTGATTGTACTCATAAAGTTTGCTATGTACTAAACAATAGCTCTTGGGGACAAGGTGAATGAAAGTGGTGCTACTATATATAAAGAAAATGTAGAGAAAAGGCAGATAAGGAAGGGTCCAAGACATGGTATTTATTGAGCAATCTTGTTTTCCTTTTTCACCCTAGGGTCATGGTAGAAAGTTAAAACAGAGACTCAACCTTGAAAGATGTAGAGTCTGGCTGTGGAGTAGAATGCCCCATCCTAATCTATTCCCTATTTCTAACTTTAAAGACATGCTTAGATATAGCCTTAAAAATACCCAATTATTTCAACAGCTAGATGGCATGAGGTAGTATCAGTGTTGTAAATTGATATTTTGAGAAGTTAATTACTTTAAATATACATTTTATATACAGATGCACTGTACTGAGAATCTCTTCCTTAGAAGCATTAGGTTAAGTTGTTATTGTTGTCATATCTATTGCTACCACCAACATCATCATCACCATCATAATTTCATAAAATACCACCATGTAAAATCAGCCTACTTAAATATATCAAGAGTTTTTAAAAAGCATCGATGAGATATAATTAGAATAAATTTTGAAGGAAGACAAACACCTTACCTAATGTAATGTGTCATAAAGAGACAATACTTTGGAATAAAATTAGTATTTAGATTTTAAATTTATTATGAATATTTCATTAACTAGTATGATTATCTATTAAATATTAGTATAATGGGATTTGATTTATTCTCATCTGGTATTTTTTTAGGGGCATACCTGCAGTCCTAGGGAGTATAGCTAAGGCATAGCTGATGTGTCACTCTGTGTCTCAGGGCCTCAGATATACGAGGCATTGCTTTGGAGTCACTTTTTCTTAAATGAATGCACTCATTTATTTATTTTTATTTATTTTTTTTTGCTTCTGTTGGCGGGGGGGGGGGCATACTCGTAGCACTCAGGGGTTGCTCTTGGCTCTGCACTCAAAAATTGCTCCTGGCGGTGGTGCAGCATTAGGGTGGTTGCCTTGCACGCGGCTGACCTAGGATGGACCGTGGTTCTATCTTCCAGTGTCCCATATGGTCGACCAAGCCAGGAGCGATTTCTGAGCGCATAGCCAGGAGTAACCCCTTAGCATCACCGGGTGTGGTCCCTCCCCCCCCCAAAAAAAAAAAAAAAAAGAAAATTGCGCCTGGCAATCTGGGGGACCATATGGGATGCCGGGGATTAAACCTGGGTCAGTCCTGGGTTGGCTGCATGCAAGGCAAATGCCCTACCCACCGTACTATAGGGCCAGTTCTGTTAAATTAATTTATACATAGTGGTAGTGCGTCTCCAATATTTTAATTGAATGGTTGACTTTCTAGAAAGAAGTAGAGAATTGTTCCTATATGTTATGATGTTTTCATTTAAAAGGTCATCAACTTGAATAAATAAAAATGACCACTAATTTAATTTATTGCTTTAGTTTTTTAAAAATAATGTTTATTAATTTAATTTATGGCATTTGTTTTATTTTCTACATTAGTGTGCTTTTATTTTACAGTGAAATCACAGTAATGATTTTATTTTCTTTTGGTTTTTGGGCCACACCTGGTAGTATTCAGGACTTACTCCTGGCTCTGTGCTCAAAAATCACTAAGGCTAAGGAAACCATATGGGTGAAAGGGGATTGAACTCATGTCAGCTGTGTGCAAGGCAAGTGACCTACCTACTATACTATAATTATGACCCCATTAATGATTTTTAATATGGGTTTGATAGGTATATTTTCTGCGATAAGAGTACAGTTGATTTAATTTTTCTAATTTTATTTACTTCTAAAATATTTAGGAAAAGTAAATATATATATACATATAAAACTTAATATACCATGATTATGTTTAGTTCTCTAAGGAATTAAAAATCCTAAATTGTCATAAAACAAAGATAGAGCCAAAATTTATTACTACTTTAGCATGATAGTAATGAAACTACATTATTATAATGAGTTTTTGAGAATAGAGAATTAGATTCATTCTTCCCTAGAGCCTGTCAAATAATAGATATTCAATAAATATTAACGAAATGTGACTGTCATTACAGTTTGAAATCTGGATCTATTTTTTGAGGGGTGAGCTATACTTGGTGACACTCAGAGGTTACTCCTGGCTATGCACTCAGAAATTACTCCTGTCTTGGGGAACCATATGGGACACTGGGGATTAAACCCAGCTCTGTCATGTGTTAGCCGTGTACAAGGCAAATGCCATATCACTGTGCAGTCACTCCAGCCCTATGAAATATGGATCATTTTAATTCTGTTTCACATCATCTTGATTATTCAGGTAAAGTTAAGGACTTGCATTGTAATTGTTATAAGATGTCTTAATTTTTGTATTTGTGATTAAGACAGTGCACATCTAAAAGGCTTAATATATAGGTTTGTAGCAATGGGATACATTTTAAAATGTTGCATAAAAATGAAAATAATTAAAGAATATATATGTCATGAAGGCTTTTTTACATATAGTCATATATTATTTAGAACAATATAAACTATATCAGTTAGGTAGATTATTTGCTATAATTCTGTAACATCTTTTGTGTACTTCCCTACTGCCTCAACTTTGTTTACTTTTTTTTTTTTTTTTTTGCAATATGATGTTTTCTGTAACAGTTTACAAGCTCTCACATGAATATATTTTTCAACTCTTGTGCCTGATATGGTACTTGATGTGAGATGCAACTCTTTGGTTTCTATGTAAATTAATGACTAAATAAAATAATGCATGTCATTATTATTTAACTATATTATTTCTGGAAGGTCACTTACTACTACATCTATTGACTTTATATTTCAAAACAAATCTAAGTAAACTGGGAAAGAGCTAACACATGACTTGAGGGAGTTAGCAGAGGCTATCTTGGGAGCTCTACATTAAGGAATGTACAATGAACAAAATAGATAGTCTCTGTTCTCATGGGCTTCCCATAAAATGAGACCTTACCCAAGAAGTTTGACGTATCAGGGAGCAAAATAATGTAGTGATATAGTGCAGTTTTATAATGTGATTCAGTATTTTCACATCTGTAAGAATAGAAGGAAGGAGTGGAAAAAGACATATAACCTTTGATATATGTTTAGATTTTGGTTTAAATAGGCATAAACAGTAAATGCATAAAAATGCACTCATTGGGCTACAGCTTTCTCAAGCAATATGCATAGACTGGAGTTACTAATAAAGTAGAAACAAAGTCACATTTAAATTTTATTTTTTTTTAAATTATTTTGGGAATGCTCTCAAGCAGTGTTTAGGCAGCTCTCAGTTATTCTCAGCCATTATGGCCAGCAGGTCAGTGTGAGGAACAGAGGCTGATGTGCTTCTCAGGCCCTTGTAGGGTTGTCAGGGAACTGAAGCCCAGTAGAGCAACAAAGGATAGGGATCTCCAGACTGACTGCATTCAGTGATGCTTAGAGAATAATGTTGTGAGTCAGTTGTATGCAAGACATTAACCTCTCTACTATCAGACTTTATATAATAATAAAATGTTCCTCAGGTTATAGACAGTTGATCACCAACAGGCAAGGATCTAACCCATTTGTGTGTGTGTGTGTGTGTGTGTGTGTGTGTGTGTGTGTGTGTGTGTGATTCTTACCCAGATAAACTGTTTCTATTTTTGTTTTCATTTCTTTAGAATACAGTTTAAAATTCTTTGCTTCCTTTAAGTTTTAAAACAACTTTATATCTTATGTAGAGTAAGGTAGTTGTTTATTTTGTTTTGTTTTTGTGTGAGTTGTGTTGGTTTGAAGGTATATATTACTTACTTTATCTGTGGTGTGTATTAATGTTTCTATTTTCATCTAGTCATTGGGCTTTAAAATGATTTCTAGGTGGCTTCTGAGTATTGCTAATAATTGTATCTCTTTTCTATTTCTTTTGATCCTGAGATTTCCTGTAGCGTTTGTTTTATCAGTCATTCAGTAGAAAATGTGAGAAAAAGAAAGAAAATTATATGAAATGCATAAAGAAATAATGAAGAAACAAACAGGATAAGAATGATTTTATTTCATATTTATCTTGCTGTGAAAGTTATAGATTTAGATTTGTATTGTAAAGGAATTTTATCATAAAACCTTTTCTTACTGATATATATTTATTTTTATGAAAATACAATTTCTAATGTACAAGATGAGTATGAAAATATCCTTATGTACTTCCTGGAATTATATTAGTAATAGTATTATAAATTTAAGAAAAGGGAGATGCTTTATAGAGATGCTCTATAAAATAGCATGAATTTCTACTTATTATTAATGATATGAAATTCATAAAATCAAGTCATATAAAATAGAATTATTTCAAAGACTTTAAAATAAAAAGTATGGGGGCCGGAGAGATAGCATGGAGGTAGAGCGTTTGCCTTGCATGCAGAAGGATGGTGGTTTATATCCTGGCATCCCATATGGTCCCCTATGCCTGCCAAGAGCGATTTCTGAGCGTAGAGCCAGGAGTAACCCCTGAGTGCTGCTAGGTGTGACCCAAAAACCAAAAAAAAAAAAAAAAAAAAAAAAAGGTATGTCTAGATATCATAGATTTATAGAGTTCTGCTTTGATACCTCTTTACTTTTTATGTATTATACTTCAGATAAAATAATTTTATTTTAGATAACTTAGAAAATGCCCTTTGTTTCAACTATGGTTGAAATAAAGCAGAAAAAAAATACCATCTACATTTTTTTTTGTTTGTTTTGGTTTTTGGGCCACACCCGGCGGTGCTCAGGGGTTACTCCTGGCTGTCTGCTCAGAAATAGCTCCTGGCAGGCACAGGGGACCATATGGGACACCGGGATTCGAACCAACCACCTTTGGTCCTGGATTGGCTGCGTGCAAGGCAGATGCCGCTGTGCTATCTCTCCGGGCCCGCATCTACATTTTTCAATTTGCTGTTTTATTTTGGCGAGGATTGCCACTCAGATGAAAGGTTCATGTGTCTTTTTAAAATAAATAAATAAATAAATAAATAAGTACCTCACAATTTTATATTGTCTTTGACATCAGATATATTAGGAGCTTAAGCAATAGATACTTAGTCAAAAATAATGGGTAGAACTATAACGATGTGACATTATCATATAGAAAAAATGATTGGTAAATTTTCAGACTTTATGAAATGCACATTAGTTTGATTGTATTTACTATAGATGTTAAAGTTTTTTTGAATATTAAAATTTGGCCTTGATTGTTGATTTTAAGACCACTTTTACATTTATAATGCAAGAAACTATTTTAGTTACTCTTGGGAGATATGTATTAGCTGTCCTCAAAGCTCAGATAACTAACTTTTGAATCTTTGAACTCTTTAAGTGAAAGTTTCAAAATTAAAAGAAATTACATATTTGTATGGTGGACATAAGATTTTTATTACTAAGGTCAAACTAATTTTAAATTGTGATATATTGTTAAAATACACATTTTAAGACTAAAATACAATTGCTAACAGTGGTATGCAGAATTACCACTTTTTAAAAGATTAAAAACAGGAAATAATGTTTTAAACAATGAATCTAAGGAAACGGATAGGAACTAAGAAGGGAAAGGATTAAAGGCAATCACTATAAAATAGCTATTCTATAGTTCTTGGGATAAGTGGGAAGCACTTGGATTAGGGTATGGAAATTGAAAATATGAAATAAAAATAATGTATAAAATAATTATGAGCTTTTCTATTTGTAAATATTGATAGAGGAAGAAACACTAAAATACTTTTTAGTTTATATGACTAATATAATAAAACTTGTTATAACATATGCAAACATATGATGTTGGGAAGAAAGGTCATATAGGAAGTAGATTCAGTGGAATTGGGTTAATCTATGAGGGAATAAGGGTTAAAATAAGAAGTAAGGCCTAGAGATAGAAATTTGGAGAAAATCAGAGAGTGATAGATAGGGTGTGCTTTATATTAAGGCAAAGGAAAAAATACATTATATTGAGAGGCGAATACTTAACACATTAACTGTATTGACTTATTTTCAGTAAATTTCCTGAATTTGTTCACTATTTGAGAATCTTTCCAACTTGAACTGAGTATGCTAGGGCAACTAATAAAATTTTGTTTGGCGTTAATGTACTGCCTTGCATTCCTAAGATATTTAAAAGTTGTTTATGGTTTTTTAAAGCAAGACTTAAGACTCCCAGCTCTTGAATGATGTATAAATTATTTCTATAGGTCACAGTTTCATTTTAGAAAGCAGCCATGTATTGTACAGGGGTAGAAGAAGTAGACTCAAATTTAGGAGAAAAACTAGTGAACATAAATGATCCTTAGTTTCTGTAAGAAATATTTGAAATTTAGATTAATAGGTGAAAATTTTTAATATATGACCCTTCTTTTTTTCATTGCAGCTTTGTTTTAACAATAATGTATTTAAATTTCTGTTACGAGTTATGTAAAATCCCTTATACCTTTGAGAAGGCAAGCATATATAAAGATTAAAAGCATGCCACGCTCAATGACTAGACACTTGTACTTAGTTGATCCACACCTGATAGTTTATGAAACAATATACATTAAGGAGGCAGACACTTTCTAAAGGAAATGGCCTTACATCCATTGGAATGTTAGATGTCCATAAAAGATCTGGTCATCATTGAGTGATATAAAATATATTAATTTTAAAGCACTAGAGACTGGGGCTGGAGTAATAGCATAGAGGGTAGATTGATTGCCTTGCATAGCACAGACCTGACTTTGATCCTTGGCATTCCATGTTTCCCTGAGCACTGTTGCATATGGCTCTCCAAAATAAATTAAATAAGTAAATAAAAAGCACTTGAAACACTCTGTTAGAGCGTGGTGTTGGAAAATGTATGAAGTACAAACAGCACTATAAATCAGTGCCTAAAATAAAAAAAAAAGCACTCAATGCTTGATATGTGATAAACTATAAAAAGAAAGAAAAGAATGTCAGTATTTCATCCTATTATTTTCTCTTCTTTTTTGAGCTATACCCAGTGGTGCTTAGATCTTAGTTCTGGTTATGTGCTCAGAATCAGCCTTGATGTGCTTGGGGGGCCATATGAGGTGTCAGGGATAGAACCTTGGTCAGCAGCATGGAAGGCAAACATCCTGGCCCCTGTGTATCACTCTAGCCCCTTCCCCTCTTTTTAATGTAAAATTATTATGTTTTAAAATAAGTGATATCTTTTTTTGATGAATTGTGGCTATGATAAATATATGTTAATGGTATTTAATCATATTTATTGAGGTAGTGTGCTCAAGAATTTAATATAATACATTTTTATGTGAACTATAATTTATTTTGAGTAATAATATGCATGCTTGGGGCCAGAGAGATAGCATGGAGGTAAGGCGTTTGCCTTTCATACAGAAGGTCATCAGTTCAAATCCCGGCACCCATATTGTCCCCCAAACCTGCCAGGAGTGATTTCAGAACATAGAGAGCCAGGAGTAACCCCTGAGTGCTACCGGGTATGACCCAAAAACCAAAAAAAAAAAAAAAAAGCATGCTTGTTATTTATAAGGTTCAAATTTTATTGTTTAAACTGTTTAGTGACAATAAACAATTCAGACAGTCAGAGCTTTATTTATCTCAGGTTTATTATATATTAAATATATATTTATTATTTGCTATAAGTTTATTATGCTTTCAAAATGCAATAGAATTATATGTTTAATAAAAACAGACTAAGAACTTGGTTTTAATTATCATAAAAATTGAACTCAAGATATAATAATTGTCATACTTAAGCCTTATGTTTGGAATATTTGAGAATATTTTAGAATTATTTTACTAGTTTTTATTATACATAGTTACTGCTACGTTAGAATTGTCATTAGTTGAAGCCTAACAAAATTTCCCTTGACCCGAATCCATCTTTTCATGGGTGGATCATTGTGGCTTCTTAAATTTTCTAAAGGTGGTGACAACAGTATTTTTCATCCTATGTTTTTTTTGTGGTGTGACTTTGCTAGTTTCCCATCAAAAGTTGGAGTCCAATTTCTTTTCCCTTGAATCTACAATGACCTTAATGACTTGTTTGTGATCAATAATGTGGTGGGAATGAGGCTATGTGACTTCTGAGGCTAGGTCAGGTCAGAAGAAATCTTGCAGCTTCTCTGATCTTTTGGAATACTTGTTCTTCTACTTTTTATTTCCAGGATGCTCTTACATTGTGGTTCCATACTGTGAGATGTTGAATTCCAAGGTCATGGTCTCTCAGCCTTCAAAGTTATCTATCTGAGTTTATCAGTCTTTTTGCAAGGAAGCCCCATGGATGTTTGAGTTTTCGCAACTAGGTCCAGATATCATGGAATTTGCAGAGACAATCATTCCATCTTTCCATAATTTATTTGTCCAAATTTCCAATGAAAGTATACAGAGCATAACAAAAACAGTTTAATTTTCTCCTTGTTGGATATGTATTAATAGCTAATTAGGTCTAAATTAATTTCTGAAATTAGGGTTAACAAAAAGCCTTATGTGCTATTAAACAAAACCTAAAAGTTCTTGTGACCATCTGGCTGGTAAAAACTATTCATAAAATTTAGTTCCCACCCTGTTCTTAACTCCTGCCAGATTGACTTTTATTACAGCATTAGGTCACCATACATTTTGTCAAAAAGGAATGTATTAAATATAAGGTCATTTTTACTATAGTCTATGAATATTTTCAATGGTTGACTTTTCTAAACTTAGAATTTATGTTAATAAAATAAACTACAATTATATTGATAGTGGCTACTTTAATTTAGATTACAATTATTCTACCACTCTACAGAGATGGTTTAAGATACATGTTATAAGTCCTTCATTTGGGGTGGGGTGGGAGGAGGGAGATTTGGGACACTGGTGATGGGAATGTTGCACTGATGAAGCGGGTGTTCTTTACATGATTGAAACCCAACTGCAATCATATTTGTAATCAAGGTGTTTAAATAAAGATGTTAACAAGAAAAGTTCTTTGTACTTGGTTACATTGTATAGGAGCTCTCTAAACAAAAATAAAATCATCGAATGATTTCAATAAAATAAAGAAGTATAATAGAATATTATGGAGTCACTATTGTATAGATAGATTGTGCAATAGTGTAATGGCTTTGGGTATGTATTTTTAAAATGTTTACCCTAAACAGTGATAATTTAATTCTGTTTTGTTCAATGTATTCATTCAAAGGTAACCAAGTATGATGAGATTTAAGAAAAGCATTTCTAAAGAAATGTCTTTCTGTGCTACTTTAATATCTATTCAACCATACTATTTTGTAGCTATGATGGGAAAAGATAGGCAAAGTAATTTGTAAAAAAAATTCTTGTTCCCTTTTTTTAAAGTTTTTGTCTTTGTCTTGGTGCCATAACTAGCTGTCATTTGGGATCTGCTTCCAGAGATCGGTGCTAGCACATAGTCCCTGGCAGATCTCAGAGACCATGGGTTGCTGGGATGAATTTAGGTCTTCTGTATGCAAACATGAACTCAATCTATTTGAGTCCCTTAAAAATGTTATTACAAATTACTTATGGGTGTTTCCTCTCTTCTATTTGGTTTCTTTCATATATTCAGAGATATCTTTGAATATTTTTCTATTTTGATTTTTTTCTGGCAATGCTAGAAGTATTGTGGAACATTGATTTTATTTTTATTCTCTAATAAAAATACTTGTAACCTTTAATATGTAGTTCTTTAGTATATAAGGGATTCATTATTTGTGAATCACAAATGGAAACATGTAGAGGTTACACTTGCCATAATCCAACCCCAGGTGAACAAGTTTGAAGCAGGGGTGTCGCAAGATCAGACTTAAAGGAAAAAAGCATGGGGTCGGGATTTCCTGCCTACAGAACCAAGCTGCCATCTCTCTGTACTGTCTTCAATATGACAGACTCAATCCACCTGTGTGTGGGAGGGCCAATAGTTAACAGACATGAAAGTACCTATCTAATTCGAATCAAGCCTATAGAGCCTATGGAGGTCTTTACATCTCATCAAAGGGTGAGTGGAGAAGAGGAAGCTAGGACAGTCTCTGATTTTGTGTGTGCTCTGTGTGTTTAGCCACAGAAATACATAAAAACTATTATTATCTGATTTTTCTTTTAACCCACCTATATCCTCTCTTGTTTTAAAAGATCTTAGTTCATCTTAGTCCTCCTTTTGTTTTTTTGAATTTGCTGTTCCAAATCTGCATACTTAAGAGCTAGAAATAGAATAGAGTTCCAGTACAGAAAGAGCTCTCTCTCTAAACAAAAATAATATTATCGAATGGTTTCAATAAAATAAAATAAGAAAAATAATAGAATATTATGGAATCACTTGGATGCTGAGCCTGCATCCAATATGTGAGAAGGCTTCTAGAAGATAAGGAAGAAGCATTTTCTTTCCCTGTCTTCTTCCTCTACCTCTCCATAATATCAACAGATTGTGACTGTTGTTAACTATTTCTAAGCAAGATTGCTCCAAGGATCCCTGTGACTAGACAATACAAATGTAATATATAGGTCCGGAGTGATAACACAGCGGTAAGGCATTTGCTTTGCACGCAACCAACACAGGACAGACAGCGGTTCAAATCCCAGCATCCCATATGCCCCCCACAGCCTGCCAGGGGCAATTTCTGAGCACAGAGTCAGGAGTAACCTCTGAGCACCTCTGGGTGTGACCCATTCCCTATCAATGCAATATATATTTGGTTTAGGGATCACACGTGGCAATGCTTAGTTCTTACCCCCAGCTCTGAGCTCAGGGATCACTCCTGGTAGGACTCAGAAAAACTTATGTGGTGCCAGAGATTGAACTTGGATTTGTGAATTGTAAGACTAGTACCTTACACCCTACATCATCATTTCTCTAACCCCTAAAATGTAGTATTTCTAAAAATCCCTGTAAAAAGTTCTTTTTGGTCTAAAAATTACATTTGTTTTGTGGTAAAGATGTTTGAAGACTAAGAAAGGAAGAAACTTGCTCATTGGGATTCTGAAGACAGTAAGAAATAAATAACTAGAGGCTGGAGTTATAGCACAGTGGTAGGGTGTTTGCCTTGCATACTGCTGACCTGGGACAGACCCTGCTTCCATCTCCGGCATCCCATATGGTCCCCTGAGCCTACCAGGAATGATTTCTGAGTTCAGAGCCAGGAGTAATCCCTGAGAGACCCTGTGTGTGACAAAGAAAAGAAAAGGAGAAGAGAGGAGAGGGGTGGGAAAGTGAGGAGAGGGGAGGATAGGAAAGGCAGAAGAAGGAAGGAAAAAGAAGAGAAAGAAAGAGAAAGGAAAGAAAAAGGAAGGAAGAAGGAAGAGAGATAAAGAGAAAGGAAATTAAGTAACTGTATTTGCCATAAAATTGATAATGAGATAAGGGCATCATGAGATTCCAATTCTTCAGACAAGAGGTTGGCATTCATCCTTCCCTCCCTTCAAACAATTACTTTCAGGTTACAAGCATTCTTTTGGTTTGATATACTCAATTGCCAGTACCATTATGGGGAGTTTTCGTTTGTTGTTTGTTTAGATTATTTAAGATTATTACTGTGTTCAGAAGAGTAAATAGTTCTTGTTGTCTCCAATTATTGCTTGGCCCCCTCCTTCACTTATCTGGAAAACAAATGAAGTCAGTCTCTGCATTTATGTGGGAAAGGTATTATCGTTTTTTTTTTTTAATGATTAAGAATAAAAATAGGGTCTGGTCCAGAGGGAAGCATCTTTAATTTTAGTATATTATAGTCTAGAAATAGCCAAAGAATTAAAATTTAAAGCATTTTTAAAAATCTATGGCTGGAACCAAAGATGTGAAGAATAATGCTGAGCTGAGAAAAGACTAGTTGGCAGGGACTGGATCAGACAGGATTTTGAAGATTCAGATAAGGAATTTTTGAGTTTCCAGAAGCATAATATGACCAGATCTGTGTTTGTACAAAATCACATATCAATGTTTCCATAATTGGAAAAGCAACACTAGTGGAAGGTATATAAAACACTACACTGCTTTCTGTGTATAACAAAATTATTCCCCCAATAATGTGTAAATTAATCTTTTAATACATTCTTGGGTTCTTTGATGGATTGTAGGAGAATAGTATTGTCTTTGTTTGCAAATTGTCTGTTATCATTGACATCTGTATGAAAATTATGTATTATGATAGCTGTTTTGTAGTTCCTATTATTCTTTCTTCACTGATTTCTTCAGTTTTTTGTTTGTCTTTTAAATTAATTTTTGCTTTGTTTTGTTGTTTGGACTTTTTTTTTATCCAAAACTCAGTGCTCAGGGATTATTCCTAGTTGTACTCAGGAAACCATGCAGTGCTGGTGATCTATTGAATCAAGTCAATTGCTTGCAAGGCTTGACTCTTACACTCTTGTACTCTTGTACTATTCAAATCAAGATTTGATTTTATGTGGAGTTTGACTATGATTTGTTTAAGTCTGCTTTTATTGTGCTTATTTTTCTTTTTAGCAAGTTGAATCTACATGTTGTCTTTGATTAATTTTGAAAAGTTATGAGTGCTTATGACTAAAATATTTTACCTACCACTCTAAATGGTATATTAGACCCTTTGATATGCTCTCAAATGAACTGTTCTCTTTTTTTTTTTTTTTTGTTTTGGTTTTTGGGCCACACCCAGTAACGCTCAGGGGTTACTCCTGGCTATGCGCTCAGAAGTTGCTCCTGGCTTGGGGGACCATATGGGACACCAGGGGATCGAACCGTGGTCCGTCCAAGGCTAGCGCAGGCAAGGCAGGCACCTTACCTTTAGCGCCACCGCCCGGCCCCCCTCTTTTTTTATTGTAATTTCTTTTTCTTTGTGTTATATTTGACTACATTTTATTAACTTATTTTAAGATTCATTGATGTTTTCCTCCCTGTATGAGTTTATTGACAATTTGTTCAAGGCAGCCACATATTTTTCTTGTTACTGTGCTTTTATATTTCTAACACTTCAATTTGATTCTTTTTCCTAGTTTGTCTTCCTACTAAAATTTCCCATTTGTTCATACTGGTGGTCTACCTTTCCACTATTGCCTTTAATATATTAATTACAAATATTTTAAATTTCCCATAGATAATATCAGAATTTGTAGTATTAGTGTTTTTATTTATCAATTGAGAGTGTCACTTGCCTTCATTCGTCTCTAGCTATTGTATACCTCTTCTTTTTCTACTTTAATTTGTATAAACATCAAAAAAGTTAATGTACTGGGGGGGACGGACATGTGCACACATGTACACATGAGCACACACCTTCACTGGTGGTTAGATACAAAGGCCTAATGATGTCACTTTCATGGACTTTGTGACTTCATGGACTCACTGGGCCATACCCAGATGTACTCAAGGGGCCATCAAGGCTGCACTGGCTGATGCAGGGGAACCATGTGGTGCTGGGAATTGAACCTGATCAGTGCCTGTGCTCCCAACCATTGTACTCCCTGGCTCTAGGGATTGGGTTTTCAATGTGTTCATTGAGTTGCTATCACCATAGGCTTGGAATTTATGTAGCATTACTTTGTGTTTAGGAAGGAAACTGATTTGCTCTAATGATTTACTCAAGATTTGATCTGACTGACTGCAGCTCCTTTTCATTTTGGGGCAGAGGGCACATCTAGTGGTACTCAGGGATTACTTCAAGGAGCTCTCCTACTGGGTTTAGGGAATTATATGCATGTAAGGGATTGAATCTGAATCTATGCCCTGTGCAAAGCAAGTGCCCTGACCACTGTCCTGATCACTGCCCAGATCTCTCTGACCTCTGAATCTTTTACTTACTTTTGGGCCTTTGAGAAACCCCTTTTCACTAGAGCTCTTCTCTAATTCTCTTGCTCTTTAAAGCTTACCCATATGGTATTATAGGACCAGGGTATCATCCGTTGCTACTTTGCTTGAGCCTCAGTGACAGGTGGATGTTGTTTCAGAGTATCATGGTGTTACAGTGACAGGGCTTAGGGTTGAGGGAATTGTTTCTGTTATTTACTCAGTGAAAATAATGCAATACCTATGCCAGTAGAGCTACTAGAATATTTATTTTCCTTCAGTAGTTTAAAGTGGTTTGTTATTTTTGAGTTGTCTAAGAAAATTTTATATTAAGGATGAGGGGTCTGGTGGGACCTTTGTTTTTTTCTAGTTTTAATTTTCTGCTACAGTAGCTGTTTCACCTCTACTTCAGGCCTGCTACCCAAGAGAGGCTCTCCCTAGTCTTTTTGCTTTTCACCAGTTTTTCTTAGGAGTACTTTGAGGTGTATGGAATAGAGTCTCTGAGCAGAGGAGCAATCTCTTGATCTTTCTGGCTCCCTGAATTCTTCTCAGGCTAGCTCACACTCGGCCTTTCACTATTTTATAGAAAGCGTGACAAGTTATAAATAAATAACTGGTATTCCATCAGGTAGCTGCTTTAGGTAATCAGGTAGCCTTGTCTGGTACTCGTTGATTTACACATTTCACCTGAAAGTTCCACAATTCTCACTTCTATTTTCTTTCTGCTATTTGAGGCCAGGGGTGTGGCAACCCCAAGTTATGCTCAGGACTTATTTCTAACTCAGTTTTCAGGGATCACTCCTAGCAAAACTCGGGAATATATGGGATGTTGGGGATTGAACCTGGGTACTGGCAAGCATGCTGTCTACTGTACTATTTCTCTGGCCCTCCTGACAATATTTTTTTAAATCTCTGGTAGAGCCTGGTATTTTTTCTTTTCAACATTTCCTTTACCACTCAAAATACATCTTTAAGACAAATTCTGAGAGAAGGAACTCATACATTGATGGAGAAAGGAGCTTGCGTTTTTTTGAAACAATGTAATCATTTTTAAGACAAATTTTTCTCATAAGATATATAAATTCCTATCATATTATATATATTTATTGTGAGCAATGTGAATTACAAGTTTTTCACAGTTATACTTAAGGTACATAGTGACAGTAAATTAGGGCCATTTCCACCATCAGTGTTGTCCTCCCACCACCCCTGTTCCCAGCATGCATCCCATACCTCCTCCTTTTATCCCCTGGACAGCTAGTGTAACAGGTCCTTTTGTATATAACTTGTTGCAGATCTTGATTCTGTTGTCGTTGATTTTGGATTTGGTATTTAGACCTGATCATTATTTATTTTCACACAATGCTCATGTGACTGTCTAGGGTTTTACTTTTTTTTTTTTTTTTTTGTGGCTTTTGGATCACACCCAGCAGTGCTCAGGGGTTATTCCTGGCTCCAGGCTCAGAAATTGCTCCTGGCAGGCACGGGGGACCATATGGGGTGCCGGGATTCAAACTGATGACCTCCTGCATGAAAGGCAAATGCCTTTCCTCCATGCTATCTCTCCGACCCCAGGGTTTTACATTTTAAGGAAGTAGATCAATCTGATCCTGAGGTCTGCTCCTCTTTTAGTGGTTGTATGGGGACCAAGCACTAACAAAAAACCCAATTATGCTCATAGACTGTTGAGCCCTCCTGGTCATACTCAGGGACTATGGGTGCTGGGGTCCAAATCCAGTCCATCACAAATGAATAGCATATGTTCTGATACTTGAAAACTTCCCTACTTAAAGACTTGAATTGCTTTTTTGTTTGTAACTTGGACTACTCTGATTCTTTACTTTTCATATAATTCTTTTTTCTTTTGTTGTTATAGTTTTTGTATCAGTTCTTTGATTTTTTAAGGTTAAATATTAGGCAATTATGATATATTTTTCACTCATTAATTTGTGAAAAGAATATATACAGTTGTGTTATCCAGGATTCGAATACCTTTTCTTTTTTTTCTTTCTTTTTTGGGTCACACCCAGCAGTGCTCAGGGATTACTCCTGGCTCTACACTCAGAAATTGCTCCTTGCAGGCTTGGGGGATCATATGGGATGCCGGGATTTGAAACACTATCCTTCTGCATGCAAGGCAAATGCCTTACCTCCATGCTATCTCTCCAGCCCCTCAAATACTTTCTTAACCTTAAAAACACAAAAACAAAAAACAAAGAACTGATTCAAAAACTATAACAACAAAAGAAAAAAAGAATTGTATGAAAAGTAAAGAATCAGAGTAGTCCAGGTTAAAACAAAAAAGCAATTCAAGTCTTTAAGTAGGGAAGGTTCAGAGCACATTATATTAATAGGTACTGGCAAAAATTTAGAGTATTTTCTAATTATTTAAAATATAAATTATTGTATGGTGCTTAAATAAAGATATTATCTAAAATTAAATATAACATTGTAAGAATTATTGGGAATTTGATGAAACATTAAATATTTTAGAACAAATACATTAATAGTTCACTGATCATTAAAAAGAACACATATTAGTGAATACTTTATGCTTTCTCTGATTTATACTTTACTCTTTGGGTTTTTGGTGATACATAAAAACACTCAAAGTTTTTAGATAAGACGTAACTGTGTTATCTACTATAGCCACATCTTTTTCAAACTAATTTTATAGCACAGGGATTGATGAAATATGAATACTTACTTAAGAATTCAAGAATGGCATTTATTTTTCTGTATATTAACACCAATTGGATGGAAAAATGGCATTTGAAGAAACTGAATTTGAAACAGGATCCAGAAAATAATTTCTGGTAGAAATTTCTGGAATGACAGGGCATTTGGTAGGTAAATATCAATAAAAATTCTACATTCTACTTAATTAGCCAAGAATATGTTTTATATTAAAATATTAAAAGAAAATGATCTGTAAAGATACCTTTACTTTAAATTTTAGTAATCAATTTTTTCACATTATTTTTATCATTTTATTTGTATGCTCTATATGTCTTCTCTAAATGAAAGACTTACATTATAAGGGGAATTATACTGTGTGTTGGAAATTTATGACAAAAAATGAGTACAAGTCAATGACAACAGAGCAAGATACCCCATCTACAACAAGCTATACACAAAGGTGACCTGTTACATTAGCAGTCCAGGGGCAATGGGAAGAGTTAAGGAATATATGCTGGGAATAGGGGTGGAGGAAGGACAACATTGGTGGTGGGAATGGCTCTAATTCACTGCTACTATGTACCTTAAATATAACTGTGAAAGACTTGTAATTGACATTGGTCATAATAAAAATTATTTAAAAAAATGAGTGCATATGCATAAGGTTTAATATGAACTATTTTCAAAAGAATGTTTTTTTAAAGTAGATACTGAACTGTTTAAGAATAGTGAGAGATCTCATCTTTATACTATAAATATTAAGTGTAATTTTATTGGCATGAAGAAAACAGAGCTATTTTATTTATAGTAATTCTTTGAAATTCTGAAAGGAAGAAATAATAGCAGCTATTAGCTCTCAACCCCAAACAAAGAAGAATACTTGTCTTGTGAAAACGGTCTTTCCTAGGAAAAACAACCAGAGCTTTGACTTAATACTTAAACAAACTGAGCTTATATACCAAGGGAAAAGCTATTTACTTTGAGACTCGGTTTATTAAGAACCTCTTCATAAACTGGATAAACCCGAAAGGCCTTGCTAAGAAAGAACTTGGATATCAATGATAAGTTTCTATGTTTTTAATCTAGTAAGCTTTAAATATACATTCTGAATTTAAACAATTTTAGTTAAGGTCATAGTTAGAATTATTAGATAGAATAAAGTTTCAGTTAATAAAACCTTTTATTTTGAAGCACTTATAGAACTACCGAATGCTCTGGATTGTAGTTTTCTACACACATCCTTGCTTAAGAGGAGTTGGTGAAATGGGAAATATTAAGGAGATAGGGAATAGAGTCTCTGTCATGAGAGCAAGACTATTACTCTTGAGATTTTCTGTAAAATATAAAATATACTTTATCTCCTAGACTCATAAGTTTAAAAACAATCTTTGTACTATGTTCAATTTTAGGCAGCAGGAAGCTCTAAGTGATAGATTTTCCCAGCAGAAACATTTTCCTCTTTTCTGTAGGGTGAAATAATCAATTTCTCTCTTATTGTTTTAAAAGGCTGAAATTGAATTTTTCAACTTAGTCAAGTTACACTTGTTTTTATTGGATCTTCCTGCTATGTTCTGAAGGTTCCTATTAATATCATATAACCTCTCCAAAACTGTAAGGCATAAACCTAACAGACTTTTTGAACTGAAAGTGAGTTTTTGCATCATCTGGTCAAAGTAAAAGGTAAACTTGGTTTAAAACGTGTTATGGCTTTCAGGTGTACAGTTTCCCACCTCAGCAATTGTCAGCCACCAATTCTTCTGGCTCCATCCACCCAAACAGTACTCGCTACCTGTTCCAGTCCCACTTCCTGCTCTGATAACCATCTCTGTTGAGTCTAAGGGTTTATTTGTTTTGGTCTTGTTTGTGTGTTTTATTTCTTTATATTTCATAAACGAGTGTCCCCATTGAGTATTATTTTTCTTCTTATGACTCATTTTACCTTTTATTTTTTAAGGGAGCACACCTGGCACCAGACCATTAATGTAGCTAATGAAATTAGAATAGAGGTCTGCATATTTGATATAGAAAAATATGTGTTTCTTCAAAAAAAAAAAAAAACCCAAAAAGAAAAATACGTGTTTCTGCTTAACTTTCTCCTAAATTATGTAGTAGGTTAAAGAGAAAAGAGAATATTTTGTATTTGGCCTATATATGTTTATTTGTAGATCTGAGATATTAAGTGGTCTGAAGATAGTCTGTACTGAAGATTACCTTAAATCATGTTATACCTTAAAACATAGAGTAGAAAGATAATGGCGCAATGAACACTATAAAAATCAGCATTTGGTGTTAACATATAGTTTTATTGTGTCTGTGCTTTCTATTAACAAGGCATTTTTTCTTCCTCACCTAAACATATGTTTTTAAAGAACAATTCCAGTTAAAAAGTTTTGTTTGGGGGTGAGTAGAGTGATAGTACAGCGAGTAGGGTGTTTGCCTTGCACATGTCAACTCAGGTTTGAGCCCCAGTACCCCATAAGGGAAGAGCACCCTTTTCCCTTAATTCCCCAAGGGGTGATTCCTGACTTTGAATAGATATGTACCCTATGTATTTTAACTGGTATGAGTCTGTACTAATATTTCTATATTATTATTATTATTATATGCAATATATTTTTCTTTCATCCAGAATCAATCAAACAGGATGACATAATAATTCTAATACAAAGCAGGACAAATAAATAGTAAACATTGGGGGAGATGAATATCCATTATGAGACTAGATACAATAATGCTTTTTTTTCTCCAACCCAAAAATAAAATTTATAGTTTGAAATTGTAACTAATTTAGATACTCATAGATCTATGATTTTGCATTTGAATATTTTTTGGTTGTCAAATTATTTACCTTTTCTCTCTGCAAACCTGAGGGTGCAGTAGTTTATATTTACCTACTCAGTAAATGTTCATTAGTTTGAGTTGAATTTGTCTTTAATTATAGCTCATCTGCCACTGCTTCCCTGTTATACCAGGAGTGTGACCTAACATACGATCTTCATTGTTTTAGAATATTTACTGTGATTTTTGATTCTGTATCTACTAGTACACTCTCCTTTTTTCCTTTGAATAGGTTTTTTTTTCTAATTGCTGTACAGTTAAATGAATTTCCTTGGGAAATAAAAACAGTAATAAATCCTTCCTGTGACTATAATTTAGTAGGAATACTTTTTATTATTCAGAAAAGCCTGCTTTTCCAACCATATGCTACTCCTCAAGATTTCAAATTGAAAACCAAAATGTAGTAATAAGCTTTGTTTGTTTTATAGAACCTTTATGCAAGGCTTGTTGAAATGATAAGCTTTCTTAATACTTTAAATGTTATTTATAGAACATTAGCTCTTTAACTGAGGGACTATAAAGGCGAATAAATTGGAAACTGAAGCTTTAAGAGTTAAAGTGATAGATAAGGGGAGGGATGGTATAATCCTGTAGAAGGACTTTAATAGTATTGTAAACTGACACTTCAGTTAAAAAATGTTTAACCATTTTTAAATAAAAATTATTATTACTAGATTTTTTTGTGAATATGATAGCGCAAACTTGGTGTATTTGTAATGCATTCTTATGAATTTAATGACCATATGTTTTAATTAATTTGAAAACTGTTGCTGGCAGTTGGTCAGGACAGGAGCTGGCAAAGCTCTTCACCAGGTAGTATCAAGGGGCTGTTTGACAGCTCCCTTCCTTATTATAAAAGCCTTTATGTGATTACATGAGTATTTGCTGAGAGGCCGGGTGATGTTTTCATTGTGAGCTACTTGATGCTATATGGTACAACCATTACTTTTATCAAAAGAATATTTATACTTCTGTTTCAATAGTGAATGATGTCAGAAGTAACTCATAGGAAAATTAAAATGTCAAACAGCTGTATCTAGCAATGCTCCTACAGTGCTAAGTATTGGACTTGGGGACTCTGTAAATCAGGCATTTATTCCAGCCTTTTTTGGTTTGTTTGTTTTTTTTGGTGTTTGTTTGTTTGGTGTTGGGGTCACAACTAGCAATTCTCAGGGGTTATTCCTGTCTCTGCACTCAGATATTATGCCTGGAGGCGCTCAGGGTATCAAATGGGATGCCAGGGATTGAACCCAGGTTGGTCTAGTGCCAGGCAAATTATCTCTCTGCCTTTACTGTCTCTGGCCCCTGTTTCAGTGTTTTGAAATACCCAAATCCCCAATCCTCTTGCAATTTTTTCTTTCAGTCTTCATATATTTTTAATAGTGTTCTCGTAAACATAGATATCTTAACTGTGTTGTATGTGAAAAATAATAGAAATAACTTGACAGTGATATTAAATTTTTTTAGCTAAGTCTAGGGTACTAGCAATTTAGGATCATTATATAGTAGACGTAGACAAGTGATTGGGATGATTGAAAACAGACTCTGTCTCCTCTAATAAATAGGTGATTAGCCTATTTCTGAAATCATATTTATTCCATTGGTATAACCTTTTATTAAATTCCCAACTCAAACCAGACTACATTCTTTATTGTAGATTATTATTGTTAATTTTCATGTTCAAAACTGTAACTGTACTTTTCTTCACACTTATGTGCAAAATATAGTTTTAATGCATTATTAATCTCTCAAATATTACTATATTTTGAAAGATACTTTATTTTAAAATACAGAACTATTACTGTATTAATACATATTTCCAAGATGAAATTGTAATAGCCAAGATGAAAGTTAACATATGACAAAATTAAAATTTGAATATCAATATCTGCACACCAGTCTTTATCAGTGCTTGTTACTGTAAACATGACACTTGAAACCATGAGAGTACAAACTGAAATTTTAATTTATACATTTGGGAATATCAGTGTTCCTGATAAGTCTTTTAATTTTCTTATTTTTATATGAGCTTAAAGCCATTTCATATGCTTACAGGGGTTCCCAACTCTTCATTCATACAACCTTTACATATCTGTTATTTTTGTAGGACCTTCATCAAAAACACAGACTGACAGCTCTTCTTAAGTAGTAAGATCAAAACAAGTAAAAATGATCTGAAAATATAAGAGCTATTCACAAATAATATTCATAATTTGATGAAAAAAATCTCAAAAATAATCAATGCTGGGCTGGAGCAATAGCACAGCGGTAGGGCGCTTGCCTTGCACGCAGCTGATCCAGGACGGACCTTGGTTCAATTCTCGTATCCCATATGGTCCCCCAAGCCAGGAGCGATTTCTGAGCATATAGCCAGCAGTACTCCTGAGTGTCACAAGGTGTGCCCCCCAAAGGAAAGCAAAAACAAACAAACAAACAAACAAATAAATAAATCACCACTCTTTCTAGGACCTGAGAACCCTTTGGGCATAGTTTATATTTTTAGTCCTTAGAATCAGTCTCAACATCCCCATTCTCATTTTCTGTTTTATATGCTCTAGTGCCAAACTGAACTAGCTTGACTCAGTAGTTTACACAGTAGCCAGTATATGTTGAGTATTCCTGCTTCCTTGAAAATTTAAGAAGTGCCCTGGTACTGTGTATGGAATGCAGAATTAGCTCCTTATCTTTGGGGGCCCTAAGTCTGAAAATACTTCTTAATCACCAGATTCTGGGATTTTTTTTTTTTTTTCAGAAAACATGTCTTCACTTTCTAGATAAGAATCCAAGCTTATACGTTTTGATAAGATGTCCATCTTCAATAGCGTTATTGTTAAAGAATTAAGTGCTGAGACACCTAAAAGGATACTTTTGAAGATGTTGTGGTAATCTCAGTCTCCATTGCTTTTTGGGGGAAGATTAGGGGTTTATACCATACCAGCAAAGCTCAGGAGTTACTCTGACTTTGCACACAGGAGTCTTTTCTGGCCATGTTTGGGGAAGCTATATGAGTTGGGATGGAAATTAGGTTGGCTGCATGCAAGGTAAACTCCCTACTTGTATTATGACTCAGGTCCCTCCAATGCATTTTTAGGCTCTGTCCTTCATATTTGACTTCATGTTGCTTGAATGCAGCAGTGCTAGAGGCCACAGGGCCACCTTGTGGTGCACAGGGATCATGCCATGCTGGAATCAAACCTGGGGCCTCAGCATGCCAGGATTGTATTCTTATACTGTCTCCAATTCGTTTATTTTTATATCTGTCTCAGATTTATGAGCAATAGAGCTTCTCTGTTCAATCCATATTGTTGGGCATACATTCAGGTAGATGCAAATTTTATGTTAACAATTAAAAGTTGACCTCTTGTGGCATCTTGATTTATTAGAAAACTGTGGAAAGAGGCTGTAAATGTAGCTATTTTGCTTGTTTTCTTAAAACAGGAATTGTAGGTTTAGCTGCCAAGTCACAGAGATGGCAGGTATGAATACAGGACATACATTACATTTTTATCCTGAAATTTTATCCTGAAATCCTGAAGTTCTGTGACATAATCTCTCAGGATGACACTGTCTTGCTTGAATTGCATTTTAGATTTCAGAAAATGAGGCACATTAAACATGGAAAAGGGCAGAAGTCAGATTTCTAGATAGGACTGCTTTTGGACAAGTCTCTTTGTCCAGAAGTATGAAGGTGTTCCTAAGTAAGTCTTACATAATCTCCAAAACACTGTTTCATTTCCAAAATACATGAATCCTATCATTCACCTAAAGCTTTGCTATTATTCTTTACATAAACAGGAAATTACTGTGGCAACTTATTTGTAAATTTGTAAATATAATGTAAATAAGCTACCTTCTAAATGACCATTTAAATCTTTTCTCTGTATTTGTCCATAGAGCCATAATGTTTACTGACATGTCTTCCTGTGCTGTGGTCCTTAATTGGGAAGTACTTCTTAGAAGAGAATTATAGTCTTCAAATGGGATAATTCCATGGTTTAAAAGTTGCCACAAAGGAATTCACTGGCATTAGAACAAAACCAGATTTATTCCTCAATACTTGTCCCTGAGGTTCTAAAATGTTACTATAAATGCAGAACATTCCTATAGTTACAGAGATTTATTTTCAGGTTAATTAGTTACTCAGTGTTTTCCTGGAAAGTTCATATGCTTTAGAATGTACTGTGGACTGGGCCATCAGAAAGATATGAGAAGCAGAATGCCCTGTTCATTAAATGTCTGGTGTGATAAAAGACTTGTAGGTGATTTATGATTTCTTGGATCTTTTAAATTTAAAATAATTATTTTAAACATTCATTAATATGCAAATGTTCTGTTTCATTGAGATAGCAGAGTTAGAAAACCCAAGAGGGAACAGAAGTTTTTTTTGAATTTGATGTATTGCCATAATTATTTTGAAATTTTCATATTTTTCTAAAATATTTTTAATGGCAAAATTCTTAAAATTGTAATTCCTTTTAGTTTGTCAGTATTTTAATATTTAAAAATATGACACATTCCGTATATAGAACTTACTCATCATACTAAGAATATTTTGAGTTTACTTTTAGTAACTATATAGACTAAAAAGGAAGCCTTTTATCTAAGTAAATGTATGTATTTAAATTTTAGAAAGCACTTTTTCTCTTTCTCTTATTTATTTCTTTAAATAAAACTGTTTTACTTTAAAAATAATCAACCCAAAGAAACAGGTTTTGTCAAAGAAACTAAAATTAAATTGAAAAATAAAATGTGTAAACTAAGAGAATAAACTGCAAGATATAAATATTTGTAGGTAAAATAAACATTTATATAGGGATTTGTTAGAATGTTAAATATAATATTCTTGTGTTGTAAGAGAAATAATTCTATTTGAATTTCTTTTTGTTATTTTTAGTTCCTACTGGATCCTTTAAAAGAATGTTGATTATAGTAGAATGATACAAAATATTTTCCCCTGCACTCCTCCTATTCCCAAGGCAATATAAATCTGTCGCATCAAAAACACCTAAGAGAAAAATATCAGGATTTATATTTAAAACCTACACGTCAATGTTTCAGTGCTTGTTTTGTGGCAGAAAGTAAGCAGATTTTTGTCTTTGGTATAACTGGACTAGAGAAATTTAAAAAAAAAAAACAGTGTCATATAAAAGGGAGTGGAACTATGTATTTTTTTTTCCTAGAGTAGGATAAAAAAAGATCCTTAAGAATAAGTCTCTAGAATATCTTTATCAAACTGAAGCAGCTGCTGTGTAGAAATATGTCATATAGTAATGAGTTTGAGAAAAGAAACAAGTGATTGTTGTCTTCATGAACTTTTTAGCACTAGCGTGCTTCAACAATGCGAAGGACAAAAATTTTCTACAAGACAAAATTTGATTTGCTCTAAACTGTCACCTTAAGTATTTAAGAACCACCTAGTGGTTATGTCAGGCAATGGAAGTATACAATATAGTAAAATGTATTGGGTAATTTCATTAGGAAAGGGGGGTTGACCTAAAATCCTAATTCATTATGACTTTAGGATTTTGAGAGCTTCTAAGAATACACTGAGCAACTTTAATTATGGGCACAGTAATAGTTATCAATAACTAGAATATTTACCTTTATGTTGTCTATGGATTACCCCACATGATCTGAATCTATTGATGTGGATATAATTCCAAACTCCCCTTTTCATCAGCTATAATTTGTCAGTTATAATTTATGTTCTATAACCATACACAGCATCCCTGATTATTTGGGGGTCTAAGAATTTAGAACATTTTTCTCAACTTACTTTTCTGATGTATGTGATATTGTTATATATTATTTCTCATTTAATTGTTTGAATTATTAAAAATAAATTTGGCTAGGTATTATTGCTCAAAGATATTTTGCACTAAATGAAGTAGTTTTTTATTATAATTTGCCATATTTTATAAAAGAGAAGATTATCAAAATTGTTTCTCTCACTATTGAGAGGTAAGATAGTGGCTTTCAGGTCTTATTCCTGGCTTTGTGCTCAGGAATTACTCCTGCATGAACCTGAGGGACTACACAGAGAGTTGGGTATTGACCTAAGTGGACCACATGCAAAGCAAGTGACCGACTCTTTGAACTGTTTCTATAGTCCCTAAATTTCCTTCATTTTAAAGAACTTTGGCATTATTCATGTCATATTTTATATAGTATTTCTAATATCAATTATAGAATAAATGTTTGAGATAACTATAGGTAATTCTCTTTATTATATGTGTATGTAAACATTTGTATATATACATACACACATGAAATCTTTAGCTATATTATATAAAATTGCACATCTTATACACATACTTAATTTGTTTTTTTTGTTTGTTTTTGGCCACACCTGGTTGTACTCAGGGATTACTTTCGACTGGACTAAGGGGACCATATGGGGTGCTGGGGATTGAACCTGGACTGGCTGTGTGGAAGACACTATCACTATCCTAACCACTGTACTATCTTCTATTATATATTATTATATATCTCCTATTATATTATATATTGTATTATATAAATATATAATTTATATGTTAATATACATACACACTTGAATTAATTATATATATCTGTAATGTCATCACAATAATGAATGCAATAAACAAATCATCATCTTCAAAAAATTACTGTTTCTTTTTGATGATAAGAACATTGTAATTTTAATGGGAAAAGAGGCTCTTTAAATAGCTTTGGAAGTTAGCTAACTTTAACAATATTAAGTCTTTTAGAAATATTTTGTTATTTGTCTGTTTATCAGTGTGTTATAGTTTTAATATAAAAAGAAGTATTCACATTTGTTCTATGTATATTATTCTTTATATTTCTATTATAAATAGTTATTAGGTTTTCTAGGAAATTTAGTTAATTGGTGGTATATTGAAATGTGTTTTATTATATATTGAGTTTATGTTGGTATAGCAGAAATACTGGTTTGCTTGAAATTTTACTGAATCTTATTCTTAATTCTAAAAGTGTTTTGGTGGAATTGTTAGGAGTGACTATAAGATCATGTATGTCATCTGCAAACAAATACTTTTTTGTTTGTTCTGCTTAGACTCATATGACATATATTACTTTTTCTTGTTTACTTTTTCTGACGAGGATTTTGAATGTTATATTAACTATAAATGGGGGACAAGATGTCTGTTTTGTTCCCAGCTTTATTGTTTTTTAGGTAGTTTAGGTAGTTAGTCCTTCACCTTAGAATATGTTTGCTATGTGATTGTTATACATGATCTTTTTTATATTGAAGAACATTCCTTCTCTCCTTTATTGCATCATCAAAGTGTATGTTGCATTTTATGAAATGCTTTTCGGCATCTATTCAGACCATCATGTTTTTTTATTAAATTTAAACATTATGGTTACAGAGTTGTTCATAATACATTTATTTCACAGAAAATGTTGTTCGTGATTGAGTTATAGTTATACAATGTACAACAAGCTTCATCTGTGCACATTTCCCACCACCAGTATCCTTAGTTTCCCTCTCATCTTCCCTTCCATCATATATATATATATATATTGGTTTTTGGGTTACACCTATTAACGCTCAGGCGTTACTCTTGGCTGTGTGCTCAGAAATTGCTCCTCGCTTGAAGGACCACATAGGACGCTGGGGTAGCAAACCAAGCTTCGTCCTAGGCTAGCACAGGCAAGGCAGACATCTTACTTCTTGCACCACTGCTCCAGTCCCACCATCATATTATTTTTATTCTTCATTATGTTAATGTGTTATAGCAAGATTACTGATTTGCCTGTGTTAAATTATACCATTTTACCCTGGAGCAATGGACCTTGTTTCTGGTATATAATTTTTTTGTGTGAGTGCTGTTTAATTTTGTTTGCTATTATTTTGAAGTTTTTTTGTGCCCATGTTTATCAGGGATAATGGCCTGTGATTTTTCTTTTTTTGTGATAATTTCTGTGACTTTAGATAATACTGGCCTTGAAAAATTAGTTTGAAAGTGTTCACTTTTCAATTTTTGGGAAAGTTTGACAAGGATTAGCATTAATTCTTCTGTAAATATTTAGTGGAACACACCAATGAGGCCATCTGGTCTTGGACCTTATTGAGAATGTTTAATTACTGAGGCTCAATCCCTTTACTAAGTGGCGATCTGTACAGGTTTTCTATTTCTTTATTTTTTGTTCTTGGTAGGTTTTGTAAAACACTAGTTTTTACTTTAATTGACCTTAATAACATTTTCTTATCAATCTCTAGTCGTAATATTTATTACTTCCTTTCTTCTGCTAATTATGGACTTAAGTTTATTTTTTAACTTCCTGGAGATATAGTTTTAGATTGTTTAAGATGATTCTTTTTCCTTATTTTTGCATTTATGATAATATTCACTTCTATAACTATTTTGCAGCATTCCATAAGTGTTGACATGTGTTATTTTTGTTTGTTTCAAATGCTTTAAATTTTTTTCCTCCAATTCTTCATGTTTTGGGAGTGTTTTATTTAATTTTCATATATTACTAACTTTGCTTTGTTAGAGTTGCTCTTTCTTTTAGGCACTGTGGTTTGTAATACTGTTAATGATAGGATTTTTATGCATAAAAGGGTCCAGCACCACACCCTTTATCATAGTGTCCACTTCCCTCCATTGTCCTAGTGTTGTCACTCACTTTTTCCTGCAACCTAAGCATCCTTTGAAGTTCATTTCTCAGTTTCTATTTTCTTTGGGAATTTGTTATTTCATTACACTGTTTCTTTATAGTCCACATTTGAAAGAACATTCTGTATCTGTCTTTATACTTCTGTTTGTTGTTGTTATTTTGGAAATTAGTTCATACCCATTGATACTCAGTGCTTACTTCGGCTCTGCACTTATGCATTACTCCTGATATATATCATATACATATATGTATATATAGCTTCATATATATCCACATTGTGTCACTTAGAGCATCATTCGGGATGCCAGGGATCAAACCCAGGTCAGGCATGTACAAGGCAAACACCCTACCCACTGTACCATCACTTTAGCCCGTCTCTCCTTCTGATTAACTTCACTTACCATGATACTCTCTAGATCCAGTTATGTATAATAGATTATGTGGTTCCTCCTTCCTTCCTTCCTTCCTTCCTTCCTTCCTTCCTTCCTTCCTTCCTTCCTTCCTTCCTTCCTTCCTTCCTTCCTTCCTTCCTTCCTTCCTTCCTTCCTTCCTTCCTTCCTTTAATATAACTATTTTTCTTTTGATACTTTCTGTATTTCTTATTGAAACTTAGAAAGATGTGAGGGGAGAAAAAGGGAGAAGTTCAAGAGTTCAAGCTTTTTCAAGAGTAAATACAGGCTTCTAGTGGGAATAAGAAAGCAAAGAAACATAAACAAGCAAGGTACATGTTAAAAGGAGAATATGGGCTGAAAGAGCAAGTTATTTAATCTTTTTCTTATAAGCAGAGTAGTATTCATTGTGTAAATATACTATAGTTCCTTTATCTAGTCATCTGTTCTTGGACACTTGAATTGTATCATTGTGAATAATGCTGCAGTGACCATAAAAGCACAAATCTTTTTTTTTTTTTCTGAAGAGTCTTGGGGCCCTTTGGAATAGTTGCTAGACCATATGAAAGCTCAATTTATATTTTTTTTTGAAAATTTTACATGTTGCCTTTCAAAAATGTTAGATCATTCAGAATACATTTCCACAAACAGTGGATAATTGTGATCCCCCCCACACACATTCACAACATTGGTTAGATTTTTTTTCCTTTGTGATATATGAGGTGATATTTCATTGTTGTTTTGATGTACACTTCTCTGATAATAAATAATATGTGTGTCTTCTTTGAGGATATTATATTTATTCCCCCCATTTTTTGTTGCAGCTGACTTTTATTTTTTAAGTTTTGCAGATGCTTTATATGCCTGGGTTTTAATCCTTTGTCTCATGAGTGGTGTGCAAATACTTCCTCTTACTTTATAAAGTATCTTTTTTTCTGGTCATTCTTTTAAAGTACAGAATTTTTTGGTGTGATGTAGTTTCACTTATTTATATTTGCTTTCATTTGTTTGGCCAGTGATATTGAATCATTGAAGATACTTCTGGATTTGGAATCAGGAAGGGTTCTTCCTATGTTTTCCTCAACATAATTTATATATTCAGGTCAATGCTTTAAAGATTTAGTTATTAGACTTGAGTCCATGAAACACAAAGATAATATATTATTGGACTTAGATCTCCGAGATAGATTTAGAGAGTCAATTCTACTAGCAAGAGTTAAAAAAGCAGGAATAATCAAATAGACAACATTATATTAAAAAGTATTCAGAGGCTTCAGTGATAATTTATTGGGACAGAGCACATGCTTTGCTTGCAGAAGGCCCAGCTTCTATCTCTGCCAACATTTAAGGATCCTTGAACATTGCCAGGAGCAAACCCCTGAACAAAAACTGGAACAATCCCCTGAGTACTGCTCTGTGGCTCCAACCCTTCCTCTAAAAATAAATAGTGCCCCTCAAACCTTGAAATAAATAGTTAACATAAAAATTACCCATAGAATGAAAGAAGCTATCACTAAAACAAAAATGCAACTTAGCAATTGAGAGAATATTTTTTATATCACACCTCTAGTAAAGGTCACTCCCAAACTGTAAAGAAATCATTCAACTCAACAACAAAATAAAAGCAGGTCAGTAAAAAGTGGTCAGAAGATATGAACAGACATGGCTCCAATGAAAACATATATTTGGCCAAAAAAACACATGAAGGAAACGCATATCAAATCACAATCAGATATCACCTCATACTGGTGAGAATGGGATGTCAAAAAGATAGGAAACAAACGTTGATGAGAATATGGAGAAAAGTAAAGTCTGATCTACTATTGGTGAGGTTGTAATGTGGTACAGACACTATGAAAAAAAATGGTATGGAGATTCCTTAGTAAAACCTGAAAATGAAAATATCAAATTTTCCTTCAGTACCTTTCCTTTATCTTTATCAGAAGAATATGAAAACATTAATTTGAAGGAATATTTGTACCTCTTTGTTGTAGGACCATTAATACTATTTCTATAACCTGGAATGAACCTGAATATCTTCTTATAATTGACTGGATAAAGAAACAATTATGTTTTAGTATATTCTGTTTAAGAAAAGATGAAAATATTTTTGAGGACAAAATGAATGGAACTTATATGACTATGCTAAGTGAAATAAGTCAGGAAATCAAGACAATTCCTGGATGGTTTACTTATAGATGGAATATAAATAACTAAATAAAATGAACAGGCATGCCTGAGACAAAATTTTCATAAATGGTGAAAACTGTCATGGTTGCTAGATGGAAATAGAGAGAAAGAAAGGATGACTAGCGTAGTTAATTTGAGAGTTAGAGGATCATAGAATTTTTGTGGTGGGAGCAGTGAGTCTTTGAAACTAAACTATAAACTAAAATTCTATTGTATCTTTAAATAGTAATTATTGAAATACAAAAACTTACTTTTGTCATTTTGTTAAGTGCCTTCTGTTTTGTCATTACTATGCTTGGTCTTAGCCAAAAGGCCAAGAAGATATTGTTTTGCTATTTCTTTGTTCTTGTCTTGCCATCTTCCTTTGTAATGTGTTGAGTTTTAGCAGTGGTAAAATTTGATCCTGTGTACTTTATAATCTATTTATATTAGAGGTTTTTGTGTTTTTAAATTATTTTATGGTAAAAAAATTATTTTGTGGCTACAACAGTGCTCAGGAGCCTGTTTGAGGTTTGTGCTTGATGTGGTGTGGTGCTAGGGATCAAACTTGGGCTTTCTGACTGCAAAGCTTGTTAAGCCTATTGGACTATCACTCTAGCCATAGAGGTTTCTTTGTTTTTTTTTTCTAGTCTGGTCATTTATTCTGTATGTCAGTTTTACAATTTGTTTTATCCTTTATATGGTTTTCTTTTGTGTGCATTCTTATTTTGTTCATGTATCATTTTTCTGACGTCATATAGGTGTCTATTTTATAGTTTACTGATCTTCAAGATGATTGTTTTGTCAAGTAATTCATAGATCTCTGATTTGTGGTATTATATTTGATACCTATTTTTCTCCTTTTGTAGCTTTAGATTTTTCTTTTACAAGTTTTGCTTTGGTGCCTGCACATTTGTAGAAAACTACTCTTCCAATCTAAGCAGATTGGCTTTGGCAAGAAGGAATTCACCAATCATGTAGAAGTTTGGGAGCCTCTCACATCTCTTTGAATACATATGAATATTCTACTCTTTTTCTCAGCCTCCTGGGAAGAATTCTCATTATGGTTTACCTTCTCACACTCCAGAACTATTCTTCATACTTCCTAGGAAAGTGCATTGAGTGTAGGGGCTTATACATTTCATTTCTTTTATGTTGCTTCCTCCTGAAAAAGTCTCAGAATTGTGTGCCAGTTTCACACATCTTTGTCAGCTACTAATATTTGTCTGAACAGTGCAGAATCTAGCGAGGTACATATCAAGTCTGGTTGGTATAATCTATGCTATCTGCTGAGAATCCCAAGGACAGAGGGAGCACATCCCAGTTGTTAAGTTTAGATGTCAAATGCTACCATACATCCAACCTCTGGGAATCTAACTGGTTGCTATAAACTATCTACTCTCTTGGTCCTAGCTGCTCTGAAGTTTTCTAACTATGTTAGGGTTTTAGTCCTCTGAATAAGGCCAATTAGGAGAGTTCTCTTAAACAGTATGTACCCTGAAAGCTGTGGACCATGGTGAACTGTAATTATCTTTTCCACCATGATAGATATCAGTACACAAGGAATCTTTCTCAGATCTAATCTGTCCTGACTTGGGGTAAGCCATAGTTAAGTAAAACTGCTGTAGCCATTTCAGTGCAATTCTTGGATTTTTCTAGATTACTGCATCTTCTTAATTGACATTATAGCATATGGGTTCTCATAATAGCATTCTTGTCTGCTGAACCCAGTCTTTATATAATTCTAACTGAAAATTGAGAAATCATCAGGGAGATGCAAATCAAAACAACGATGAGATACCACCTCACACCACAGAGAATGGCACACATCACAAAGAATGAGAATAAACAGTGTTGGCGGGGATGTGGAGAGAAAGGAACTCTTATCCACTGCTGGTGGGAATGCCGTCTAGTTCAACCTTTATGGAAAGCGATATGGAGATTCCTCCAAAAACTGGAAATCGAGCTCCCATACGATCCAGCTATACCACTCCTAGGAATATACTCTAGGAACACAAAAATACAATACAAAAATCCCTTCCTTACACCTATATTCATTGCAGCACTATTTACCATAGCAAGACTCTGGAAACAACCAAGATGCCCTTCAACAGACGAATGGCTGAAGAAACTGTGGTACATATACACAATGGAATATTATGCAGCTGTCAGGAGAGATGAAGTCATGAAATTTTCCTATACATGGATGTACACGGAATCTATTATGCTGAGTGAAATAAGTCAGAGAGAGAGAGAGAGAGAGAGAGAGAGAGAGAGAGAGAAACGCAGAATGGTCTCACTCATCTATGGGTTTTAAGAAAAATGAAAGACATTCTTGCAATAATAATTTTCAGACACAAAGGAGAAAAGAGCTGGAAGTTCCAGCTCACCTCAGGAAGCTCACCACAAAGAGTGATGAGTTTAGTTAGAGAAATAACTACATTTTGAACTGTCCTAATAATGAGAATGTATGAGGGAAATGGCGATCCTGTTTAGAGTACAGGCAGGGGTCGGGTGGGGAGGTGGGAGACTTGGGACATTGGTGATGGGAATGTTGCACTGGTGATGGGTGGTGTTCTTTACATGACTGAACCCCAAACACAATCATGTATGTAATCAAGATGTTTAAATAAAAAAAAATAAAAAAAAAAAAGAGAAATCTCTAAAGTTAGGAACATAGTATAAGACATTTACTCCATCCAGTCCTCTGTTAGACAATAGACATTTAAATGGAAGAGTAAATTGTTAATCCATCGCTAATTTATAAGGTGCTTCTTGTCAAATCAAAAGTTTTTAACACTTTGGGTCACTAGAGCCTCATCTTAAAATAAGATTTAAACTAACCAGTTAACAGTGATAAGGCGGAAATTAAAGACTCAAGCTCTAGTTTTTTCTAACTGCTTTATGCTGCCATGATTATTATCATAAAAAGCTTTAATTTTGTGTCACTTTGAATTTAGGCTATGATGTCAAACTGTGCTAAAAAAATTCTCCAGTGGCTGGAACTATTCAGCAACAGCTGTTGCTCTACCTGCAAGAGGATTTTTAAAATAAACCTGCCAGTCAAAATATCCTTATATGCTGTTTAAATTATTACTATCGTAGTTGCTGGTTATGTATATAATGGTTGAGTCTAGTTGTGGGAATTGTTTTTAGCTACTACTAATTTAAATCTATGGAATAAAGTTGATTTGGGATGATGGTTTCCACTACAAAGACTTAGAATTGAAGAATAGTTAGATGTTAGAGAAGCTAATAAATTGTTATGTTCTATATTTGTTCTGTATGTTCTGTATTTCTAACATTGTGAAGGCACAGAGAATTTCTTATATTTATATTATAAACATATATAATTTCCAAGAGTTTAAGTAAAGGTGGTTATTCCGTCGTCGTCCCCCCACACCCCTATCACTTGTCTACTTGATTAAACTGATTCATTAAGCAAAATGTATCTGAGTATAAAGATTGTGATTGAAATAAAACTTGAGGGACTCTTAGGATGTGGGGAGGATATCTTCACTATGTTCTTCTTACACTCTATTTTTAATGCATAGACATCTCCACCAAAAAGTGGAGAATTTTGTTGTATGTAATTTTAAAATTCAATTTTAATTTAATTTAAATTAATTTAAAATTCAAAAGAATTAAAATAACAGTCATCCTTTCTTTGTTATCCATGAACACAGAACCAGCAGTAAGGCCTGAGCAGAGCTATATGGGGTCCCAAAACAAGAAAATAAGTATGAAACAAAACACTTTTATAATAGAATAATATGCACAAATTATTTATGTATTTTGGCATTCTAGAAACTTTGTGGGATCTTTGAGGAATTAAATTTTTACCATAGGGGCCAGCGAGGTGGCACTAGAGGTAAGGTGTCAGCCTTGCAAGCGCTAGCCAAGGAAGGACCGAGGTTCGATCCCCTGGCGTCCCATATGGTCCCCCCAAGCCAGGGGCAATTTCTGAGCACTTAGCCAGGAGTAACCCCTGAGCATCAAACAGGTGTGGCTCAAAAAAACAAAACAAAAAAAAATTTTTTTTACCATAAAAAATTTGGTTCAATAGTCTTATATTGGGGCTGAAGCAGTGGTGCAAGCAGTAAAGTGTCTGCCTTGCCCACGCTAGCCTAGGACAGGTTGCGGTTCGATCCTCCAGGGACCCATATGGTCCCCCAAGCCAGGAGCAATTTCTGAGCACATAGCCAGGAGTACCCCCTGAGCATCACTGGGTGTGGCCCAAAAAGAAAAAAAAAAAAGAACTTTTTTCTCAGAGCAGATTCAATGGTCACAGAAAAAAAACTTGCAGGCAAATGTTCTTACATCCCAGTCACACCAAAAACAAAAGCCAACGAACAAGACAAAAAAAATAGTCTCATATTTTAAGTTATTTAAGAAATGAGTTTATTAGATATATAATTAAAATATTTTAGTCACCATGATTTACAATTTTACAATACTGTCAATTATATGCTTAGTATATACAATGTTCTAATACCACACTCCTCCACAGTATCTATTTCCTTATACCATTATCTTATTATTACAGATTTAAATATAGATTTTACCTATATGTTTAAATATTATTTATGAAATTATAATATAACAATATGTAATGATATGTTACAATATACTATAGATTATAATAAAAATATAATGGAATTTTACAAAATTATAATAAAATTATTTTTTAGTGAAGTATTCTTGCCTGGATTTTTAAAGAGAGGCTTATTTTCATATCAAGATATTTGCTGCATTTTTGGATTCTTTGGGCAGGGAGAAATGTACTTCTCAAAATTTTTTGAAGATAGATTCTTAGGAAAAATAGAAAAGTTAGTAAATTGCTTTTACCATATAGTAATCAATTACATATGGACAGCAACACAGACATCAGAGACATAGCACACACTATACTGTGTATATTTTATTATTTTGGAAGCTTATTTTGATTGTATAGGGGTGGGAATCAGAAATCAATTATTTTCAGGTGCCCAGTACTGCTTTTAAAATGTTAAATAGAGAACACAGAAGTATAAGTATGTAGTATTGTCGACCTTTGGCAGCAACTAGCTACATATTTCCACATGTAATTTGTTTAAACTGAAAAGATCTGTTGAGATAGGGTGATATTTGACATTAGAAAAAGCACAAACTAAGAATCAGATTTTGAAAACAAGGACTTGTCAATGATTTACCTGTCCTTAAGTCCCACCTTTTCTCAGTGTGACAATTTATAATCTTATATAGAACCTTGTCTAGATGATGACTCCAACCTTAATTCCTTATGCCTTTTACTAAAGAATTCATTATTGTCTGTATGAGTTTGCTTAACTTGATTTATAAGCATGTGCGCACGTGTCTGTGTGTGTGTGTGTGTGTGTGTGTAGGTGTGCAGGTGTGTAGGCTTTTGGAGTTTTTCTTTACTTTTTAGAACTTTTGTTTGTAGGCCATACTTAGATGTGGTCTGAGTTCACTTAGGACTATGTACATCTGACCATGAGTAATTTTGACAGAGCCTGATGGGTAAGCTTTTTTTGGGCTGATTAGCTTTATACTGGAGTTCTTAGGTATCACAAAACCTGTAAAGGTTGTAGAAAGTGACTAAGGGCAGAATATAAAATGAAATGTGTTTGATAGCTATATATTATTTTAAGAAAAAGGAATTTGGGGAGCAGATGATGGGAGGGAAATTGGTGGTGTGAAATTAGCCCTAGATGAAGGGCAGTGTCCGTGAAAATTGTATGAATGACTGAAACTCAACTATCAGCAACTTTTAAATTCAGTATTTCATGATGATTCAATAAAGAAAAAAATACAAAGAAATTTTATGATAAGGATGCACAAATTTGGGGGGGGGTGGGGAAGGGGATACTCAACAATGTTCAGGGCTTACTCTTGGCTCTGTTCTCAAATGTTACTCCAGGCAGTGCTCAGGAGACCATATGGGATGCCAGGGATCAAACCCATGTCTACTGCATGCAATGCAAGTATATTACTCTGGCCCCAGGGATTCATAAATCGGATTAAAAACAAAAAGACAACCCTGAAAGTAAAAAGCTGTCCTTTACCACGTATCAGTAGGATCTAGCCTTTTTTGTTTCTTTTTATGATGTTAGTAACTGAACTCCAAAGTACCTCTGACATGGAAGGCCCATATTCTACTACTGTGTTCCTTTCCCCAACTCTTTATTTCTCATTACCCACTGATTATCTAGGCAGATACATCAGATGTATTATTCTCTCTATCTCTCTGCCTCTCTCTGTCTTTGTCCCTTCTCTTCCTTCCCACTCCCATATATCCACCACATCTTTGTCTTTCTCCTTGTACTCCTCAACTTTTTCTTCCTCCCTCCCTCCCTCCCACCCTTCCTCCCTCACTCACTCCTTCCTATGCTTACTATTATTCACACTCCTATTAGTCTGTGTATTTGGGTACTTCCCTGTCATTGTATTCTTAGCCAGTTTCTTGTTGTTTATACTTGAGACTATTTCATCTGACTGGCTAAACAAATTCCATCACTTGTTCTAAGCAGACCTTTTCATGTCTGTCTGCCTCATAGATCACTGATTAGCCTTGAAACTGTCCACCTCTGAGACAGTAACTACTCACTGATAATAGCAGATCAATGGTGTATTCCCCAATTGTAGATAATGTGGATTTTCTTAAAAGTTTGAGAAGCAGTCAGCTTACATTTACAAATCTGGTATTTTTGGACACCTTGGACCTTTCAGGAATGGGTGGTGGTAGTGGAATAAGGAGTAAGAAAAGAATGGAATTTTTATAGACTATTTAGAAGGCAGATGAGGCACTAAGTGTTCTGTCATTCTTATTTAATCAGTCAAGGTAATTTAAGTGACATTCTTAATTTAATTGAGTAGCACAAATAGGATTTGAAGTTAGACCTGTTATTGATTGTTCCCCAAAGTGACTTTTAGCCCCAAATACACAAAAGTCTCTTACTACTTTCATTAAATATTAGTTATATATATATCATCTTCTATGTGCATATATATTTTTAGTTCAAGTACATATGTATTTAACTTGTAGATGATTTAGTATATAAATAGAAGGAATGCATGCTCTATTCTTTTTCTTTCTTTTTTTTGGGGGGCAGGGTCACATGTGGCAGTGCGCAGGGCTTACTTCTGGCTCTGTGTTCAGGGATCATTCCTAGCATCCCATTCGGAGAACCATATGGGGCACTAGGAATCATAGCTTGGGTGCCCACATGAAAGGTAAGCACTCTCCTCACACTGTCCTACAAGTATGGTCTCATACTCTATTCTTCCTACATATACAATAGGTTCTTTCAAGGGTGTCTCCAAGATGATAGTCAGATGTTCTGAGGAGTCTACTAGGGATTCTTGGCCAACTGAGCTGTTGGTTCAATGCAATACAGTTTGAATCCTACAGTGCCAGAGATACCTGAGCCACCATGGCATTGCTCAGTTCCACACTTTCTTTTATTTTGGACCTCCAGGATTGTGCACTGCAATACTCAGGGGACTATACGATATTGGGAATTTAACCTAAGTTGGGCAGATGCTACTCCAGACCTCATTTACAATAGTTTCCTAGATATTAATTTTATTAATTTAAATGTACTTCTGCCTACTAAATGATAATCTTACTGCCACCTTATAGTAATAAAATTCTGAACAGCATCTAGGATTCATTGAAATTTGAGATCATGGTTTTCAACCTTTATTCATAATTAGATAAATTAATACTATTATTTCCTGGTAATAGTTTTTGTTTATACATAATTTACATATAGTAACTTATACTCTTTTGGTGCACAGTACAAGTTTTAACAAATGCAGAGAAGGATGTAACCACCACCAAATAATGGTATTGGATGATTAGGTTACCTAGGAAGATTTTTAAGTAGTCCTTTGTAGTTAAAAACCTCTCCTCATGTCCTCTTACTAGACCCATTTATTCCATTTTTGGTCCCTCTAGTTTTTCCTGTTTAGGCTGTCATAAGAATGGAGTCATAGGGCTGGAGAGATAGCACAGCGGTGTTTGCCTTGCAAGCAGCCAATCCAGGACCTAAGGTGGTTGGTTCGAATCTCGGTGTCCCATATAGTCCCCCATGCCTGCCAGGAGCTATTTCTGAGCAGATATTGAGGAGTAACCCCTGAGCACCACCAGTTGTGGCCCAAAAACAAACAAAACAATGGAGTCATACAGTAGCTTTTTGAATCTGAGTTGATCATTAATAAAATGTTTAGATTAATACATGATGTTGCTTTGTCTAGTGGCCTGCTCTTTTTATTGTTAATAGTATTTGAGTTTTTTATTTATTTAAACATCTTGATTACAAATATGATTGTGATTAGGTTTCAGTCATGTAAAGGACACCCCCTTTCACCAGTGCAACATTCCCATCACCAATGTCCCAAATCTCCCTTTATCCCACCCCACCCCCACCTGTACTCTAGACAGGCTTTCCAGTTTCCTCATTCATTCACATGATTATGGTAGCTCTCAGTGTAGTTATTTCTATTACTGCACTCACCACTCTTTGTGGTGAGCTTCATGAAGTGAGCTGGAAGTTCCAGCTCTCCTCTCATTGTCTCTGAGGATTGTTACAAAAATGACTTTTATTTTTCTTAAACCCATAGATAAGTGAGACTATTCTGCATCTCTCTCTCTCCCTCTGACTTATTTCACTCAGCATGATAGATTCAATGTACATCCATGTATAGGAAAATTTCATGACTTCATCTCTCTTGACAGCTGCATAATATTCCATTGTATATATATATATATATATATATATATACCACAGTTTGTTTAGCCATTTGTCTATTGAACGGCATCTTGGTTGTTTCCAGAGCCTGGCTATTGTAAATAGTGCTGCAATAAATATAGGTGTGAGGAAGGGGTTTTTGTATTGTATTCTTGTGTTCTGTTAATAGTATTTAATATCTAATTAATATACTATTTATTAAATACTGATTTTCTAACTTATTAAACTCATTTTAATTTTTGTTTCTTTTTGCTTTGTTTTTGTTGTTTTTGTTTTGGGGCCACACCTAGCGGTCCTTAGGGGTTATTTATGGCTCTGCATTCAGAAATTACAACTGGCAGGCCTAAGGGAACATATGGGATGCTGAAGATCAAACTTGAGTGGCCTCTTGCAAGGCAAGCACTCTACCTAATGTGGTAACACACTGGCCCCCAGTTTTGTTGCTTTTTAATCTTTTTCATTTACATGTAAACAATGACATCTCTTTGAGATACAAAAATTATGGGTTTCTTTCCTTATTTATGAGCTTCTTATGAACCGAGATGGTCAGTCTTACACTTTATATCATATGGTTAAGGAATTCGTATGATTATTTTGCATTTTACTATCTGGTGTTTTCCTTGTCAGTAATTTGGTATTAGGAACCAGCATTTAATCTCATAAAATGCCGTATTTTTTGTATAGTTAGGTTATATTGTTTAAAAAACATAGGTTAATATGTCTTATAGTCCTCTCTGTTGACAGGATTTGAAAGAACATATGTTTTACTTTCTATAGGTGCTATGATACATTATAAAAATGAATAAAACTTTTTGCTAGAATTGGACTTCTTTTTTACACTGCTTAGTCACTCTTATATAAGTATCAAAAGGTCTAAGCATTTTAATCATGTTCAAGACTACCTTCATATTTTATGTGATTTTTTAAAAGGAGTTCTGACATTGCTTTAGTGAGTTCTCAAGACCTTAAAAATGAATCTTTAATTCAAGCAGATTATGATGAATGAGAGACATTTACAGTGTACAATCGCTATCAAGATGCAATTCTACTCTGTAGTGCTTTATCGATTTCTTTCCTTCCACATTGCCACAACTCAGAATCTCTTCTCAGTAATTTAGGGCCACTAAAAACAAAGTGCAGTTTATTCTACACTTCTACCCTATCTACAAATTTTCTTATGGCATTCATAAAAAAAGTTTTATCTCGTAATTGTTTTTATTAGTATTTGTGAATTCCTTGTCTAGACTAGGGGTTATTCAGTAGAATTGAATCATTTTAGGATTGAAATATATAAATATAAGAAAATTAGGGGATTAGAAAATTGTATTGCAATGCTTTTATAAATAAAAGGACAGGATATCAGATATAATATTCACTGTATGGGAAGGAAGATGTTTAATGTCTAATGAGGTCATTAGAATAAGTCTTTATTTCTTTTTCTATTATCTGATTCTTCAGAGAAAAGAATATTCTTGGGAGGATTTATCAGGTTTATATTATTTGGTATATGATTTTACTTTGCCACTTTTAAGCATTTCTGATTTCGGTGAATTGCAAACCAGTTTCTGAATTTCAGAGGAAGATTCCTAAAACAATAGGAGAAAAAATTTTACTCCCATGATGGAGTCCAACTTGTGTGAGATATTTGCTGTGCCACTGAATCTCAGCCCATTATTCACCCAGTAGGAAATTATTATTATTATTATTATTATTATTATTATCATCATCATCATCATCATCATTAGGTTTTGGGTCACAGACAGTGGTGCTCAGGAATCACTCATGGTTTTGTGCCAAAGGACCATATTGGCTGCATGCAAGGCAAGTGGCTTACCTTCTGTATTGTATCACAGGACTTGTAGAAAATCTTTTTTTGTTATTTTGTCTTAATTTGAGGTCACATCTGATTGCATTCAGGGTTCACTCCTGGCTTTGTGATCAGAAATTACTCCTGGCCAGCTCAGGGAACTGTATGGGATGCTGGGGATCAAATCTGGATCAGTGGTGTTCAAGGCAAACATGCAACCTCTCTGTGCTATGGTAGTCTGAGGAATGGTATTTAAAATTCATATAATTTCTTAAAGACATTCTTCTACTCTAATTATTATCACTTATTGGAAACATAACATAATTCAGTCTGATAAAATATACCTAACAAAATCTCAGACTTCTTAGTTTTTCCAATGCTGCTTCTCTATGTATAAGGTATAGAGAGCTGCTGGAGCGGGAATGGTAATGTTCTGTGCAGAGTAGCTAGCACAGAGTAAAAGTAAAAGAAAGTGAGAAGTACCTCAAAACAGACAGTAAAGATCTTCCACAAGACAAGTTTGTCCACTATTATCTCTTCTATTCAAAGTACTAGTAGAAGTACTTGCTATAGCAGTTAGGCAAGAAAAAGATAACAAGGACATCCAGATAGGAAAAGAAGTTCCGTTTGTGGATGATATGATATACTAGGGTTTTAGAAAACCCTAAAGACTCTGTATAGTAAAGTGGCAGGCTATAAAATTAATACACAAAGATTCATGGCTTTTTTATATACAAATAATGAAAGATATTTAAAAAACAATCCCATTTATAGCTGTGCTTCAGAAAATTAGATACCTTGGAATAAGTTTAACTGAATCTATACAAAGATATATGTATAAAGAAAACTAAAAATAACTGCTTTAATAATAAAAGTGGACACAGGAAATCAAAACACATTCCCTGCTCATGTTTTTGGGAGGATTAACAAAATATTAAAATAGCAATACTTCTCATAACATTCTACAGATTTAATGCGATCCCTTTAAGGATACTCATGACCTTTTCTTAAAAGAAATAAATCAAACACTGCAGAAATTCATATGGAACAATAAATGTCCATGAATAGCTAAAGGAATCCTTGGAAAAAAGTATATGGGAAGCATCATTTCCCCCAAATTTAAACTGTACTATAAATCAGGAGTAATTAGAGCAACATGGTATTGGAATAAAAACAGACTCTCAAGTCAGTGGAATAGACTTGAATATTCTGACACTGACCCTCAGGTATATGATCAATAAATCTTTGATAAAGGGGCAAGAAATACAAAGTGGAGCAAGAAAAAACCTCTTAACAAGTGATATTGGGAAAATTGGTCAACTACTTGCAAAAAAAAAGTGAACTCAAACATATTTTTAACATCATGCACAAAAGTAAAATCAAAATGAATTAAAGATCTTGATATCAGACCTGAAACCATAAGGTACATAGAGGAAAACATAGGTAGAATACTTCTGACATTGAAGCTAAATGAATCTTCAAGGTTAAAACACCACTGGACAAGTAATTGGAAGCACAGATAAACAAATGGGACTACATTAAACTAAGAAGTTTCTGAAGATCAAAGGAAATGGTAACCAGGATATAATAACTGCCCATGAATTGGGAGAAATTATTCACCCAGAATCCATCTGATAAGGTTTGATACCTAAGATATATAAGGCCTGGTAGAGCTTAACAGGAAAAAAATTCTAACCCCATCAAAAAATGGGGAGAAAAATGAACAGAAACTTCCTCGAAGAAGAAATACATATGGCCAAAAGGCCATTGAAAAAAATGGGAAAAATGCTCCACATGGCGAAAATTCTACTATAATTAGTCACCAAGGAAATGCAACTTGAAAGAATTTTCCCAAGTGTTAGAAATATAAAATGTGCTACATGTGAACTTAATATTGGGGCCAAAGCGGTGGTGCAAGCTGTAGGGTGTTTGCCTTGTATGCGCTGACCTAGGATGGACCACGGTTTGATCCCCCTGGCGTCCTATGTGATCCCCAAGCCAGGAGAAATTTCTGAGCGCATAGCCAGGAGTAACCCCTGAGCATCACCAGGTGTGGTCCAAAAAGCAAAAACAACAAAAAAAGAAATTAATAGAGCAAAATATGGAGAAAGAACTGTATAAAGAGAAGACAATGAGATAAGCCGTTTCAATAAATATGAGATGCTTTTTTTTTTTTTTTTTTTTTTTTAGGGAAAGTACAAAGGGTGCTATAGAAGTCCATGTCAGAAAGAATTCAAATTCTTTTTTCGTTGGGTGGTAAGAAGGCTCCCAATCTGTGATTAAGTTACAAGATTTTTTGGTTTTTGTTCCTTATTTCCAAAGTGATAGATTTTCACATATATTTAATGGAGATGTGTAACTTTTTGTAACTTGTAATACTGCTTTATTAATGTTTAATAAATTGGTGAGTAACAAGTTAGTGATATATTTTTAATTGAAATCTAATTGTCATTTAGCTATAAGTAAAATCTAAATTTATTATAGAGAATAATGGCTTTTTTCATAAGCAGTCAAAATTATGCCTTTTCAAAAGGTGGGCATCTTTTATTTGGGGAAAATAAGTCAGATATTATAGAAAATAATTTTCACTGAAGTATGTCATTAACCAGATGAGATTTGAAGTGTTTTTATTATGGTATTGCATTTCAACATCTGCACTATGGCACTATCCAGATGCTCACTATAAAGTTAAATGGATCTTGACAAGTATTAAGTTGATTTCAGTGACTATACTATGTGAAATCATTGAAATGGAAGCCAAACCAGTTTTTTTTTTTTACTAATCTCTTCTCTAAATTTAACATATTTTAATTTAAATTATCACTGTGAAAGATATTTATTTTGTTTATGAGGATTAAGTTATTTGTTGAGCAACATCAAAATTGAACAACAAAAAAAAGCAAATGAGCTTTCTCCAAATTTTCTTTGAAACAGTAGCAAGTCATCTTTTGATTCATTAGTTGTAACTAAGATATATAATAGAACCTGGTTTATTTTTTATTTTTATATTTTTGGGCCAAGCTCAGTAAAGCTCAGGGCTTACTCCTGGCTCTGCACTTAGGGATCACACCTAGCAGGGTTTAGGGTATCATAAGGATTGAACCCAGGCTAACTGTATACAAAAGCAAGCACCCTACCTGCTGTACTATTGCTCTGGCCCTTGAAACCTTGTGTAAAAACAGAATTTATGCCAAAAGAAATAAACCTCAGAATAATAAAATATGTGGGTATTTATATTATGTTTTATAAAATTTGACTTGTGACAAATGAGAGGCTCATAAATAAATAAAATTCACTTATAATAAAACACATACACAGATGTGTGTATGAATGTGTGTATAATTGCATCCATCTATCCTGCCGACTAATAAGACAACAATGACAAAAAGGAATGATTTTTAACTAAAAGTTTTCTGTAAGTATACGTAAAAAAATACCTGTTAATGAATCTCATTATGTTGTGGAATGATTTTAAAGGAAATGGTGGAAGTCACACTGCTTTTAAACATTGTTCTGAAAATAAACAATATTGTTGGGAGCAGACTTCCCTGGCCATACATGTGTAAAATGTCCTAATAGATCTTATCCATTTCTGACATTTATTATTAAAGTTGATTTTAATCATAATGTAGACCGGAATCTCTTTTTGTTGCTTATCAAGCTGCCCCCCTTTTTAAATTAATGTGTTTCTCATTTATTCAGGAAGTCTCTAATGGCTTTTGGGGGAGGGGAAACTTATTAACTTCCTTCCTGAGTGATGTGGTGTTTTTATTTCTTGTTGAAATTGTGATCTCAGCCAAAAAACCAGTGGTGGAAGGAAGAAATAAGAAAAGAAGGGGAGGGGCCGGAGAGAAAGCATGGAGGTAGGGTGTTTGCCTTGCATGCGGAAGGACAGTGGTTCGAATCCCAGCATCCCAAATGGTCCCCTGAGCCTGCCAGGAGCAATTTCTGAGCATAGAGCCAGGAGTGGCCCCTGAGCGCTGCTGGGTGTGACCCAAAAAAACAAAAAAAGAAAAAAGAAAAAAAAAGAAGGGGAGGGATTAGAGCAATAGCACAGCAGTAGGGTGTTTGCCTTGCAAGCTGCCTACCCAGAACAGACCCTGGTTCGATCCCCTTCCAGGAGTGATTTCTGAGCACAGAGCCAGGAGTAACCTCTGAGCACTGCTGGGTGTGGCTCAAGAACTAAAAACCAAAAAAAAAAAAAAAAAGAGAGAGAGAGAGAGAGAGAGAGAGATAGAGAGAGAGAGAGAGAGAGAGAGAGAGAGAGAGAGAGAAGAAAAGAGCGGATGAGAGGGAGAAGTGACATAGAAAAAAATTAAAAAAAAAACTTAACAATGGGGAAAAGTTTAACAAAATAAACTTACATTAAGTTCTTAATAATTTACTTATATGAAAATATATTGTAAAACATTCTACTAAAAGATATTTTTGGTGATGATATTAATTTTACCAAATTTCTAAGTAATTGAAACAAAAAATTGCTCTAGTTACATTTTTATTTCATGAATTTTTATTTGAAGGTGGAAAGTAGCTAGTCATCTCATAATAACTAAGTTTTCTTGAATAGTATATTTGTTAATGTTATTACTAAAAAAAAAAGCATGCTGTCAAAATCTGGGATTGAGGCATAAATGGAAGGGCAGTGAATGGTAAAGTGTAGGAAAATACATAAAAATCTTCTTGGAGTTTAGCTCACTAAAAATACATATTTGATCATTTTTATTTATTTATTTATTTATTTTTTGGTTTTTGGGCCACACCCGTTTGACGCTCAGGGGTTACTCCTGGCTATGTGCTCAGAAATCGCCCCTGGCTTGGGGGGACCATATGGGACGCCGGGGGATCGAACCGCGGTCCTTCCTTGGCTAGAGCTTGCAAGGCAGACACCTTACCTCCAGCGCCACCTACCCGGCCCCATATTTGATCATTTTTATAGCAAAAACTATAGGGCATAAAATGCAACCAAATTTTATGTAATAGGGCTTTACAACTAATAGAAGAAAGAGATCCTTTGGGGAGATGAATTATAAAAAGCCTGACAAACACTATTCTGAGTATTAAAGAGACACTTTCTGTGGCCAGAGAGAAAGTACAAGGATTAAGGTACTTGCTTTGCACACTGCCAACGTCCATTAGATCCCTGGTACATCCAGGAAAATACCTCAGCACAGAGCCAGGAAGGAATAAGCCTTGACTGTAGGCAGTGTGGTCCCACAGATCCCTTGACCCAAACCAGAAATTGAAGTGGCACTTTTTGTAATCTACCCTAGAGTTTTGAAAGGGGATTTTGAGTCATTTCTCTACATCATTGTATTGAATCATTCCTCTACATCATTGTAATGTATTCCTTTCTTCCTTTGTAAAAGATCACAAAATATCTAATCTATTTTCATGATGTTTCTTTCACTTTTTTCCTACAAGAACTGAAGACAATGTCAAGTATATTTGGGAGGGTCTCCTCTTCTCCTTTCTAAAATATGCCTGCCTAAAAGATTCTTACAATTTTAGGGTGAACCTCTCAAACTTTATGGTTTATGTCAATGTACAAGTTGTCTTAGAGAAAATAAAACATAAGAGATAAAAAAGTTAGGAGAGTCCTGAGCAAAGGGCAATATATACATATACACACAGTTTATATATATATATATATATATATACATATATACACACATATATATTCTATGCACATTTCATCATGATTCTGTTTGACCTTACAATGTATTAGTAAACAATGTAGAATCAGTGTTGCTATTAATCATATAACAGAATTTAAGTGTTTCACCCAAGGCCACAAAGGAAGTGGGTGTTAGGGTTAGAGTGAAGATTCATACTTTCTTGTCTGGTTCTCAGCAGCAATGCAGTTTTATTATCATTTCTTTCTTGAACTCCTACTGGGCTCATAGTCTTCCTCCTGGCAGTTTGTATCCTTTATCAGAAATTGGCCTATTTTTAGTGCTGTTTTTTCAAGTGAGGAAATAATGTTGCATGCTGTGTTTTGTACACTGCTGTGAAAAATGAAGAAAATGTTTATAAATTCTGAACCTACTTATATTTCCATGTTCTTTATAATTACTAGAAGTCTATCATCATTGGATGAAACTTAAACTACTCCAAACTATTTTATGCTATTACAACCTCTCTAATAGGCAGCCTTTAAATAATTTTCTATAAATATTTTATTTGGTTTGTTTATATAGATATTTGCTTTCTTCATATATTTTCTGATTATAATATTTAGTTTAATTTGTATCGTAAAAATGTATACTCTGGGGATTGGAACAATAGCACAGCAGGTAGGGCATTTGCTTTGCACGTGGCTGATCCAATTTCAATCCCTGGCATCACATATGGTTCTCTGAGCCTGCTAGGATTAATTTTTGAGCACCAGCCTGGAGTAACTCCTGTGCATTGCCGGGTGTGGCATCCCTCAAAAAACAATCTGTATATGTGCTATGTAAAAAAAACAACTGAGTCATTGAGTGAAAAGTTGTGCTAATAGCATGTTTACTGCACATATTTTTATATCTCCCAGTACAAGAATGAACACAAGTAGTTACAATTCAGGAACTTACTTTGCTGATGTTAGTAGCTTTTTGCTATAAGACAAAATAAATCTAGACATTTTCCTTAATCTTAAATGAGTACAACTGGAAAAGGAATAAAATAGAAATGTGAGGCTGGAAGAGTAGTATAGTGGATAGAGCCTTTACTACACCACACACACACACACACACACACACACACACACACACACACACACACACACACACACACACACACACACACACACACACACACACACACACACACACACACACACCACAATTGACCTGGCTTTGATTCCCAACATCCCATATGGGCACACACACACACCACACAATTGACCTGGCTTTGATTCCCAACATCTCATAGGATCGGTCACACACACACACACACACACACACACACACACACACACACACACACACACACACACACCCCACGCACAATTGACCTGGCTTTGATTCCCAACATCTCATATGGTCCCCTGACCATTTCTTAGAATTTCTAAGTGCATAGTGAGCATCTCTATATGTGGCCCAAATCCCTACCCCAGAAACTAGAAAGGGTTACAAAGCCAGGCTTGCATCTCTAAAAGTTTTAAAAATTTGAGTATAATGCAATTACAAAAATGAATATGGTCTAATACTGGAAAGAACTTAGATACATATTTACTCATGGTCTTTTTTTCTTATTATGAAACCATGATATTCTACTTGACAATGTAATAACATAATATAGAAGAAAAAAATCTTCGAGTCTAGTTATAATTAACTTTTTTTTAATAATTTGGGAAGCCCTCCCACTCATTACTTGGGAGTCTGAAGGGCCCTTTCCCTATAGACTTAATCAAATAGATCAACATTTCAGTGGTAAGACTTGAGAGTGTGGTACAACTTAGGCTACCTGCAGGGCCACCCTGGTAATTCTTAAGAGCTCCACTGCTATACCTACCTGGGTGATGTTTGGGAGATGAGGTGTTCCTGGGGATGAATCCTTGTACTACTTTCTTGGCCCCAAACTGTTTTAATGCTTTTGAAAGAGACTGATTCCTAGTTAATTTTACTAATCACATGAGCTTTCCAACCCCCTGCCTTTAGGGAGCTCAGATCTAGCTTGCTAAATTATTCTACAGTTCCATGAAATACAATCAAGATTCCAAGTCCTGAAGTTATGTATTGATGTACTTAATAGAGATTTATTGACCAGATTTGCCTTATGTATGAGAATGAAACTGTTCAATTCGGCTCAGTTAAAATCAAGTAAGAGTTATTTTGAACTTATTGGGCTATTTGTGCAAATTCAAAATACAGAGTAAATAGGGGTTACTGTGATTTTTTTTTCCCTCCTGTTTTGTTTTTGGTTTACAACCAACAGTGCTCAGGGCTTACTTGTGTCTCTTAGGGGTCTTTCTTGTTGTGCTCAAGGGACCAGATGGTTTGCTGGGCATAGAACCTGAGTCAATTGCATGCAATAAAAATAACTTACCTGCTGTACTATCTTTCTGGCCCCATTTATGATCTTTTTCTATTAGTTTTAAAAAATAATCTTTAACTTTGCTTTTTATTTTCTATTCAGTAAAAAATATATATATATTTGTAAAAATAATTATGGCAACTACATAGCTATTGTTATAAAGTATTGAATTAGGTTTTATTAGTGCATATGTGATTATAAGATTTTATTGTAATCTTTAAAGAATTTTTAACTTGGTGGTACAATTTAACACCAGAAAATACTGGAATTAAAACATAGTATTAGAAGCTTTTAAATATCAGAGAAAAATATAAGTAAGTGCTAATTTATATTTAAGTATGAGAACAAATCAGTCCATCAGCTTGTAGAAGTATTTAAAACATGTTACCTTATATCTTTGATTTAGAAATCAATATGTATTTAAGATGGAGATGAGAGGAAGAGAGTAAGGACATATAACAGAAAAGGAAAAGGAGTATAGAATCCTCAAAAAGATTGCTGTCTAAGAAAAAAGGTTCCTAACAGAAACCCAACTGGCCTTAAATTATCATGATTAAATTCTATTAAATTATAGAGTACTTAAAAAGTATGTTTCCATTTTAACAGCCAATCAATAAATATTCAGTAAAATCAATACTATTAATTACAATTGAAGTGATATAAATGAATCATCCACTTATTCTTTCAATAGATACTGCCATTTTGTTCTGACAATATTAGATCACACTATCAAATATTTCTGTCATACATTTTTGTCCATATTTAAAAGATTTACTTCAGAACCTTAAAATTAATAAGATGCAGTCTAAACGTTTTTTGATCTACTGTTTGTTTTATTTAGTCAAGATTTATTCTTTTCTCTAGAAACCCAAACTATAAGAATAATTATTTTGCTTAAAATTTTCTACTAATTGTTACTTTAGTAGACTCTCAGATCATTCTTTGTCAATGAATTTGAGAAAATGTATATATTCAGATTCTAAAGAATATATCAACATGGCCACTTTTTTGTTCGAAGATTGGCATTAGGTAGCAGGTAGATTTCCTTTGAAAAGTAATTTTTATAAAAGTAGTAGATCAATAAATCTGCTGATTTTTTTATTCTCCAGTAGCCTAGCCAACAGTTTCCATGGATTCATAATATTTTACTAAAATCAATGAAGAGAAATAGAAGTGACACTTGTTCTAAGAAAAATAAGGCCTTTTTAAAAATAGACTAGCAGTTGATCTTTGAACATATATGAAGAGTTCTTCTAATAAGAATTTTATTCTTTAGTTCCTCAAAGGCCTGTTATAATAAAGGTAAAATAAGCTTAAAAAGAACTCAAGCTCTTAAGATTAGGTACTGAGAAAATATCCATACAGTATATGGTAGTAGCAAACTTTTCCCAATTAATTCTCATAATTTTTTTAAAAAGACTTTCAAATTTTACCTAAAATTTACTTCTTTACCATAACACTTTAAACTATAGAAAATAGATGTATGGTTTGATTGGGCTAATATAGAATAATTATTAATTATTCTATTAATAAATTAACATTAATAAGTACTAGTTACTAATTCGTGTACAGTATAAAGAACAGAAATGCTAAATTAGAACTAACTTGAAAAATGTAATTTTGCCACATTGTATTATGTGATCTGAACAGTTAAATGACATATTTACACCATAACTTTTTCATTCATAAAGTGGAAAAGAGTGTTATTATCAGCTAATTTAGTGATTAAGTGAGATCATATACTCTGTGCAATGCTTCATAACTCAGTAGATATTTAATAAGTGGCAGTCATTGTTCTTGCTTTTAACAAGGCTAACATGGTTTATACTTAAACATTCCCTTTAAAACTGTTATAGACAAAAGGAAGTGAAGGAAATTGCATTGGTCAGGCCACTAGCAGTAGAGTATACATAAATGTTTAGGAGCAAATTTTCAAGACAAAGATATTAAGATACTCTCTGCTTTTCTTACAAGTCACTTTCCTCTTCCTGCCACCTCTGTGAACACCATTGATATATCAGAACTGAAGATTTTGTATTGGCACGTTCCTCTCCTCAATTATCTTTCTTTGCATGATACTAGTGTTATTTTAACACTTGTATTAAGTGGTCCAACTTTGCCTATAAAATCATAAGCTGTGTCTTACGGTTATACATTACAGAGTATATCACAGCTTATATAGATTAAGTATCATAAATGAATTTCCTGATTCTAAGTTATTTCATGTACTGTGCCTGTGAGTATAGCATACTGCTTGGTTTTATTAGTAAGCACAACTGAATAGTCATGCTCAGAAAACCATATAAATGACAGTGGTCCCAGTTTAGCTGAGGTGTTGAATAGCCTATATCATCTTGGTTTTATAGTAAGCTCTATATTTGTAACATTTGCCAAGTCACAAAATTGCCTAGCAATGCATTTCTCAGAGCCTATCATCATCATTAATCTATGTGTGACTATAATTACCTTTCCAACCTTATTCACAAACTTGATTATTTCTAACTATATTTAATATTATTGCCACTGATTTTTTTACTATTCATTAAAATACTTCTGTATTAATTAAGATGGACTAATAATAAATCTAATCTGAAGTGTTAGTGCTTTCAACAGAATAGAACTTTCTTCTCATTTATGTCAGTCTACTAGAGATGAGACTGTCAGATAAATATATAGTCTAGCCAGGAGGAGAGATAGCATCCTGCATTTGAGCAGTTAAGAAAAACAACTTGTTTTTGCCTGTATCATTTTTCCCACAGGCATATAGCTTAGTGCTAAACTCATGGCATGTGATTTCTCCAGAGTGAGAAAGGGATAACCAGTGAATTAATGTTCATAATCCTTACCTGTGTGGTACACTGTTTCTGTCATACAGTGTATAGGTAACTATTAACAGGCTCCTGTGTGTGCCCAAAATATTCCAAGAGGTACAGATGAAAATTACGTAAGTGTGCCGCAGCACAAAACTGCACCCAACTGCTAGAATGGGGAAAGTGGGTCCAAGGAAAGAAACCTAAGGGCTAGAGTGATAATCCAGTGAGCAGGACACTTGCCTATCATGTGGCCCACCCTAGTTTGATCTGCAGAATCCTATATGATCTCCGAAGCACTGCCATGAGAAATTTCTGAAAGCAGAGCTAGGAGTAGTAACCCCTGAGCATCACTAAGTATGACAACCCCCAAAAGAAGGCAAAAAGGGGGGGCATAAAAATCAAAGTTAGAAAGGGGTCCACGATTGAAAAAAACAGATGAGAATTATTGATCTATCAGGGGTCCTCAAACTTTTTAAACAGGGGGCCAGTTCACTGTCCCTCAGACCATTGGAGGGTCTGACTATAGTAAAAACAAAACTTATGAACGAGTTCTTATGCACACTGCATATATCTTATTTTGCAATGAAGAAACAAAACAGATACAAATACAATATGTGGCCCGTGGGCCATAGTTTGAGGACTACTGATAGAGAGAGGCCTTCATGATGGAGTAGAGTAGATTAGGAGAGCAGCATAGATTCCCAGCAAGTCTTTAAATGAGCAAGGTTCATTTTAATGCCTCCTCTGAAAGAAAGAAGAAAAGGGTATAAAAGGACAAGATTCCTGCTGACTGTGTTTTGGATTCCCATCAGGAAGGCTGTCCACAATGTAGGTGGGGGATCTCACCCATGCATCTGTATTGACTCATGGGCATCCGAAGTACATCTCCTGCAAATGCACATCTCCCTGAGGTTTTTTAAAAAACCCCAGGGCAGAGATAGTTTCTAGAAGTCAAGGAGCACTGGCAGAAAGCAGGCAACCTGTTAAACAAGGGAAGAACCTTGAACTGTAGTCTAGCCTTATGTGAAAAGACAAGGGAGCCTATCAACAGATAACATGGTGTCTTGTAGGACCCAATTATGAATACATGCAAGTTTCAAATATCTGCCACCAGAGGGAGCAAGAGATGTGAAACATTTAGTAGCCAGAGATCAAGCACAGAAGGTAGTTTCATCTTTTTTTTTGTTTTGTTTTGTTTTGTTTTGTTTTGTTTTGTTTTGTTTTGTTTTTGGGCCACACCCAGCGGTGCTCAGGGGTCACTCCTGGCTGTCTGCTCAGAAATAGCTCCTGGCAGGCACGGGGACCATATGGGACACCGGGATTTGAACCAACCACCTTTGGTGCTGGATCGGCTGCTTGCAAGGCAAACGCCGCTGTGCTATCTCTCCGGGCCCGGTAGTTTCATCTTGACAGAAACAAATAAAAATGGAAGATGACCTCCCATACAGTCAACTTCAATATGATCTCTAATATTGTTGCACATTGACTTTAAATATTAAAGGATAGTTCTATCAAAACCCATGATAGATACTATAATCATTTGACATATATGATATAAAAGGGTAGAATTTTATATTAAAGCTTAATAGTAATTAGGGAATAAAGTATAGAATTTTACATATAGCTAACATTAATTTGTGATAAATAATATTTTATTTATGAAATGTTGTACATAGTTCACTTAAATAGAAAGCCAAAACTTTGTTAGACTCACAAAACACAGACAACGATAAAACACAAGCACAGAAAACCACCAGTTCATAAAGGGGCATATGAAGGCATAAAAAACATTAAGATTATAATAGTAACCCGGAGAGATAGCACAGTGGCGTTTCCCTTGCAAGCGGCCGATCCAGGACCAAAGGTGGTTGGTTCGAATCCCAGTGTCTCATATGGTCCCCCGTGCTTGCCAGGAGCTATTTCTGAGCAGACAGCCAGGAGTAACCCCTGAGCACCGTTGGGTGTGGCCCAAAAACCAAAAAAAAAAAAAAAAAGATTATAATAGTAAGGCTCTAATATCAATAATTATTCTAAATGTAAACAGATTAAATTCTCCAATGTAAACACACATTTTAGCTATATTTCTAAAAACTTAACAACGGGCTGGAAGCACAGTGCAGGAGTTAAAGCACTTGCCTTGCACATAGCCAACCCAGTTTATCTTTGGCACCAAATATGGTTCCCTGTACATAGCCATGTGTGGTACAGTAACACACACCCCCAACAAAACATAAAGCAAACAAAACAAAATAACCATAAAAATCCTCAACTTTAAGAAAACACATAGCTCAAACTAAAGGTATAGAAAAGCTTTTTCTATGTATGTGGAAACCAAAAGACAGCTTTAACAGCTTTACTTATATTAGACAAAATAGACACTAAGCCAAAATGTTTAACAGGAGACAAGAGCTTCATGAGGCAATCTTATCAAGGAACCCTCATAATCATAAATTTGTACACATCTAAAATCAGAACAGCTAACTAATATTAACACACTGATGTTAGCACTGCAGTTTGTGTTCATTAAGCTACATCTAATTGTGAATAACTAATAGTTCATACCAGTGTCAATGTATTAAGAAAACACTAACAGATTTGGAAAGAAACTAGATAGCAGTACAATAAGAGTATTCTCTCAGCAATTAATATATTATCCAAATAGAAAATTAGCAAGGAAACTAGCAATCCATATTTAAGGCTAAGTGGACCTAACAGTTATATAGAATAACTTTCCACCCAATAAACACATTCTTCTTAAATCCAAAGGGATCTCTCTAAAACAGTGGTCCTCAAACTATGGCCCGCAGGCCACATATTGTATTTGTTCCTGTTTTGTTTCTTCACTTCAAAATAAGATAAATGCAGTGTGCATAAAAATTTGTTCATTTTTTTTTTATCTATAGTCCAGTCTTCCAACAGTCTGAGGGACAGTGAACTGGTCCCCTGTTTAAAAAGTTATAGGACCCCTGCTCTAAAAGATAGATCTTTTAATATGTCACAAAGTATGTTCATTTTTTTTCATGCATCAAATAGACAATGTCTACTAATTGTGGTATCAAGCATGTTAAATGGAAATTTTATATGACATTTTAAATTAAATTGAAATTACATATAGATATATATGAGCTTCCAGATTAACTGTAAATAGAACTATTTTCTATTTTGAAAGGACCGTCTCCACATATGTTTTTCTTCAAATAAGTTGTGATGATGGTCTGTTTTATTCCTCAAATATAATATCTCCTGCTTCTAATAGTGATGTGCGACCTTTCAAGATGTCTGCATATCATTTGTGGACTAGTTGCAGAAGAGACTAATTCATATGAGGAGTAGCTGCTAGATTTCAACAACATAGTTTACTTTCCATTTACCTACCTCAGTGTGAAGAGAAATACAGTGCCATATTACTAACCATTAGATTAGTAACTGTTAAGATAGTTCATTGTGAAAAAAAATGTGTGCTTTGAATTTGTGAATCACTAAGTTTGCTCTCCCACTCCATATCCCTTGACCACCTATTAGAGCTCTACTAGTCCTCAAACATTACTTTGTGTGGTCTTGGTGACCTTTAATTACTGCCAAGATGGGCACCATTAGTTCTGCATCATCAGGCCAAGTATTGTCATGAGTGGTCCCCAAGCCCCTAAGGATAACCGAGAATGCCCTTCCACACAAAATTTTTTAGTTAACTAACTTTTAGGTGTTGATCACAGAAATTCTATAATACTTTTATTTTTTAAACATGGTTATATAAGATTATAATAAAGATATTAATTATACCATTTCTTTGGAGAAATGTGACAAATGAAATTTAAATACTTAAAAGTTTTTATTTGAAAATGATAGGAAATCTTTCCTAGAATAACTATTAAATTCTAGAGTAATGCAATTTCTGAAAAGAATATAGAATTTCCTGTCAGAATTTAACACATAATTTTTTTATGTTTTTAAAAATTTAGGCAGTTTTCTAAATCTTAGTGGGAAACAAAATCTCACAGTTGCCTTAATTTTTGTTTTGTGTGTATCATCTTAGAATCATTCTTCTATAACTTCTCTAGTCTTCCCCTTTAGACTTTACTATAGGCCTAAAGATATGTTCTAGGCCAAAATTTCAAGTACTTCCAATATTGTAGCTCATGTAGCAACCAATTTATTTTTGACAGGTAATCTTGGTAATCTCCATTTTTCAAATGAAAATTTCCTAAAACAGTGTTCTAGACTTTTTAAAATTTTTTTCACTTATTCTAAACCTTCTAAACCTTTCTGGTTTGGTTCATTGAAATTCTGTGGGAGCCTATGACTTACAGATTTTTTTCATAGCACTAGAGAATTATCATATTTGTTTATATAACTGTCAGTGATCATGTCTTTAATACGGCCTTTGCCATATTTGATTAATAAGTCAAAGATCCTTCAGCCTCATTGATTTCAGTGAGAGCAAAACACTCAAACAATTATAATAAGGTATACTTTACACTCTGCTGAGTAATCTGGTTTTCTCTTGTTGGAAATGAGGCTTTTTGTTCTGAAATAATCACGTGAAGATGTGATACAAGTACATTTGTGCTTGAAAAAGATCACTGTTGACAGCCTAAAAACATAAGTCTGAGAAGAAAGAAACATGAGAGAAATAGTATTGTTTATCATTTTCTTTTAAAAGTTGATGAAAGACTTGATTATGACAACAGTAATGGATTAAGGTTAGAAAAAAGATACCCAGACATTTATTATCCAGCCTATTCTATTCATCCATGCCACAGTTGTGTTTTCCCAGTGGATTGTCAAACACCTACTTTTGTATATCAAACGAAAATTAATGATAGCTGTAATAGCTAATATTTATTGACTCCATTATAGAAAATATCACTTCTAATTGCATCTCATGTGAAGTTATTCACTTATTTTACTCTGTTTTCTCTGTGTCCTCTCTTCCTCTTCTCCTCTCTCTCCATATCCTCTCTTCCTTTTCTCCTCTCTCTCTCTCTCTCTCTCTCTCTCTCTCTCTCTCTCTCTCTCTCTCTCTCTTTCTCTTTCCAAATAAGTATCAATGCATATCACTTTACATCCTTTTTGGCACTACTTTCTTGACTAGAATGATTATTTCCAACAATCATTGTCAGAGTGTTTCTATCTCTGTCCTAACTGCACTATCCCTCCCCCTACTCTGAGACAAGGCTTCCTACCATAGACCAGTTCTTTTTACCTTTGTCTCTATTGTTTGGGGGAATTATTACCATACTATATATGTTTACTTTTTCTAAAATAACCCACAATGAGTGGGATCATTCTATGTCTGTCCATTACCCTCTGATTCATTTAACTCTGCCTAATACTCTTCATCCATGTAATAAAAGCAAATTTCATGACTTTATTTTTCCTAAAAGCTGGGTAGTATTTCATTGTGTAGATGTATCATAGTGTCTTTATCTACTCATCTGTTCACGGGCACTTGTGTTGTTTCCAAATTCTGACTATTGTGAATAATGCTAAATGAACATAGGAGTGCAAATGCTTTTTCTGTGTTGTTTTTTTGGGGGCTCATAGGGTAAATTCCCTGGAGAGGTATTCTTGGGTCATATAGGAACTCAATTCTAATTTTCTGAAGAATGTTCATATTGTTTAGAAAAACAAAAAACAAAACCGGAACCAGTCACATTCCCACCAGCAGTGAATGAAAGTCCCTTTTTCTGAATTTGTGTCAGTACTAGTTGGCTTTGTTCTGAGAAAGGAATTGTGCACATGGTTTCAGTAACTAACCATGTTCTATGTTTAAAAACAAAAATAATGCTGTTGTCCAAAATCAAAACTGTTTTTCCCTCTCTTCTCCTCTAATTACTTTCATTTTTACATATCACTATTTCTTCTATATATTATTTAAGAATAAACTCAGAACCTCATATATGTTAAATATGTACTCTATCATTAAGCCACACGCCTGCCCAAATCTTAGACTATTTTAAACAGTGTCTGTGCTGTTTTCCCTCATTTCTTTTCTTCTCTTATAGTTAGTAAAATAGAAGTGTTATCATGTTACTGACTTGTTTCATTTTCTTGTGTTGTTCTAGTCTTTTTCTTTCTCTTTCTTTCTTTCTTTCTTTCTTTCTTTCTTTTTCTTTCTTTCTTTCTTTCTTTCTTTCTTTCTTTCTTTCTCTCTCTCTCTTTTTCTTTCTTTCTTCCTTTCTTTCTTTCTTCCTTTTTCTTTCTTTCTTTCTTTCTTTCTTTCTTTCTTTCTTTCTTTCTTTCTTTCTTTCTTTCTTTCTTTCTTTCTTTCTTTCTTTCTTTCTTTCTTTCTTTCTTTCTTTCTTTCTTCCTTCCTTCCTTCCTTCCTTCCTTCCTTCCTTCCTTCCTTCCTTCCTTCCTTCTTCTTTCTTTCTTCTTTCCTTTCTTTCTTCCTTCCTTTCTTCTTTTCTCTTCTCTCTTTTCTTTTCTTTCTTATCCTGGTGGTCCCAAATCTGGTATGATTACTTTTTAAGAAATAACACTCCTTTCTATTATATTCTTTTCAGCTTCAGCTTAACCAAGGCTGTCTTTTCTGAAGTGAACCTTAGTTGTCAGTTGTTTTTTCCTTACTGTTATACTATTCTACTTCTTATTAAACTGTGTTATGACTTAGCTTGACCCTTTGTAGTATACCAATCCTATGTATAGCAGAGAAGTAGGAATACTTTGAGATTACCTTACCCTCCTGCATCATAGTTAGTAAAGTAGAGTGTGAGAAAAACTTGGTACTGATTAATCCTAGTGATAAATAACCAAATTTTCTACAAACATATAAAGACTATGTCAAACTTATAGAGCCAGTGAGGTATACCCGATTTATAATAACTTTTTCCTTAACCTGAATGGTATTTGTTTCATTCACAGATTTTTTGTTTTTGTTTTCCATTTCAATGCAGTTTTAGAGGTTAGAAAGTAATACCATGTGTTTATTTCCTCATAGCTATGATTTTGCAATCGATATTATACTTTATTTTATATATATTATTTTGCAGCATTAAAAAGTAGTCTCACTTTTAAAGTTTTACAGTAAACTTGGTCTCACACTATATCGTCAAGTACAGATTTGATATAAAAATAAAATAAACATAGGGTCAGAGAGATAGCATGGAGGTAGGACATTTGCCTTGCATGCAGAATGACAGTGGTTGGAATCCAGGCATCCCATCTGGTCCCCCTAGCCTGACAGGAGCGATTTCTGAGCATAGAGCCAGGAGTAACCCATGAGTGCTGCTGGATATGACCCAAAAAAACAAACAAACAAACAAAAAAAAGGAAAGAAACAAGAAATTAACAAAATAAATACATTTATAAATTTCAAATGGAGCAACAGTAAAAAACAGTAAAATCTGTTTATTACAGGGTAAATTCCAGACATTGAATAATACACACCTGTATAAAGGGCTCAAGCCTTTTATCAATGTTCTCAGAGTCCCTCCCATGGCACCACCCTTTCCCTGCCTTAGCCTGCTATCTTGTCTATTTTTATTATTGTCTAAACAATTTTGTTATTTTATATATTTAGAAATAAGGTATTTAGCTTTGAAAAGTATGTAGTTTTGAAATGTTTTATTAGCTTCCAATTTAATTGGATTAAATTGCATATAATCATGTTCTACATATATACACATTTTATATATAAATATTCCTTTTATGAATTTATGACTTAATTGTGAACTATCTATGAATTGTATTTCTGGGCCTGAAAGACAATACAGGGGTTAAAATGTGTGCCTTGTGTGCATCTGACCTTAGTTCAATCCCTGGCACCACCTGGTTTCTGAACCACCACAAGGTGCAGTTGTAGCCCACTCCCCCCACTACTGCACCCCTCAGCATGGCCTAGCTGATCCCTGCACTACACAGCTTAAGCAGCACTGTATTCTAAGGTCCTCGCAATGAAATGCTGGCCAGTTAGTTGAGAATTGCCAAAGATACCCTTAGGCCTCCTATGTCTATTTTAAATGTATATTTTATTTCCCCCAAAATGTATATTTCTATTTGTAGGTATCAGGTTATAAGTTGTAATTAAATTCAGCTAGTTAATTGTGACCCAATTTAATTTTTAGTATGTATGTTGATATTAACATTTCAGAGACATATCTCCTTACAATTGTGAATTTGTTTCTTTGTACTTTTTTCAGTTTTACTATCCGTATCTTAAATTTATTCTTTGACTTATATTAAGAATTATTACATTTGCTCACAAATTGTTCTGTTTATTATGAAATAGACTCTCTTTGTATCTTCTGAAGCTTTATCACCTTACTTTGTTTAACAAAATTTCACATCTCTTATAGTTCCATAATAATCAGTGTGATTTTTCAGCAAAAGAATTGATTATTCTACAACTGCAATTTCAAAATAGTGTTAAAATCAAGCTAACTTAATTACTGTATTGATAGGTACCCATACTTTAAAACTTGATCATGATCTTGAAAGTGAATTATATAATCATTTTACAATAGTCAAATTACTATTCTTATGGAATGATACTAAAAAATAAGTTGACATTTCATATAAAGTAGTTCTATTGAGTTATGTTCACTTTCTATGGTGATTGCTGACACAAATCTTATATAAGTTTTCCCACTTCACTATCTATAAAACTATCCAAGCCTATTTAGAAAATAGTACAGCAGATAGATGTTTGTTATACTGATTTCTGTCAATTTGCCTTCTAGGAACTTGAAATACTTTTTGACAAAATAGTACAAGTTACTTTATATTTAGGTGTTAACTCTATAAATGATATAAATTTGTTTTATCCAGGAAAAGTGTCATAATAATAGAATAAATTTAATTTTTGTCAATATTACTGCTACAGGCCAGACATGATAAATGATTTGTTTATGAAGAAAGACAACATGGACCTAACACTTGATAGCTAAATATATTCACACTGAACATCAAAAATCTCAATTTAGTTGGTTCTATGGTTAAGTTTATCCAAAAATCACAGAAGTCATAATGACCTAATTACTGTTGGCTGATAGAAGTATTATTGTATAATTATATACCTAAGGTAGTGATCAGTTCTTTTTTCATTCTATAATACAAGAAAAAGAGAAAGAAAGCTCTTAAATGGAAAGAGATAAGTCTTAATGATAAAATACTCTTATATCTCAAGAAACTAGAGTAGAACCACAAAAGGAACCCAAAATAAATAGAAGGGAGAAAAATAATAAAAATCAGAATTGAAAGAAGTATACAGAAATCAAGAAAACAATACAAAAGGGAGATTGCTGGAGTGATAGCACAGTGGGGGTGGGGCATTTGCCTTGCATGTGGACAACCCGAAACAGTCCCCAGCATCCCATATGGTCCCCCGAGTCTGCCAGGAGCAATTTCAGGAGTAACACCCGAGCACCACTGGTAGCCTAGTTCCCCTATCCCAAATACGAAAGGTGATAACTAGGAACTATTATAGAATTAGTAAACAGGGGATAGAGTTATACTACAGCAGGTAGAGTCCTTGCCTTATACACTGCAGACCTTGGTTCAATTTCTAGAACCCTATATTCTAACCCAATTCCTACCAGGAGTAATCTCAGAGGACAGAACCAGGAATTAACCTTGAGCACTACTACCAGTGACCCACAAAATAATAATTAAAAATATCAAGAAAATAATATAAAAGGTTGGTATTTTAAAGCATATTATAAGAAAATGCATATTCTTGTATTAAAGATAACAAAGCCATAGCCAGACTCATGAAGGAAAAAGAAAAGGGAAAAATAATAAGCCAAATCATAAATTAAAGGTAAGAAGTTAAGATATCCAGAAATGCAAAAAATGAAGAGATTTCTGTAAACAACTCTATTCCACTAACATTGAGAACCTAGAAGAAATGAATGGATTTTTAGAAACTTTCGATCTTTCAAGAAGACTGAATCAGGAGGAAATAGAAAACCAGAGCAGACTAATTACTAGTATGGAAATTGAAACAGTAATCAATTGTCTTCCCCAAAATAAAATCCAGACATATTTATTAGTGAATTCTACCAAACCTTCAAATTGAACCTGTTACCCATCTTTTTCAAGGTCATCATTAAAAAAAAAAAGTCAAAGAAATATGATTCCTACCTAATAGCTTCTATTAGGGCAACTTTACTCTTATATGAAAACCAGGCAGAGCTTAAACTTTTTTTTATTTGTATAAAATGTTTATAATAAGCAGTTCAAGGGAAATAAAATAGAATATAGGTTATGGGAACATGAGATAAAGAGAATGAGGAATCATTAATTGATATCAATTAAGAATAATTTCTACAGATCTTATAAGGTAAATTAAATTCCAGAAAAACAAAAATGTCCTCATATTTCGAAAGAGCATTTTAGTACTTTTAGTAATCTTTCTTTAATATTTGAAGCCATAAAGTTTTAGAAGTAGTACAGATGATTGTACAATATATATTTTTTTAATTTTTTATTTTTAATTATGAGAACAAAGATGCAAAGAAAGAGGACAAGGTAAAGTTACAGTGGAAGGACAATCACCCATAACATAATTCTCAGAAGTCCCCTTGCTAATATCTTAACTTTGAAATTTCAGCCAAAGAACATTAAGATAAATAAGACAGAATCCATGTACAATTACTTTGTCCCTCAAGTCCCCAGATTGTAACACATTATAATATTTCTTAAAAGCACACAAGGCAATCTAAAGCCATAAAACTTACGTAACTCCTTAAACATTACAGGCATAGTATTTTTTTACATTTCCATGTACGTGCATATTAGCTTAAGTTAACCTCAAATTTTAAGTGGGTTCTTTTTAAGGATTAGAGTCAAAGGAGCACAGTAAAAATGGTGTTAGAGTGGCAATTGTTGTTTGCATATGAGCTTATACTTTTAAAAAAGTTAAATTACAGATCAGTATTCCTGAAGAACATAAATAGTTAAATATTTTTAGCAAAGATCCTAAACACAAACTTAGCAAATTGGATTCAATAATATGTCAAAGGGATCATACTCTTATTATCAAGTGGGATTTATTCCAGTATCATAATGGCCAAATATACATAAATCACCACATCAACAAAAGAACAATTTAAAATCTTTTTTGTTTTGTTTTGTTTTGGGGCCACACCCGGCAGTGCTCAGGGGTTACTCCTGGCTGTCTACTCAGAAATAGCTCCTGGCAGGCACGGGGGACCATATGGGACACCGGGATTCGAACCAACCACCTTTGGTCCTGGATCGGCTGCTTGCAAGGCAAACACTGCTGTGCTATCTCTCCAGGCCCTTAAAATCTTTTTTGTTTGTTTGTTTTCTTTTCTGTTTTTTTTGGCCACACCCAGTGACGCTCAGGGGTTACTCCTGTCTATGTGCTCAGAAATTGTTCCTGCCTTGAGGGACCATACCGTGGTCCGCCCTAGGTCAGCCATGTGCAAGGAAAAAGCATGACTGCTGCCCTATCACTCTGGCTCCTAGAACAATTAAAAATCTGGTGATGGGAATGTTGTACTGGTGAAGGGTGTTCTTTGCATGACTGAAACCCAACTACAATCATATTTGTAATCAAACTGTTTAAGTAAAGATATAAAAAATCTTAAAAAAAATCTTTTGACAAGATTAAACATCTTTTATAATTAAAAAAAAGAACAAAACCCTCTTACCAAATTATTGGTTGAAGGAATTTAGCCTCAAGATAAGACACCATACATAATAACCCATGGTTAATATACTCAATGATAAAAACTAAAAGCTTTTCTTCTAAGGTCAGGCAAAAGGCAAGGACTCCCACGTTCACTATTACTCAACAAAATATTGGGAGTCCTAATCACAGAAATTGGGCACAAAAAAAAAGATATTAAAATGGTTCAAATTGGAAAAGAAATCAAAATTTCACTATTTGCAGATGACATGAACTTAGAAAATTCTAAAGACAACTTATATAACTTCAGATAAATGAAGAGCTAGTCCAATGGGTTGAATGCTTCATTTGCATACAGGAGCCAGGGCTTGACCATCTCTAGTATTCCTTGGTACCTTAGGCACAATCTGGAGCAACCTCTGAGCATATTCCTGGGAGATCCTTGAGCACCACCAGGTGTGGCCAAATCCCAACCCCATTTCCATCAAATATTTAGAAGCAGTAAGTTTGTACAGTAAAATAGCAGTCTACAAATTATTGTACACAAAGTATTGGTATCTGTAAGTAAAGCACAAGAAGATTAGAAAATAAATTAAAAAACTAATTTGGGGGGAAGCAGTAGGGATAGCACAGAGGTAGGACGTTTGCCTTGCAAGCAGCCAATCCAGGATGGACAGTAGTTCGAATCCCAGCATCCCATATGGTCCCCTGAACCTTCCAGGAGTGATTTTCTGAACAGAGACAGGAGTAACTCCTGAATGTTGTCAGGTGTGACCCAAAAACGAAAATATAAAAATTTTGTGTCCATAAACTTTAAATACCAATGAATTAATTTAGACATCACATTCTAGGCATCAAATCATAGTAAAGTCTTAAACATTGAATATTATAAAGCAGTCACTACTAAATAGGGGGGAAAAAAACCAAAAAAGTGAAAAAAATCCAATGGGTTTCAAGAAATTAACATTTTTTAAAAATTACCATACTATCCAAATCAAACAGATTCATTGCCATCCTTTTCTAATTCCCATGATATTCTTGAAGAACATAGCACAAATACTGGTAAAATTTGTTTGAGGTCCTGGGGTCATAGATTCTCTGAATAAGGAATAAACTGACCTTAAACTGTATATAGAATTATAGTAATCAAAACATGATGGTACTGGAGTAAAAAGAGAAACTCAGACTAATGGAATGAAATTGAGAACCCAGAAATAAATTCTTAGATGTATGGATATTAACTTATGTGACTTTAACCTCTTCAACAAATGGTATAGAGAAAATTGCTTAGTCACATTCTAAGAATGAAACTAGATCACTACTTATACTATTCACTAAAGTTAATTTAAAAAAAAGACTTTGAAATTAGAGCTAAATTTATAAAGTACTTTAAGGATTAATAACATATTGATTTTAGGGGCCAGAATGGTGGTGCACGGGGTAGGGTGTTTGCCTTGCATGTGCTAACCTAGGACCGACTAGTTTGATCCCCTAGCATTCCATATAGTTCCCCCAAGCCAGGAGCGATTTCTGAGCACATAGCCAGAAGTAATCCCTTAGCGTCAGCAGGTGTGGTCCAAAGCAAAAAAAAAAAGCATACAGATTTTAAAATACAGAATATATAATATAAAATACAAAGAATAGTAATTTTAGAGTAGTCTTAAATAATGCTACTTTATTCACTAAAAAAAAAGGCAAAATAAATAAATGGTAATACATCATGGCAAAAGAAACATGACATATTTTCAAGGTAGGAGATATCCCTGTATTGTAAACAACTATGAGTTCCTATCTCTAGTAGATAAGAGCTCTTTTTTTATATGTAAGATTTCCCCTTTATTTAGTGTGCCTTTGCAGGGGGAAGTGGTGCTACATTATATTGTCCGTGTATTTGGGGGTGGACAGAGGGGATAACAGAAACAGGTCACATACCCAAAAACGATAAAAAAAAAAGGAAATAAAAATGTATGTGCTCACAAATATATATGTAGGACAGACATTTAAAAAAATTAATTAATTAAAAAAAAGAAATAAAATGAGTTAGCGAAGTTTTTAAAGTACCAAAGTGGTGCAAAAGACTACCTTACATTTGGGGGAGAGCAGGTAAAGAGGTGGTGTTTTACAGGTCTTATGCCTATGTTGGAAGTACAGTTTTTCCCATTGTCTTTTGGGTTTTTCTTGTGGTGTGTGGGTTCCCAGGCATCTTCCTATCACACCCCCTGACCTTCTTCAGATTGGTAAAAATTTGCCTCTTTTTATCACCAACTCTTTATTCAAGTTTTAGCAAATATTCTATAACCCTCAAGAGTCTGCCTTCTTTCTCTTTCTCACACTCATAATATTGGGAAATAAATATAAGTCTAATTGTGTGTTTCTCCCTCCAAATTATAAAGTCCAAGGTCTCCTTGGTACAGTATCAAATATGAATCAGATACAAATATTTTTGGTTTAAAAAAGTATACTAATGAATAATAATTATGAAGTTAAAAAGATTTTAAAATATACTAGACTCAAACATCTTAATGATGCCATTTCAAAACATCATTTTTGTAATTGAATCAAAACCATTTTATATGAAATCTGTCATATTAAAATTTTTAATTCAAGATATTTTTATCTTGCCTAATTATCCAGTTTTTAAGAAACTATCAGATGAATTTACCTGCTTCCAATAAAGCAAATGAGCTGCTTAAAGAAAAATATTTTTTCTTCAAAAGATAAAAAGAAGTCTGGAGAACATAATGCAGCGGATAAGGCATTTGCCTTGTATGAGGAAGACCCAGATTTAGATTTGATTCTAGCATCCCATATGGTCCTGGAAGCATCACCAAAAGTGATTACTGAGCACAGAGTCAAGAATACTCCTCAAGCATCGCTGAGTGTGACCTCAAATTCACACCCCAGAAAGATATAAGAGAATATGATACAATTTCTGAAAGTAGGTAGTTCTCCCCAAAAAAGGAGCCCCAGTTTTTTGGGAGGTGGCCTCCCTAGTAATGCTCAGGGAAACTGAGAGTCAGTATTCAGCCAGTTGAACCAGTTGGTTTAATACCCAGCAATGCTCTGGTGCACCCAGACTCCACCCAGATGAACTTGGAGACTCCAGGGCTACATGCAGGAATCATGGGGGTAACAGGTATTAAATGCAGGACTTTAGCCAAGCAGGGATGTTTCTTTTTTTTATTGTTAAATTATCTTTATTTAAACACTTTGATTACAAATATGATTGTAGTTGTATGATTACAGTCATGCAAAGAACACCGCCATTCACCAGTGCAACATTCCCACCACCAATTTCCCAGATTTTCCTTCTCCCCACCTCACCCACACCTGTACTCGAGTCAGACTTTCTACTTCCCTCATTCATTCACAGTTAAGCTATCTCTTTGGCCCAAATTCCAAAGGTATTGAGGAGGAAACTCCAGAGCCTATACACCTTTGTAATATAAAATCTGATTAATTTTTCATCACTAATTAGTTTTAGTTAATAGCTTTTCTTTGATGAATATCTTAAGATTTTATATCATGAGTGCTAGTGATTACTAAAGAGTCCTGCACTTAAAGATTAGGAAAATATGGGGAATGGAGGATGTTTGAAGGGGATTTGACCACTGTTCTATGATTTTTTTTTTTTCAATTTTAAAGCAAATCTCAAGCATCACTTTATTTTTCTTTGCTTCACTGCTTGAATGAAGCCAGATTTCTTGGGACTGGAGAGAAAGCACAGACTCTTGGTTTTGCATGAGGTTAACCTTGGTTCTTTCCCTGGCTCCACATGGTGCCCTGAGCATCACAAGGAGTGACTTCCCAAACACAGAACCAGAAATAATCCAAGCACTGCTGGTGTGGTCCCAAAGCCTCCCCCGCTTTTTAAATAAAAACAGACTGTTCTATGCCAGTTATTTGCTGAACTTCTTTGTTTATAGAATTTTTATGTGTATTATCTTAAGAATCTTTGTTATGATATTAATTTTTTAAATTTATTTACTTCGATTTACAAATCTGTTGATGAGTTTCAGACTTTCATCATCAGTGCTCCAACTCCAAATCCACAATTATTTCAGCCTTTCTTCACCAATGAACCAAGGTTCCTTTTGCTGCCAACTCTGCCTTTTTAGCAAACTCTTCTTTTTTTTGTTTATTTTTAAAATGTCACTTATGATAATTTGGGTCATATATTATGACTTAGTGTCAATTGACTCATGGTTTTGATGTATATGGTGTGTTACAACGTTTCTTAGAATTTCTTTACTAAGATATTGCACAGGTATAAGGATATCCATTAATCTGTTTGTGTTCATCTATATGTTAATACATAATAATAATTTGTTTTGCCTTGTGGCAGCAACCAAATATTTCTAAGTCCAATGGCAGAATTAAATAGTACCATACTTTATACTAATACAAAAATATTTAGAAACCTGTTCAGTGGCTCAGTACCAAGATGTTTCTAGTTTGGCTAAATGTAAATAAATATTTTGATTTTATTATTTTTATCTTGTACATTTTATAGTCCATTTGTTATATCACTAATACTAACACTTAAAAGACTAAACAAGAGTGTTTACACACATTAATATTTAGGGTTTTTTTTGGGGGGGGGCATACCTGGCTATACTCAGAGGTTACTCCCGGAAATCTCTCTTAGCAGGCTCAGAGCATCATATGGGATGCCGGAGATCAAACCCGGGTCTGTCCTGGGTCAGCCATGTGTTAGGCAAACACTCTGCCACTGTGCTATCACTCTAGTCCCTGAGTTCAGTTATAATTTAAAAAACAATTTTGTATTTGAGGTGAATCAAAGATCATTCAAAATGGAAGCCTTATTTTTGTTTTATGGAATTCATACCAAAAACATTTTTCTATAATTTTTAATTTGTTTAACTATTATATATTTTGCTTAAGCATATTTTAAATATTCTTCAAGTGGAAAAGTTTGGGGGAAAATTTTAATGTGAAATACATGTATTTTTAAGTCAGTGCTAGTTAAATGGACCATGATATGCTTAAAGATGTTTGCCTTACATGAGGCCAGCTCTGGTTCTTTCCCTGGTTCCAGGCAAGGACCTTAAATACTATTTAAATAATTATATCTAAGTGGAAAACCCAGAAATACTGACTTTAAACTTATTTCTTTGAAGAAGAACAAGTTTAAAGAAAAAAAGATTTTTCAGAGACAGAAAACTTTTTTTACGTAAACTTTTCTTCTGACTCATAAAAATTATGACTTTTTACATGGTGCATATACAATCATTTCCTTCTTCCTGGAAAAATCAAACACACAAACAAATTTTACAATGATTCATGCTGTTAGTACAGAGTTGTGCCTTCATTACTATAATCTATGATAATATACTTTTTTTTTAAGTTCATCTTGGATTGTAGGACAATCATTTTATAAAGACCCAATAAGCATTTCAGAGATCTCCCAGCCAATTGCTGAGAGAAAGTCAAGGCACGTTAGAAGATCTACCTTGGAGATCCTGGAGATTTCTAGCAGACAACAGGCAGAGGTGTGTAGAAATGGTTAGGATAGTAGAGAATAATAATGCAAACGCTCTGCAGAAGATGTAGCAAGAAAATGTGAGAAGTGGTTTAAGCAGTTAAACATGATTATCAAAGGAATCTAACTACAAATAGGACTCAGCGATAGAAACAAAAATCCTATGGCAGGGCACACTCCATAGAATTGAGGTGGAGGTGTGCAGAAGAGCCTAGTAGAATGCTTTACTCTAGTGACTAGTCTCTCAGACATTGAATGGTAGTTGGTAACTGAGACTGGAAGTCAGTAAAAAGAGAACTGAACCTTTTTTTGCCCAGGATTGAGGCCAGATCCTAGTTACTTTGATTCAGTGTACAAGATCAAACTCATTGTCATGATGATGAGCCCTAACCTTTGGTTTCAGTTGTCTTCATTATTTGTCATACACTAGGAACAAGCATGAATAAAGTCTTAATAAAACTGATCAAATTCTCAGTTAACAGTTAAGGAGACATTCTGTTGTAAATAAGAAGTCAGAGGTCTGACACAACTAAATGAGATACTGTGTAAGATTTCTTCCCATTCTTTGCCTCCCCGCTGTTAACTGTAGAAGGAAAAACAATCTGATAGGCCTATGGCATGATACAAGGCCACAAAGAGCTGTGCAATCAAGAAAATCAGAGCTAATCTTTCATAAATCTAGAAGTTATTCTTATTTTTATCAGAAAGCTGTTTTACTAAAAATGATAGTATCAGCTGTTACATACTGTGCTGTTGGGCAAGTACAGTAACCTCTACAGAATCCATAGAGTTCCCTTGTTCTCAGATGCCACAGGAAAACCTCCTTTAAAATAAAACTTACTATTTTAAAAATGTATTTAGACAATGAAATTTACATAATGGTTTATGAAGGGCTGTCAGACACACACTATTCCTATCTCCAAACCACTATCCCAGGTCCCCATCCCTCCACAGCTTACTTTAGATTCCTTCCCACTCCTCACTCAAGGATCATAGTTACATTTTTAAGTTTAATTATAACTTGGGACTCATATTTATAGTAGTGTTGTAGTTAATGGTTTATTTTTTATTTATTTTTATTTTCTTTTTAAAATATCTTTATGTAAACACCTTGATTATAGACATGATTGTAGTTGGGTTTCAGTCATCTGAAGAACATCCCCTTTCACCTGTGAGTATTTCCAATCACCAATGCCTCCAGAAATATCCCAAAACTGAGTCTCTTCATCATAAAGGGGCCCATAGCTTATGATCCTTATGATCCTTCTGTTTGCCCCACCCTTCATGTTCCTCTTTCCATGGCATTGCTATTGTGATCTAGAGCTTTAATTTTAAATTGCTGTTATAACATAATGACACAAAATTAGCCATTTAAATTATAGCTTATCATAAATCTGGGTTTACTGGACTTATTAATCTATTCCAAGACCTTACAGACAGAAATCAAGGTGCAGCCTTGCTGGTACCCTGCTTTTATTCTTATCAGTCGCTCTGGAAGAATTCTCCTTTAGCTCTGTATGCTGTTGGTAGAATTCAGTTTCTTATGTTGCTGAAGTTAGCCAGAGGCTGCTCTCAGCTTCTCTGAACTCCACATCTTAGGGGCCTGAGGTTTGGGTATCTCTTGGGTGCTATCTTTTCAAATACAGATGAAGTAGAGAGAGTTGTGCTCTTCCCCTTCAAGGCCTGGAATTATTGAATTTCTCTTAAAATACCTGTAAGAATGATAAACATGGCTAGACTAAATAAGTAGAAACTTTGCAATTTTCATATTAAATTAAATAGTGCTGAATAGGTCATATTTGAGGTAAGAAAAAAAGGAAAACCTAAGGCAGTGTCCAGAATCTTTAACAGTTATATCTTATGGGGGAGCATATAGTTTCAGTATTTCTTACATCTTTTTTACAAAACATTACTTTCAGTAGTAGTAGCTCCTTTTCTTCTGATGGCTCTCATATTTCTTATAGACAAGCAATCATTGCATTCTTTCTTCAGCATGGCCAACATCAGTTGGAATAGATAACTGACTCTTTGATACTTTTATGCCTCTAGGTACTCATAAACTACCAATTCTTTAATTTTTTGGTTTTTTTTTTTTTTGCTTTTAATCCTGTTTCTGAGTTTATGACTCTTTTGGAAGCCCAAAGGGTTGAATACTATTCTCTATATAATTATGATTCGTGAAAGCAACACTTTTTAATATTTAAAAACATAAAAAACATTTTAAAAAGTAGCACAGCCGATATCAATTTGGTTCTCTAGACTTTAGGAAACTGATGGTGTGAATAGGGATAGAGTATATGGTGCTAAAAACGGACTTGTGTAAGCAATGCATATGTCCAGAAATGATGTGTTGTGCATTACTTCTGCTACCCAGTTTGCCAAAATGGAAAAATTAAGCCTTAATAATTTAGAATAATAAAATGTAATACTTTATTCTATTGAAACATGTTTAAGGCAGAAATACCTGCATTTTGTTTAGCTTTAATTTTAGGAATTATGGTTATCTGAAGATAGATAATACTTTATAGCTATTGACAAAATTGGTGTCCTGGTATAACTTTTTGTTTGTTTGTTTTGGGGCTACACTTGATGGCTCTCAGGGAATTCTCCTGGCTTATTGCTCAGGAGGCCATGCGGTCCCAGGTATTGAATTGAGGCCTCCTGCATGCAAAATTGCATGTAATCCAGCTGATTAAACTATCATTCCAACCCCTTGAATATTTAACTTTTTAAGCATTTTATCTATAATTGCTTTATGTATGCGTAGTATTTGTTTAAAAATTAGTTATATCCTTCTTCATAGTTTATTTTATGTACCACCTATATGTTTGTTTTTAGGCATTTAGTGTAGTATTAGTGTACTCAATTCAATAGTTGACATATTTCATGAAATATTGCATATAGGTCCTTATATTTTCCAAATAATGCCATTTGTGACTATCTTAATGGTTTGATATGTAAACTATATGCATATCTACATAACCTATATAGATGAATTACAATTTATTGTATTATTCTGAGCTTTTCTGTTTATTTTTATATTTCTTACTATAAATCTGTGAAAATTGATATATTTCATGCTTAATTTTCCTCATAGCATATGATTTGTCTTTGGATAGTATCTTAAAATAGTAATTAGTCTAAACTTATTTATTTGTTTAGTATATGATATCTGTACATGAAAAGAGATTTCTAGAAGGAGACCAGTTTCCCATGAAACCCAAATGACTTACGAAAACCCAATTCTGACATATTTCAGCAGTTATCAGTGATATAATCAGATTTTACTTAGTTGCTAATAACATTTGCAAAGAATTACCCTTTTAAACTTTACTGAGTCTTTAATGGAAAAGATTTCATTCCAACTATTTTAACATTAGAAAAACATAACTCAAAAATGAAAATTGAAATGGTTCACATCATTCTAAACAGATAATTTAGATAGCAAAACCTAACATAAGTAATAACTTGATATGTTGGTGAATTTAAGTATCAGGAAATCATACTTTCAGATCTTTGTATGAGAAAAACAGATTACATTCCAGGAATGTAATAAAACAAAAGTCAATATAGTATCAGAATTTTCTGAAACATTATAGGGGTCCCCAAACTACAGCCTGCAGGCCGCATGTGGCCCACCAAGGACATTTATCAGGCTCACCAGGTGTTTTTGCTGCCGCTGCCTGTCCTGCTTAGTAGCCAACTTGTCCCAGGCATAGTGTGAATGTGTGAAATGTAAGCCACACTCTTTGACTTCCTTCCTTCTCTTTGTCTCTCAACTCCTCCTCTCACTCTTGGTCAGAAGTTCTCAAACTATGACCCACAGGCCACAATTGTTCATAGTTTTCTTTTAAATTATAGTCTGGCTCTCCAATGATCTGAGGGACAGTGAACTGGCCCCTGTTTAAAAATTTGAGGGCCCCTGCATTAGCCAATGGGGCTATTTACAGTTTTGCTGCTGATAGTAACTACATATTTATTACAATAAATAATCACGATTTATTTATATGCTATTATTACTATATATGTGTGTGTGTATATATGCTTGTTTGGGGGACCACACCCATCTTCATTTATGCTCAAGGCTCACTACTGACTCTGTACTCATATTATTCCTACTGTGCTTGAGAGATGGTATGGGATACCAGAATGGAACCTTGGTAGGCCATGTACAAGGCAAGCATCCTACCCTCTGTACTATCACTATATGGGTCACCATATATAAGAATTTTGAATGTAATATTCATATGTCATTTAGTCAACTAAACAATGTATAAAAATTAGACTTAAGCATGTGACTCAGTGGTAGACTGCCTGTCTTGCATACCAAAGGCCACAGGTTTGATTGGTGGCACCATCCCACATAATCCTGCTTTTGCCAGTATTGCCTTTACATGCAACCTCAGAACATCACAACCAAACATGTAAAATTCTATCCAACAATACAGCAAAGTAGATTGCATCATTAAGAACAAAAGGGAAGGGCATAGGGGAAATAAAATTCCAAAGGAGTGATCTTAAAAAAAGCTGACAAATAAAACTAGATAAAATTGGAGATATTTTTAAACGCTAAAAGTAAATGCTTATTTTCAGTGCTGAAAATGGTTATGGTCATAAATTTTTACTGAAAGGGAAATCTGAACAAAAAGTTTACATTTAACATTCCACACATTTATAACAAGTAATAGGAAATGGGAGGACGAGATAGAATAATAAGATAAATTTAACTTTCTTACTCAGTGGGATATAAACCATTTGTATTTAGTATCTTTATGTTTTATGATAAAGAAGAATTTATCTTTAAAGGGCTATTTACTCAACACATATTAGAGGACTTTCTTACTAACATATGAAATCTTTAAATTATAACAAAGTTTAAAAATAAATGGGTGTGAGAGGCTTTAACATATGAACACAAAGGGAAAGCTGAGCTTATAATATTAATTTTAAACAAAATAGATTCAAGGTTGTGATTAAACTTGAAAAACAAAGTCACTTTTAATAAAGGATGGAAGCCGCAATAAAGATATATAGAGGTTATCAAAACAATGAAATAGAATGAAAATATGTCAGGCAAATATTGATAGAAGCACAAGGAGAAATGGTTAAACAACAGTTGTAGGGCATTATATATATTTAAAATAGCAAAGGGACAAAATAGACGTTGTGAAGATACTAGATAGATAAAAATTAAATCAAGAGCATGGAAATTTATTGTGTGTGCAAAAATTGAACAGTAATCATTAGACCACAAAATATTTTTCAAAATTCTTAATTTTATAAAATTGTAAGTTACATATTATATAGACACAATTAGGAAGGCTTCATAATAAAAGTCAGTGATTCCCTACCCTGCTTCTTCCTATTTATCCCTTTCTTTAATTCTTAAAATTTAAAATAATTTTAATGATATAGTCATTTTAGTTTCTAGCTTCATAATTTTACATAAATTTAAAATACCTTTACTATTCTACTCTATATATACTTTTTGTCTTGATTTTCTCCTTGTATAATTTGACAGCTGGTTTCTAGCATCCTTAGTAAAATAAAACAATTAGTTAATGTGCTAAATTCAATAAATGTTGACAAATTATCTTTAGTAATAAATTGATTAATTACATCCTAATTTTATTTTGAACAAAATTTTAATATGTCTGTTATTTTTAAACTTCCAAATAAAAGTATATCTTTTTTTCTTAAATCTGGAGCTACTATAGATAATAATGTAGGTTAAAATAGGAACTCTTGTAAGGTTTTCACTTTATATTTTATTTAGAATTAGAAAATCTTAATAGCGATTTCTTTAAATTCAGAAGTCAAAACTTAGAGAATTAAAAATATTATATTCAGTTATCCATAATATTTTAAAGAAATGGAAAAGTGGGAAATGATGTTAATATATTATATTATAAATTACATATGTTATATATTACATATATTATGCATTATATATTTTTGTACACCCCAGGAGATAAAAAAAGAAAAAGGTATATATTGACTTTTTTTGTTTGGCTTTTGGGCCACATTCTAGCACCATAAACTCTTTGCTCTCTTTTTCTGTTAGTCAGAGCCCATCAGAATAACACATACCTAAACAACAGAAGACAACAGACTTCTTATGGATATTCAGGTCATGATATAAAATCATGTCAGGAGTTGGAAATCAATTCGTGTAAGATTTTATTGTTCAGGGTCCAGAGAGATAGAACTGTGTGGGTAAAGTGCTTGCCTTGCATGTAGCTGATCCTAAGCATTCCATATGATCCCCTGAGTCCACCAGGAGAGATCCCTGAGTGCAGACCAGAAATAAACCCTGAGCACTGCCAGGTGTAGCCCAGAAACAAAAAAGTGACAAAATGCTCACATTTCATCATTGATACTCAAGAAACTTTGAAGTCCTTTTGTTTTACACACAGTTCTAATCCTCTAAATTTGTTTCACAGTAACCTTAAATTTCAACACATGGATAATTTATATTGCAAGGATAATTTAAATTAGCAAGGTAGGCAGTTTGAGAACTAAACTCTTAATTTAGAATGTTTAATTTAACATATCTGATTATTATTATTATTTTAGTGTTAATTACCAGTCTTTTGTTAATGATCAACAATCTGAACTGAATGGTCCCCTAAATTTGACTACACATAGTACAATAAAGGGGGGGAATTATTGATGCCTTGTCAATGAAATCCAGAAGAATGGATAGATAATTTAATTCCAAAAATGAGTCCATAAAGTAAAGTTTTAAAATGGGTGAGATTAGTTATAAAAATGCCACAGTTACTACTATTCTGTTCACTTTGTCTTGTGTTCTTGACTTAGGGCTAGAAATTACTATCACACCAAAGAAACAAATCATGGAGCTGGACATTATAGAACATCCAGATATACAGCTTTGTATTTAAGAGACTTATTTTTATGCCCAACATGTGATTAAGAAGGAAAATTTTATCATCAAATTCTTGTGCACTGTAATCATTCAAGCTATAAGAATTTGGTACATCTTGAAATGTAGAAAAGGCAAGTTTAGCCAAGGTGGAACAGCAATTTAAATCAGTAAGTGTGGGGCCAGAGAAACCATACAAGGCAAAGCACAAGCCCTCAGCACTTGTGACTGAGCACTGCAGTGGCCCAGCTGGCAACATGGACTCCAGGCTCTTGTGCTTAATGGAGGTCCAGTTGACTGGGAATCTCTGGGAACAGCTCCTTGACCTCCAGGGCACTATTTAGAAATCACCTCTCCCAAGCGGGGAAAAATAATTGTTAATATGCATTTTGGTTGAAATGAATAATTTGAAGTCATATATTTGTTGTTTTGTTTTGTTTTGGGGCCACACCTGGTGACACTCTGGGGTTACTCCTGGCTATGCGCTCAGAAATCACTCCTGGCTTGGAGGACCATATGGGATGCTAGGGGATCTAACCACAATCCGTCCTAGGTCGGCCACATAGAAGGCAAATGCCCTACTGCTTTGCCACTGCTCTGGCCCCAAGAAGTCATACATTTTTTAAATTAAAGCTTGACTTAAAACTTATTTTTATTGTTGTTTAGGTAACATGTTTAAATGTCTAGTGCTTATTTTTATTAACATGGATGTCCTTAGGAGCTTCCCCCATTGTCCTTAAGGCACCTCTAGTTCACCTCTCCTTTTCTTCAACTTTTTTCTTCCATTACTTGATTTTTGTTTGTTTGTTTGGGGACTACACCCAATAACACTTGGGAGTTACTCCTGGCTATGTGCTCAGAAATTGCTCCTGGCTTGGGGGACTATCTGGGATGCCAGAAATTGAACCCAGGTTCGTCTGGGTCAGCCGTGTGCAAGGCAAATGCCCTACCTTTGTGTTATCACTCCAGACCTTTGATACTTGATCATCTGAGTTTTGAGATTCAAGGCCATGGGTGTCCGTGTATGACAGATGAGTAAACTGATCTGATTTTTATCCTTGCTTAAATTTTCATTTAAATAATTTAATTAACTTTTAAATAGTAGCTGAAACCCCTTAGAAAGCATGTAATAATGAACAACTGTGAAGATAAACTGGCATATCACCTACCTTTACATAATGTAATACTCATGTTCAGTAAAGAAAACATATTAATAAAGGAACCAGTGGTGACCCACATCTTTATCTATTGAATTTTAGCTAAAGCTGATGAACAATTTGCTCTTTAGGTAGGCAAGTGCTTCTTATATATACATTTCAGGAAGCTTGGAGAAAGAGAGAGACAGAGATAGAGTGAGTGAGAGAGAGACAGAGAGAGAGTTACAGCATCTTTGAACTGTACTTGGAGTTTCAGTAATTACTTGAATTCTTCTTTTGTTTTTGTAAAGTGAGTACGTGGTTTACAAACTTACCTCTTTTTTACATATTTTTATTGCAAAACCATGTTCTATTTTGCAATTAATTAAAACAGTGGTCACATATTTTCTCTAGCTGTTAGTACTAACAACGTGTTCCACATGACAGTAATGACTACCATGGGACTGTAGATTAAGTCTTTCTTCCTAGACTGACTATAATCATATATATTTAAACTAAAGTGGTATAAATGTTTGTTGGTAAATTGTCCTTTTACGTTAACATTGTATATTAAAATTTTATACAAGCTTTGTGAAAAAGAAGGAAAGCAATTTTCATTTCAGTTGTAAAAACATGTTGGTATATAATATGAAAGAACAATGTCAGAAATGGTAGGTATCCATTAATGTGAACTAAAAATATTGCATATTTTAATAATATGTAAAAGATTAATTCCTCATTAATATTTAATTGTTTTATTTATCATTTTATATTTGTGTGACTTATCAAGCATTCCAATTTTGGTAATTTAAAGAAAACAGCATTTAGCTAGCAAACCACATTTAAGTTTAGAAAATACTAAAATCATTGACCTTAATTTTATACAGAATAAACATTGTTGGGTTTTGATCAATTTATGTATTAGGAGATATATTTCAAAAAATACAGAGTTCATGTATTTTAATGGAATATTAATGCAGTAATGACTATCCTGATCATAGTGAGGATAATATAGCAAATATAAGTTCTTCTTTTAGTAAAATATAGCAAATATTAAGTTCTTCTTTTAGTAAAATTGTTCTAAGTTCTGACAGAATCTACCTCCAATGCAGTTCAAATCCTTTTTTCATTATTCTTAGTATCTGTAGAATAAAATCCAGTGTTATATTATAGTTGTATTGCTCTGATATGTGAGAATTAAATTGAAAACCTTGATTACATACTCTAACTGAATATTTTTCTAACTCCTATTTTATGAACCTTACAATTCCATGAAGTAATGTACAAGTAGATTTTGATTATTTTATCTGATTTTTAAACAATTTATTTGATACTAATCTATAAATCTAAATCCTTCCTTTTATTCATTCTTCAATTCTTTCCTCTTCATATCATGTTTTTACTATCTGTTACATTTTAGATGCCCATTTCAGAAAGTGAATAATATGAGTATGGCTATCTATGGACAGAGAATGAATTATACTTCCTTAAGACACAGAAAAGCCTAATCTAAAAAAGATTCCAACTCTTACAACAACCACCATTTTCAAAATTATTGTCTTTATATTTATTTAATCATTATTATGCTGCCATTTCAGATTCCTTTGCCTTAAAATAAAGCATTTACCTAAACTTTCACCATAATCATAATTTTATTTGTCTTATAGATATACAATTTGATTAAACAGTCTCACTTAAACCTCTGAAACTTAAAAGAACTTTAAAAAGACCTCTTTAACTAAAGAGCCAGTCATAATTACCAAACTACATATTGTATTTCAGCTTATCTCTGGTGTGGGAAAAATTACCAGTATTTGTTCCTGGTCTTGAAAGCTTCCCTTCCTACAGTCTATTATCATTAGTTTTTGGTTTTTGTGCCTTCTCTGTAATGATATAGGTTTGTTTCTCCTTTATTCTTTGCAGAGTGCTGCAGCAGCTCCCAGTCCAGTGCTAGGAAACATTCCCCCAGGAGATGGCATGCCAGTAGGTCCTGTACCTCCAGGGTTCTTTCAGGTACTCAGAAACTCTGATTAGGAATGTTAAGGCATAGGAACTCCTTATGGTTTCTGGATATGATTTTAAGTTAAATATATGAAAGATAATAAGACTTAATTCTTAACATAATGCTGTACAACCAATTCTTGATTATTGAGATTGATTACTGAGACTCTCATTAGTCTTTCCCTCCTATGTTGTATATGTTGTCAAGTTTTATTCATTTGTTTTTGCCATTTTATTGTTAAATAAGAAATAATGGGGCCGGAGTGATGGTGCAACCGGTAGGGCGTTTACCTTGCCAGCATGTGACCTTGGATGAACTGTGGTTCAATCCCCCGGCGTCCCATATGGTCCCCCAAGCCAGGAGCGATTTCTGAGTGCATAGCCAGGAGTAACCCCTGAGCGTCTCCAGGTGTGACCAAAAATAAAAAAAAAAAAGAAAAGAAATAGAAATAGAAACATTCCCACCCCCATCTCAGCATCTCCAGGTGTGGCCCAAAAACAAAACAATAAAACAAGAAATAGAAACATTTGAAATGGATATAGATTAGTTCTTTTAATTTTTTTTATTCACACTGCCAATGTCCCCCTCAGTCCTTTTAATTAATTAGGTAAAGGTTTGGTGGGAGAAGAGGTTCTGAAATGAGATGGATTTTAAGTATCTAGGTTTTCTATATTCCCACAAAATAAAGATAATCAAGATTTGGCTGTCCTTTGAAAATATGGCTAAATCACAACTTTTTTAATTTATAAAGATTTATAAACTATATAAAATATTTTGAGTATCATCTTTGTGACTTTTAATCTGGAATTTTAATCAATATAACATTCAAAATTAAATTAAAACAAAGATGTTACTATTTTAAAACTTAAATGAGAGCCTTTATTTTATAAATAATTATAATGCTATTAGAATTTAACTTGTCACTTTTTAATTTTATGGTATCCTTGCTTTACATTTTATTGTTTTCTTACCAATGGCAACATAAATTCTGAAAATATTTTTATACCCATGGATAAATTTAGGAGGAATTTAGAAATAGAGTCAAGAAACAGAGTTTAAGAAATAGAGTTGGGGAATAAAAGAGAAAGAGAGTTGATAGGCATAATCAAAATAAATTAATTATGTTAGATTGTAAACGAATTAGATTAGGTACTGAAATGCCTAACTTGTCATTTCAATGTTTCATATTTTCAAGTCCTTGCTAATGGGTGTTTGTTAATCTATACCATTAGTAAAGTGCACCAGTATAGTTATAAATGTGAAGATAGAAAAATGAGAAGAAAATGTCCAAAGGTAGCAACTGAATTAAAGATTATATTTACAACCTTGCATCAGCTGTGAAATGTCAGGTTCTCAAGGACATTATTAAGTGAACCTATTTGTCAGTCATTTTCTTTCAATACCATTCAAAAAGTTTTTTAGAGTTCATAGTCTATCTTGGAGTCGCTTTTCTATATTCTTATAACGTTGTAACTTTTGATTACTAAATCTTATTTTTGATAAAATAGTAATAAATGGGATTGGAGTGATAGGATAGCAAGTAGGGTGCTTGGTTTGCATGCAGCCCAAGTTCTATCCTCAGCACCATAAACAGTCCCCTTAGCACCATCAGGTGTGGCCCCAAAAGAAAAAGAAATAATAAGAGCTAATAATAATTAACTGCTTTCTGTATGCTAAACTTTGTTCTAGATGCTTTATATGTAAACTCTTAATCTACAATAATAGGAGGTGTGAATCATATCCCCATAGTACAGATTAAGTAAACAAACATTGATAAATAAAATGTCAGGAAATAACAAATGGTATTTAAATCAAGACATTGATCTTTAATTACTTAGTGTATTTTTTAAAGTTCACAGTTGTTCATTACTCAGGAAAAATTTCTAGATTATTTTATTTTTTCTTTATATTTATATCTCTTTTGCCAAAGTTATATTGGAGCTAGGGAGTAAATCAAAAAAAATTATCTATTTACAAAGGTTAGTGTAAATTAAGTGGCCCTTCTTTAAAGAATGTGTTAGGATGGAATTTAAGTATTGCTGAGAGTTAAACAGAAATGTATAAAAACATGCATTTTCATATTTTATGGCATGAACCATGTTCCCGTGTCTTTTACCTGAGTCTTGGTGAGAAATGTAAAAACAGATAGCTTATTTAATTTGATAAATATTTTATTACTATTAGATATCAGGCATGTTGGTAGGCCTCTAAAATAGTACATATACTAAGATTTATGATCTTGCCAACAAGACATAAAAATACAAAATAGAAATAAACAATGCTAATACAGTGTGAGATATGTATTAGATAGTGAAGTTCTTTCATGACCTAATAGAAAGCAATTCAATTTAAACTAGAATGAAAGACAGCTTGAAAAAATATTTCCAGGGATTTCAGTAGAGAAATGATATTTCAGAATGTAATAAAAAGTGTGGAGGCACCAATATATGTAGAGGTGTTCAGAATAATACATACCCAAAGCATAGGAAGGGTAAATAGGAGTTCCTGGAGATGACATTGGAGAGATGAGCATATTCACATATAGCATCATGTCAAGAACTTCAAGCTTCAGTAAAATTGCAGGAGCTGTCAGAAATCTTTAGGTAGGATAAAGATCAAAATCTGAATTTTAAAATAGACTCAGACTTTGTCGGGCACCTTTGATATACTAAAGCCCTGCCATCATAAAACAAAGCAAAACAAAACAAAAAAAAGCCTTACTATATGACGAATTAGAGACTACAAAGGCAATTAGAGTATAGAAAGAAAATGACCATATTAAATTAGTAGAATGTACTCAGAGCAAATCAGGCCATTGAATCCAATCTTAAGAGGGACATTGTCAGGAAAACTTTATCAAAATAGAAACTGAAACCCAAACTGGCTGCTATGTTAAGAATTAGGCAAAGATATAATTCCAGGAAGAGGGGAAAATGTTCAAAGATGCAGAGAATATAGAAAAAATTTTAATTCATTATGGTGTGTACTTAACTGACAGGTTAGTTTCTGGTAGTAAGGCTCTGGGAAGGGCTGACTCTACAAGGTTAACTTGGTGCCAGGGAGAATGCAAGAGATAAGGTATGTAGTTGTCTTGCATGTTGTGGACCCTAGTTTAATAACCTCCTACACAAATAATCCCGCAAGCGCCACCGGGGGTCACTCCTGAGCACAGAGGCAGAAGTAGCTGCTAGACCCTGAGCCAATTGAGTAACCCAAACTATGCTTTCATAAATAGCATAAAAAATGGTCTGGGGACTAGAGAAATAGTACAGTGGGTAAGACACTTGTTTTTACATGCAGGGAAGGACGAGAAGGAGGGACGGTGAGAGAGAGAGAGGGATGGGATGTTGCATGATTCTGCCAATAATACTTGTCAAAAATACTTGGGGAAAAGTATAGCTGTTTAGAAGTAGGATTAGACAATCATAATTAATGTTCAAACACCAGTTTCTAAATCAGTTCCAGAGAAATACTGCCCTCCAAGTTATTTAAATCTAGAGGAACTCTGAAAGGCTATAATTTTAGAGTTCATAGACTCTGTTGACCAAGATCAGGCATAATTCTGATTAGTTCATTCAGTGCAAGGCAGGAGAGATTGGAAACAACTGGAAAGAAGCTAGATTTCCTTTGGTTTGGAGGCTTAGATGACTGATTGGGATGGATTCAGAATATCTCGAAAGCCTGAAAGAAGCACCTCAGAATTTAGAGGATCTTTGGTTCAAAGCAAACATGTGCTAAACACTTTCTCCAGTCTTAGTTTGGTCTCAGCTAGTTAAGTCCTAGAAGGTGGCTGTCACCCATTTCCTTTGACCTTTAGAGGATGAGAATAATTTGAAATCACAATTCTTGTGTTGAAATGCAAGGCTTATTTGGGGGGCAGCTGAAAAGGGACCAGACTGGGTAAAACGTGAATTTATTAGAATTGTAATGAATAAGTAATGTAAAGAAGAATTTGTAATTCACATATAAAGCACTGGTTTTAACTATTTCTAAGCTCTATATAGCATATGATTAATCTGTAAAAAGCACATTAGCACAGTTCTATGAGATAAGCATTTGCTGTTTACATTGCAAAACAAACCCTCTCTTTTTCATTGTCAATATAGACTAAAATATAGTGTGAATTTCTAAAAACTGCATTTGAATAATTATAAATTAAACTATAAAATAATTATAAATACACCATGCATTTATTAAGTACATCCTAGAGGACTAGATTCATGATTTTCTTCTATGATAGATGTTAATATCATTCATACTTAAATTTTTACACTTTTACTTTAATGGAACTGCTTCTGTTGTTGAGTAGACCATTAAATAAGATCAGTGAAAAAAGTTGGGCATGCAAAAGGAGGAAACAATTTGTACAGTAAAACCATTTCTTAAAGTAAGAAATATATTCATTTACTTGGAATGCTATCCATGGAATAATTTTTATACAGAGTCCGATAAGTTCTTAAAGCGACTTAGTATGATAGAAGTAAAGGACTTCAGGGCTGTTTTCTTACTTTGGAAAGTCTTGTTACTGTAGTCAGAGGGATGACAATAGAAGTAGTAAATACCTTAACTATATTTTGGAAGTTTTAGTAGAAGAAAAGACAATATTGTGGTGTAGTACCAAGTCTGTACTCTTTTATAATTCTGTGCTAAAGTACTCAAAACTTACACTGTAGGGACTGGAGAGATAGTACCAGGGTAAGGTGCTTGCCTTCCACATAGCCAGCCCTGGTTTGATCCAGCCACTGTAAATGGCCTCTTAAAAGTTCCTCCCGGTTTAGTCCCTGAGCACAGAGCCAGAACTCACTCTTGAGCATGATTACGTGAGTCACTCTTCAAAGAAGCTTCATTGTAGACTAATAATTTGGAATTGTGTTAAAAAAATCAATCTTATATGCAGTTATTCTCATATTCATAGAAAAAAGACAGGCAAAGTTTGATTCCTGTGATTGAAATAGAAAATAAGCAGAGGTATTCTCTTATAATAGAGTTCTTCTCACTCACATATAATAAAGTGCAAAAAAATATTTCTGTGATTTAAAAAATTAAGCTTTTAATTATGTCCTAATGAATATGTATAATTTTATGAATTTCAGGATATAACAAAAATCTATTCTTATGAATTTAGTTGGACTTATGCTGAATTTACAGTACATTAAAGGAACAGACCTTTCTTATTACAATAAAAAATGCTGAGGGCAGAGAAATATTTGTTTATTCCACTATTCTCTTTGCTATAAGAAAGCTTCTATGGGAAAAAATGGATCTAATTTTTATCACTTTTCTAAACATATTTATATAAAAGCACAATATGATCTTTTTAATAGGTTTCAATCTTTGTATTTTAACTTACATGAGCTATACTTGTAAATAGTTATAATATATCCCTGTAGAATTTTATTCATTTTCTCCGTTATGTTTATTGTAGTCTAGTCCCTGAATCTTAACATTTTCCTAACTAAAACTGTTGAAAACTAAGAATATATTGATGTTAAGTTGTGAATTTAAGGCATGATTGGGAATAAGATCCTAAATACTTTTTGCAGATAAAGTATACCAAGTAATTTAGTTAGCGACTAAAGTAATCGTCCATATTTTAAAATTGAATTGATGGAAACTCTGATACTGTGGGAAATAATATTGCCGCAAGTTTGTAAGTCACATCTGCAGGCCTAATGTCAGGAATGGTAAAGCTACTTTGCCATCTAGTGGTGGTTTGCAGGTGTCTGTTGAAGGAATATTTCCTGGAGGTTCTATTTTTAGCAAGACTGCAAGTTGACCTAATGCTTTGACATAATAATAACACAATAATAAGAAATCTTTTCTTTTCTCCATGTGATTGTTCTTGATGAGAAAAATTTCAATATAAAAACTCTTAAAGAGAACTAAAATAAATTAAAAATGATAAAAATATATTTGATCTAACCCTTGAAACTGAAAAGAAATATTGAAAAGAAATGTTCTTGAATCCTGGTTAAATGTTTCTAGAGGTATTCACTTAATTTTTATCTGAAAATTAACCCTACATTTTGATTGTTCCTTTGTAGCTAAGTATATTTACCTCCTCTGCAATTTCTGTTCAGACTTTGAGAATTTAGCAGTTGATTACCACCAGCACCAGTTTTACATTATTATTTATACGTTCTGTTAACTAGTGTATATACTTCTTTAGTTCCCTTCTCTTATCCATCCTTGTGTTGTCTTTAATTCCCAGTGATTTGCTTTCCTCTTATCCTTCCTGACATGTCCATTTCAGCACTTAGTTTGTAAACCAGGAGAAAACCTCTGCTCCTATCTCCAGAAGTTGTAGCTAATAATCTTTGATTTTACATAATGAGCAATGGAGTCGTATAAAATTTCCGAATTTAAATAAATAGCTGGCTGAAATTTCAGGTGGAATTCACATTAAAAAATCTAACATTAATGAGCACATATATGAGGTTTAAAATTTCATGTGTTAAAATTTGTATTTCTTAGCACTAAATAGTCTAGAACGTAGAGTGTAGATAGGAAAGCTTGTTAATTTATCATAGTTTAAGAAACAAGAATAATTCTCTTAAAAATGTAATTTTGACTCTCCTAAAGAAAAATATTCTGAATGTTACAAATAGAACAAGTCTTTTGTCTAACGTAAAGATAAAAACAGTTTAAAAAATAAAGGTTCCTTACAGATACTGGCTTTGATAATTCATTCTTTCTGGTGACTGTAGTTAATAGTTTCTGGCCTCAACTATTAGAATAAATTAAAACCGCTCAGCTTGAGTAACTAAATAAGCTATTTTTTTTTAAATGCAGTTTCAGAAACTGAAACCCCTGCATCAGTGACAAGTTGGACAGAAAGCAAAAGTGAATGTCTGGTGTTAGAATCTTTACTTAGTTTTTTTCAGTTGGAATGGAATGAACGATTTCCTGTTTTAAAAAAATGAACTTTTGGGTTGTTTGTCAAAATTAGTATTTAGAAAGCAGTAAACTTGGCCATCCTAGATCAATGTAGGGTTTCCCTTTCATTGTCAAGCTGCTTCTGCGAGCTAAACGTATCAAAATATTTTGATAGCCGTATCTATGATACAAGCTTATCTATTTTTCTGGTAATTTGAAATTTAAAATTTTCACTTACAGTTATTTTACTGAGAATTTTTTCCTAGAGTGCTTTCTCAATTTATTAGAACCTTTTGGAGAAATAATGAGCATCAAGTTACAAATATGCAGAGGAAATTTATAACAGTTAACATTTTAAATTTTAAGTTAATTATAGTGTGGAGCAGTAATATAGCAGATAGGGTGCTTATCTTGCACTTAGAAAGTCCAGATTTAATTTCACAAACCTGCCGGGATCCCTAAAACTGTATTCACGAGTCAACGCTGGGTACCACCAGGTGTGACCCCCAAACCATAATAATAATAATTATAATAATAATAATAAAGTTATCTACAGTAACAAAAACAAACACTATAACTCTAGGGTGATAAAATCAAAGAATACATTATGAAATATATCACAAAATTCCATTGAATAGATTTGTCTTAAAATTCATTCTGCTTATTAAAAACTAGCTTAACATTAGCTAGTATTCAGACATTATGTAATATATTCTATTGAAGGGATCAACAAACTTTACTGATATAAAGCCAGATAATATATTCGGATTTAAAGGTTGTTATTTTTATAAATTCACAGTCATTGTATTAAATAGCAAGTATGCAAGTTGTTTTAGTAATATTTTTGTGTAAAAATAAGTGGTGGGCTAGATATAGCCCATGTACCAGAAACTTACTCATATTCTATATGAATATGGTCATTGGATTGCCTTAAAATAATCCAAAGAGAGAGGGCCTAGGAAATAGCTTAAAAATTGAGCAAATGCTTTGCATATAAGAACCCCAAGTTTGATTCCTGATGCAGATATGGCCCAAAACAACAAGAAAAAGCAATAACTGAGTAAGAACTAAGTACAGTGTTTCTCCTGTTACAGTCTCTGCAGTGTAGGTATGAGAGGGTCTTTGGAGTCCTCTAATTCCTAGTGTATCATGACAGGGTACAGGGAAGAAATCTTGATGTTATTTTGCTTTGTTTTTAATAGATGAGTCTTCCAAGCTAAAAATTGAGAACCACTGCCTAAGATTGCTGATGTTATTCAGCAACAAATATGTATTGCCTCTCCCACCCCCTCCCACACACACACATGCTAGAGTTATTACAGTGTGACCAAGATAAATAAATTCCTTGCCCACACAGAACTTAGTGTCTACTAAAAGAAACAGTCAGTAAACAACATAATTATTTTTAAATGTAGGACATGTTAGCAGCGAGGGAGAAAAATGAAAAAAATGCTGCATATAGTTTAAACTTGTAGTAGATTGAATCGTGACTTCCGCATGAAACAAGGAGGTCATTGGCTTTTCCTAAAGGTGGTACTATTTGCATGATGAGGGTGAAAATCACCATCTAAATGTGGAATCAGGGTAAACTAGGAAGAGAAAAATGGGAGGCACTGTATATATCAAACTCTTTTTAACAGTTTGCTTCTAAAGTAAAAAAGTAGAGAATGAGGTATAGCAAGAGGAAAAGTGGGGAATATTAAAGGAAGTCTGCTAACAGTGACATACTGGCATTAGAAAGTGCTCACAACTTCCTAGAAAAAAATGAAGGCATCCTTGTTGTCATTTTTTGGAGGACAGTATAAGCTATTGACAATCATCCATTCTATTCAGCAGTCAAGTAGAACTATGAACATAAGATATAATGCCAGGAAATAGAGAATTCTGAATGAGCTGCACATGTGCTCACAGTAAGGTGTTCATAAAGAAGAATAAAATTGTATTAATTACTTAGAATGTCTTCCTACAAATGTAAATGCATCCTGTTTTAACATTTTTATATTCTATAAGAGCTCACTGATATGATATATACTTTTAATTACAGAAAATATTTCTTACTTACATTTGTCATAAAATTTGTATACATGGGTGTCTAACAGTGGTGGGCAACCTTTTTTTTCAACTGAGCCAAATCTCACCAAAACCACAATTGAAATTTATTTTGAGAGACACACAGAGCGCACACTGACAGAGGCTAGGAGCAGAGTCCTGACTCCTGGAGCGGCCACCCGGCACACAGAAGAGCCTCATTAAAAAATGTAGAGAGTCACATGTGGTCAAGAGCTGTGGCTTGCCAACTACTGGTCTAAGACATGTCTCAAAATACAAATTTTTAAGCTGGGGATGGAGAAAATGTTCTATGCAAATTGAATCCTTTCATCTTGATTTTAAAACTTTTGTCATTATTCAAATTAGCAAATCACTTTCAAAACACACTATTTTGTCGGTACATCAAAAACTTTTGTAAAATTCCCTTGTAGAAATACTGTATATTCGAGGCCTAAGTTGAGTGAGTTTAGATACAAATTTCAATGTTTATAATAAGTAACTAGTTGAATATGAAGGCACCATTTTATTTCTAAAGAAAAATAAAATATATGTAATGTCATTTCTATCAAATGACCAAATCCACAAGCCAGTTATTTTTCTAACATACGTTTTTTTTATAGTTGCATGAAATTTTGAAAGGACTACAAATTAATCAATAGGAACTTTCTTTGGGTTTCAAAATAACATGAATTAGAACGGAGTAGGATGTTTATTGTAATAGTCCATGTAGGTAAACTAAAGTACCAATTTCCTATATTCTCATCTGGAACAAGTCTACATGAATATAAAATGAGAGGGAGAAGAGAGGGGAATACTTTACATTCTACAGTGAAAAGTCGTGAATAGTTTTAAATTTTCATTTTAGTTCCTATTTTTATGGAGCCATCCTGATAACTTTATACTAAATTATAAACCTCAAGTTTTATTTCAACCCCATAGCATTATTTTGTAATACATAAATGTGATTTAACTTGTTATGGTTTCAGTTGGTTGGGGAAGACAGGACAGAAGAAGTTTCAGATTATATAGGATGCTAGTCACTTGTTTCACAGACACAAAAGCAGTGTGTGAATATAAATGAACACAATTCATATTATTAAAGTTTATGTATTCAAACTGTTATGGTTATTAACAAGTAGGTAGTACAGTCCCCATTCACAATGCACAAGCCCATTCCACACATTTATATCTAATATAAGGTGATGAACGCTGGAGAAATAGTCGTCTTGTAAATGAGCAATTCTGATGATAAAGCTAAATCATATCAAACAAATCAGCCGGCTTATCACTCTGTGTTGAATAGTATTAACCTTGCCAAAATAACATCTAGGAAGTTGGATCTGTTAATTCTTCACAGCTATTCCATAGGAGTTATTTTAATTAAGTGTTGATGATAGTAGAATGCCTCAATGTATGGAAGATAAACTACATGTTTATGCTTATCAGAAGAATATGCTAGCACAAATGTGTCATTTTGTGAGCTAAATTAGCTCACTACTAGTTGGAATTAAAATGTGTTAATCAAGAGGATCTCATCCAGTGGTTTATCAGTAATATCTGATGTAGATTTTTATGAAAAACAAAAAGAAACCAAATTAAGTTATAAATTATAAAATGACTGATGAAATTTGCCTGATGTATGATTTATGTTTTATTACTTTTCCATAGAAAACTCATAAAGTTTCTCATGAAATTATAAAAATTAAAAGTAGGGGGGGCCGGAGAGATAGCATGGAGGTAAGGTGTTTGCCTTTCATGCAGGAGGTCATCGGTTCGAATCCCGGCGTCCCATATGGTCCCCCGTGCCTGCCAGGAGCAATTTCTGAGTCTGGAGCCAGGAATAACCCCTGAGCACTGCCGGGTGTGACCCAAAAACCAAAAAAAAAAATTAAAAGTAGGGGTTTGAGAGATCACTCAAGAGCACAAGCATGATCTAATCCCCTGGCTCAGTCCTTGGCACTTCATGGTCCTCTGAGAGCGATCTTCGACCTTATGGTTCAAAGTGAAAGCCTGAACACTGGAACTTCAGGCCTACAAAGCCAGGCTGAGTATCCCTGAAAGTGGCCTTCAGGCTCCCAGATTATTGGGGCATCCCCCTAATACTAAAGTTATGTGAGCATTCCTACAATAATGGGTGGCCATAATGATATACAGAAGTCAAACAGTAATGATTCTTCTATGTGATATTCTTCATTGTTACTCACTATTGACAGCATATGACTTCAAGAAAGTGAACACATTTAAGAAAAAGAAAATATGGAATAGTAAAGAATAGAAATATGTATAGAAAAATCATAGACAGAAAAAAATCATTTGAAAAATCAACACAGAATGAATAAAAATGAAAATCTGAACTTTGTTACTTTCTTAGGAATATATAAATAAATAACAATGTGCGTTATTTATCAATTTCTAAAATTATATGTGGGATTAAGGAGATAGCTCAAATTGCAGATGCAAGGCCGAAGTGTGAGGGTAACTGGATCTTGGCCTAGAGACCTTCAGGCACTGGATATGGCCCTGCAGACCTCAGCACTACATTACAGGTTGAGCATTAAATAGGAAAGCCCAGTTGGTATCACCAGGGTGGATTAGGAATCCCATAAGGATTTCTTGCAGGCCCATCTTCCAAAATAAAATATGTATTTTTTGAACTTTTTACCTTAAGAAATCATAGAATAATGTCATGCAACTGTGTTTTCTGTAGCTATGTAAACAATACATAAAAATATCATTAATTCTATCTAGAGTCATGTTGCATAGGATCAAGTAAGTAATTATGTATTTATCTTTACACCATTAGATGAATATTTGAAGACAGCACATATTTGTGTGTGTGTGTGTGTGTGTGTGTGTGTGTGTGTGTGTGTGTGTGTGTGTGTGTGTGTGTGTGTGTGTGTGTGTGTGTTTTGGGTCACACCCGGCAGTGCTCAGGGATTATTTCTTGATCCAGGCTCAGAAATCGCTCCTGGCAGGCACAGGGGACCATATGGGACACCGGGATTCGAACCAATGACCTCCTGCATGAAAGGCAAATGCCTTACCTCTATGCTATCTCTCCGGCCCCATATTTTTTCAAGCTGTATATATAACTTTATACCTTGTGTTTTTGCCTTAAAGTTTATAAAGATGAACTACTTTTTGGCAAATAACAACTTTCCATCAGAAAAAGATTTTTAACCAGATAGTTATGTGCTATAGACCATAATTTCTCAACCACAGGTGAAAATCATGTCAGTGGTTATGAGGTGAGCACAGCATTAGACAACAAATAAGTGGGGGACAGTCAGAAAAAGGTTACAACATACTGCGCATGGTATCATAGTATTTAGAAGGCTGAATAATTAATCTTACTCAAATGCCAAATTTTTTCTTCATGGAAAGAAAATATATAGGCTAAACAATTTTCTGAGATCTGAGGATTATAGTCTTATAACTATATTTTAGTCTAAAAGGACCAGGGTCCCTGTATAAACATGGCATTAAATGAGGAATGAACTTTAAATTACTAATAATTCATGTGGCTGATCTGTGTAGTAGAGAAAAAAAATCACTAAGTCCCCACATTTCCCTCACAAAGTGTATATATTAAACTGATATTGACATATTCGTATAACAAAGGATTGTTACCAAATTACTATTCTGTAATATGACTTAAGTCTCATCTTGGATACCCTAGAAGTAGTAAGAAACAATAGAAAGTAATGGAAGAGAATACATCAGGGGCCAGAGTGATAGCATAGCAAGGAAGACGTTTGCCTTGCATGCAGCTGAGCCAGTTTTGATCCTCAGCATCCATATGGCAACCCTAAGCCTATCAGGAGTAATTTCTGAGTGCAGAGCCAGAAATAACCTCTGAGAACCACCAGTTGTGGTCCTAAAACAACCAAAAAAAAAAAAAAAGTTCAGTGAGACTGGGGCCAGAGAAATAGTACAGAAGGTAAGGCAAGGCACGTAACTTGTATGCAGTGGATCCCAGTTTAGCTCCCAGCACAGCATGGGGCGCAACCCTGGAGGCCACGAAGAACCACATATTAGTCATGAGCCTGGAGGCCACTGAGTACCACTGGGGTGTCCACGTTTATCCTATACCATAGCACCCAGACAGCACTGAGTCCTTGACCTCGGGCCCTCACATAGAACTGACACCTGCTTGACAAGATTGCTGGGAGAGGTCAGAAACTCAACACTTTGGGAGCCCCTAACCCAAATTCATAGATGCTTCAAACTTCATTAATCCTATATAACTGGGAACCAGAGACATAGCATGGAGGTGGGGCATTTGCCTTTCATGCAGAAGGACAGTGGTTTGAATCCCAACATCCCATATGGTCCCCTGAGCCTGCCAGAGGCGATTTCTGAGCATAGAGTAATCCCTGAGGAGTAACCCCCTCAGGAGTAACCCCTGAGCGCTGCTGGGTGTGACCCAAAAACTAAAAAAACAAATAAATAAATAAATAAAATAAAAACCTATATAACTGTCCATTTTCAAAACAAATGCATAATTCTACTTCAGAGTTCTAAATTTTCAGCTGTGTAAACAATTCTAAATGTTTTTCTACCATAAATTTGTTGATGCTATTGTTCTTCAATTTGTTCTAAATTGTACTTAGATAGAATATAGAAAATGCCTAAATGATAGGCATTTTAAAGAAACCTTTAAGAATGATTTCAAGTTTTATTTATTAGTTTGTTCTGAGAGACAGGGTTTTAAGTTTCTAAAACATTGTTGAAATACTTTTAATGCTAGAAGGTGATTCATATATCACTACATCAGTTTTAAGGATTCTAAGAAATACCAGTTTCATTTTGTAGATTAATTACCTTGACATGAAGAAAATTACAAGCTTTGGTATGACTTTTTGTGCTTTCCTCGGAAATGGGGTTCCTTCTTCTTTAGGCACATATTAAATTGCAGTGTCCTAAATCCTCTATGATCACAGTAGGAATGAAGTTCAAAAGATGTAGAGGGAAAGGAGCCCAGAGATTCTTTAAAGAGGAAGTGACATTTAAACTGGCCCTTAGAGGAATAATAGAATTTTACTTGGCAGAGAAAAGAGAGGAGCGAGTCATTTCCAAGAAATGGAGACTATGTTGGTGTTGGTAAATAATATTATGTTTTTAAAAACTATTGAAAATATTATAAAACATAAAGGAAGTTAATATTTGATCAGTGTGAAATTTAAGATATACAATATGATCATTTTATATATGTATTTTGTGAAATAAAAATCTTTTGCTTTCTGCCATCTAAAAAGATGTTGAAAATTAATTGCAAATTCACATGTATAAATATCACATGTATTTTTGTTCTATAAACATTATCAACAACACTCTAAATTATATTTTTAATAATTGTAATTTTAAAATATACTGTAGGCTTCTAAAATGTCCAGAACTTTAAAATGTCATAAATGCTCATTTTTCCAATTAAAAAGGTGATGTTTTGTATATGTTATGTGCGTATTATGTGTATATATATTTTTTGTTTTTTATTTTATTTTATTTATTTTTTTATTTAAACACCTTGATTACATACATGATTGTGTTTGGGTTTCAGTAATAAAAGGAACACCACCCATCACCAGTGCAACATTCCCATCACCCATGTCCCAAATCTCCCTCCTCCCCACCCGACCCCCGCCTGTACTCTAAACAGGCTCTGCATTTCCCTCATACATTCTCAATATTAGGACAGTTCAAAATGTAGACATTCTTGCAATAATAAATTTCAGACACAAAAGAGAAAAGAACTGGAAGTTCCAGCTCACCTCAGGAAGCACACCACAAAGAGTGATGAGTTTAGTTAGAGAAATAACTATATATATTATTTTTAAAGAAGTTAGGTGTTAGGCGCTTCTTATCACCTGTAATGTTAGTACTGGTAAATTGTAAAATAATTTTATTGGGAGAATGGGTCTAAGATAATCAGAGAAAAAAAGTAAGACTTAATAATCAGTTTTTAGATACATTTAGGAAAGAAAACTGTATCCCTCTAATTCTTTAAGAATTGAGATAAAATACTAAAGGCTTATGAAAGATTATATAAGATGGAAATTACTACTTTCCACTAAGAGAAAAGGAAAAAAAAAAAGGAAAATCTCTTTTAGAAAAGCAGATGTTTAAAATTCCATGAATAATTCTTGATGTAATGGCAAATAACAATTCTTTACATTTTAATGACATTCATCCTGAAATAAATTATGATTCTAAATTATATGATCTTCTCCCTAATAAACTAGTTGGAAGAAATGAACTGGACACTTAATTTGCATTTCTAATAGAGTTTCTTTCTTCCTTTCAATCACCAATACTTCTTGATATTTCTGACTTTGTTCTTGTTTTTATTTTTTTCCGCTTTGAGTTGTTAGTTTTGTTCAGACAGATAAGTGAAACACGTAGTAAGAATAATTTAGATCTTTAAGTTTAGTTTCTATGTGCCAGAATACTGTGCTCCTCAATTTATCTTATATTTTTAAAAGCTAATTCTGTTTTCTTGGGGTTTTTTTGTTTGTTTGTTTGTTTGTTTGTTTTTTGTTTTTTTGGCGGAGAGGTTTGTGGTTCACACCCAGCTTGACTCAGGACTTACTCCTGGATCTGAAACTCAGACATCACTCCTGGAGGGCTAGAGGGAGCCATATGGGAATCTGGGGATCGAATTTTGATCTATTGCATGCAAGGCAAACTCTCTTTCTACTGTATTGCTATTGTACTTGGGCCCCTAAGAAAAATTAATTCTGAGTTTTGTATAATTGAACTTTTTAACATCACCACCTTGATTTTAGTCATTCTTAGTAAGACATGTTATTTACAGGAGGAATTATGTAATATGATTTCTCAGGCCAGGCATCAGATTGAAGAATATTCTTTGCATTTTTATTGATATTTGCCATTTGGTGCAGAGAATATTTTATTTGTTCTAGATTAGTGAACTTATACAGAAACAATCTTTTTTCCCAGAAAATAGTTTCTCCTGTTGATTACAAAGTTGTGAACCTTGAAAATTCTACAAGAAAGGTGGTACTCTTTTATCTGCTTGGTTCACTGATGAATTCAACCAGCCCAAAACAGTGTCTTTGTAGGGGGTTAGTAAATATTAGTTGAAAGAACAGATGCCTGGCATTCATTTTTTCTTTGACCTGAAAAAGAGTTTCATTGTCGGTCAAGCTATATTTTTTACTAGAATTCTCTTTATTTTAGAAAGCCGGGGACCAAGTTTCTCAAGATTATTGATGATGATGCTTTACATCTTAGGCCTACTATCTTCCCCAGTTCAAATATTACATGTATATTTTCTGATCTTTGTATTTAAAGAGTAGTGGAAATAACACAGATTCATTGTTTCTCCCCCCCCCCCCACACACACACACACTAAAGCGATTTTAGGGATCATGTACTACAACTCCCTCACTCTGAGGTTAAGAATAAAATAAACTCTAAAAAGTTAGTAGCTCAGAGTTCATTTGCAAATTAGTGAGCTGATAAAATTAAATTTTAGGTCTCTACTTTATAGTCAGATGTTTTTTCCATACACATTCTAAATAACTTTTTCAAGAGAAATTGTTAATAAATATTTATTTTATCTATTACACTTTTTACATAAATATTTTGGTACCGTCGATAGCTTTTTGTTTGTTTGTGGAGGAGGGCATATTGCTTAGGAATTACTCCTGATTTTGTACTCAGGAATCACTACAGGTAGTGCTTAGAGACCTATGGGATGCCAGGGTTTGAACTCAGATTGTCCACATACCATGCAAGTGCCTTAACTGCTGAACTATTTCTCCAACTCCCAAAATGTTTTTTAAAATAGTGTCCAAAATATAAAGAGTATATATATTTTCATAGCAAAGGACTTTTGTTTTTTGGGGTTTTTTTTTACATTTTTCAGATATGCATTTTAAATACCTATACATTTTCTTTCTTTTTTTTTTTTTTAAATTATGAGAACAAAGATGCAAAGAAAGAGGACAAGGTAAAGTTACAGTGGAAGGACAATCACCCATAACATAATTCTCAGAAGTCCCCTTGCTGATAACTTTGAAATTTCAGCCAAAGAACATTAAGATAAATAAGACAGAATCCATGTACAATTACTTAGCAAAGGACTTTTGAAGAACTTGTTCTTATCAGCTTTTTATTACACAGAAAACTGATGTCTGTCAGTATAATAATTTATATTATTAACTGTTGATCTTTTATACTTTTTAATATTTTGAATTTTATTTGAAAGCAAGCTCACTGCTAAATACTCAAGTACCATTTTTAGTATAGAACTTTCTCAGTTACTAGTATACACACTTCTGGTAACATTGCTTTGTCTATATAGGCTGATAAATAGGGCCATTGAGGACACAGGTGATGTTTAACTAATTGCTAATTTAAGAAAATGATCAATCTTAATATTCAGATTTTATGTTAAAATAGCATTAATTTAATATTTAAAGTGCTTTTGATCATAGCAAGATTTCTTTTTAAATAAGAATTGATTTAAATTCAAATGAATAAAACAAAAATTTAAAAAAAGAATATATTTAAATCTAAATTACATATTTTCTAATTTTGCTTTAATTTAATAGAAATCTATTAGAATTTATATTTTAAATACAGAAATTTGGGGGGGGGATTGAAAAATCCCACCAAAACATATATTTGAGTTTTTTGAAGACATGTAAGAGGATAGAAACAACTAAAGAGAGACCTATCCCTGCCTTATTCTGTAGGACATGCAAGCTCCCAGCTACATGAATTGCTTCTTCCTTTTTCAGTCGTTCCTCAGGGGACTTTGCAGTCAGATAAGGGAGTACCTCAATTCCATTAAAATTCACAATGCCATCGATCTGAGAACAAGAATTCTCTTTTCAAACTGTCCATTCAATTAACACTATAATATCATTTTACATTTAGATGAACATGCAAATCTCAATTGCTCCATTTTAGGGAGGCATATATCAGTGTTTATCTCAATATATAGAATTTAGTAATTCATTTAATATACTTTCTATTTTTATGCATTTCCAAGTAAACTTATTATAGACAGGAATTGCCTCTGACCTATTTTTATCTGTCCACATTTTAAAAACTAATTTAATAACTGGATTAGTGAAGATGGCATAAAGCACCATGTTGAAAAGACAACAACTTCAATATCAATGACACTGTTTAGTTAAGATTTCTTAAATAGTTCTAAATGTTTAAAGATGGCTTCATGTTTAAGAAATTATGTAATTATGAAAATAGCATAAAACATATGACTAGTATAATAAACCCTCCAAAGACTTTATGAGGAAAGATTATATAACAAAAAATTTTAGAATATTAGGCTTTTTATTTTTCAAATGCTGTTTCTAAAATCTTGTTGGAAAGTATATGTAGCCATGAACTTTAGATATGATTTTTAAGAATGTTATAGAAAATGTTATAAATTTTGAATTATAAATATGGAAGATTTTTTTTGTCCATGCCCATTGGTGTTTGGGGAGGCATGTGGTGTCAGGGATTAAATTCTTATCCAGCATATAAAACTTGTGCTCAACCCATTGAACTCTCAAGCTTATAATGTAATTCTGTGAAGATTTGATCAATCTTTGTTAATTTAATTTTGATTTATACTAATTTTTATATTTTAATAATATTTAATAGTATTCAAGCCTTGAAGTTGAAAAGTTGCATACATTACATATGTGAAATCTTACACTTAATAGACAATACATTATTTTACCTTTAAATAGAAGTATTTGTTACTAAAAATTTAAATTTAATACTAAAAATTTAAATAATACATGTAACAAGAATTTGGTACCAGAATCTAAGGGATCTAAATATTCTCCTACTCAACAGTGGATAATTGTAAATGATACTTTTAGTGTTAGTTCTGCTTTAGGGCACACCTAGTGACGTTCAGGGCTTACTCCTGGCTCTGCAATCAGGAATTGATCTTGGCTTACTTGGGGGAACTAAATGAGGGGGCTGGAGATTGAACTTGGGTTAACCACCTGCGAAACAAATGTACTACCTGCTATACTATCATTCTGGCCCCTTATAGGTGTTTTTTGTTTTTGTTTTTTGTATTTGAACTGACATGTTCAATACATCTTAGTAGACTCTGACTCATCTAACAAATTAAATTGATTTGAGTTTTAATATAATAACATTTCACCTTGCTTAAAATATATAGTTAATCATTTTCTAGGCTCAAAATGTGCAAAGAAATTTGTATAATCAGTTTTAAATTACAACAAACCCTTTAATGAATGAAAGTTAAAGGACTTATAGCCATAAAGCACCCTTCATAAATAAATTCTGTGGAGCCAGAACAATAGTCCACTGGATAGGGAACTTGCTTTGTATGTAGCAAACCTGAGTTCGATCCCTGGCCTCTACAGACGGTCCCACGCCCGACATTGGTGAGCTCTGAACACAGAGCAAGGAGCAAACCCTGCCTGAACACCACCAGATACAAAAACTAAATAAAATAACTTTAAAAAAAAAAGAAATTTCAAAATTTTAAAAAGAAATAAAACATGAAACAAGAAAACTGATCATTTATAAAATATTAAAAGAAATTGATATGGAGCTGGAGACTAGCACAGAAGTTAAGATGCTTGCCTTGCATACAGTCAATCTGTATTTGATCCCCAGTACCCGATATACTCCCCTGAGCCCTGCCAGGAGTACTTCCTGAGCACACAGCCAGGAGTAACCCCTAAGTATTACCAGCTGTGTCACAAAAAAAAAAAAGAAAAAAGAAAATTGATAAACTGTTTAACTTGGTGAAAAGTATATAACCTGTGTCTAATATGCATAATGATATGGCTAGATAGTACTCCTATTTCTAAATCTCTAGTGAGATTCATTGTCTACAATTTCTTAATTTGCCAATTAGATATTATCCTAAATAACAGAAAATGTTTCTATGGTCACTTTACTGATCTTTGATATTTTCCCACTTACTTTGGAAAAATTAATAGATATTGTACAAAAGTAAAATATAGAATATTAACTTTTCTTAAAAGATTTTATCTACAGAAATATTCCACACAGAGAAGTAAATGGATTTGTGTTTTGCGTAATTCTTACATTTAAACACTAGTTTATACCTGGATTTACATGATGCTGTTTTCTTGTTTTGTTTTTGTTTGTTTTACTTTAATAGCCTTTTATGTCACCTCGGTACCCTGGAGGTCCAAGGCCCCCTTTGAGGATACCTAATCAGGTAAGAGAAATGTGTCACAAATATTTTTATATTATAAAAATACTAAACTCTCCTTTATTCCCTTTAATGCTACTTCTAGTGTTATATAACCTCAAATCTTCATATAACCTTTCTATATTTAGTAAAGTTGTGCATTCTTCCACTAAGCATAGCTCATAGGTGACTACTTTTGCAAATAAAGTTGTATTGGATCAAAGCCATGCTCTCTGCTTTATTGTTCCGACTATTTTACTGCTAATAGTATGAGTGGTCATGACAGGACACTGTGGGATGTAACACTAAGTAGTTACTCTTTGCGTCTTTGCAGAAAAATCTTAGCTACCTTTGCAGGAATCTAACATCTTCTTAAAATTAATTTTTAAATATATATAATTTGGGCATTTATATATAAATATATAATTTTGTTATTTAAAATATCTTAAGACAGGAAAATCCTATTAACATACTTTATATAATTATAGTTATTGTGACAAATAATTTTAGGTTTTCCAGATTATAAAGGCATATTATTCATATAATCTGCTCTTAGAAGTGTAAAAATAAATTATTTGGTGTGAGGAAGGGCCATACTCAGTGGTACTCAGAAGCCACTCGTATGCAGTGCTTGAGGGACCATGCAGTGCTGGACTCGAACTCAGGATTCCCCTACGTTCAAAGCATTCAGTCCAGTTCACTGAACTATCTGTACAACCCACTATAAATAAATATTTTACAATAAGTGTTCTAATTTCTTATACCAATGAGAAATCTAAGTTTTCATATGCTTTGGCTCAAAATCTATCAATATCACAAATACTTCTTTCTTAATATAAAACACTCTTTACTCACAAGGAATTCATAGTTGTGTTTCAGGATACAGGTGATATGCATGTATATATATGCAAATCAATTAAATTTTGTTATAATAATGTTATTTGCATAAAATAGTATTTTTGAAATATAAGATACAATCTTTTATTGTGCTAATGATTCTGTTACAATTTACACTTCCATTCTGACCAAAAATAGAATAAGAAATCCTAAAGTTTTAGCCACAATACTGCTTCTCTCTTCTCGTGTATACTTTAGTCAGTGGCTTGAAATGTCCCACTTATTGATGTTTTGTGCTTCTCACACACAGCTGGGAACATCATCACCCACTTGCACTCCTAGGGAAGAGCTTTCAGCTGATCACAGTGCTGTATCCTCTCATGGTTACTGTGCTGGCATGTATCACATTAGCAGCCATGAGAGTTTTCACCAACAATCTGTATAAAACCATCCTAGGTTCCAGAGCTATAGGAATGATAAATGAAAAATTAAGAGAGATAGAAGTGGGGATATAAAATCATAAATCTAGATTAGTAGAAAGTTTTTAAGAATACATATAAAATGTTAGTTAAGAGTTATGATATAAATTCTTTTTCTTCAGAATGTTCAAGTATTTACCATTCCCCCCTTTTTGGGGGCTATAGATTCACAAGTACTCACTGAACCTGGCTCTGTGATCAGGAATTTGTCTTGGTTGGGCTTGGGGAAAACTATATAGGGTTCCAAGAGTTGCCTGGGTTGGCCACGTGAAAGCAAATGCCTTACTTACTGTACTTTTCCTTCCATCCATACTCTGGACATAGTTTAAACAATTATATTCTTTGGGATGGCCCTTATTCTGTCCCATACTCACCTATATATAAGTAGACATTACTAATTCAAACATTTTTTTAAACATAGAATCTTAAATTTATACTACTCGAAATTCTGTTCTGAGCAAATGAATCACATAGATATAGTACATAATATACATTATATGCTTTATATACTCATACTATATACTCTATGCATATAAACTGCAGATTATATTTTTTTTGTTTTTTGTTTTTGTTTTTGTTTTTGTTTTTTTGGGCCACACCCTGCAACGCTCAGGGGTTACTCCTGGCTATGTGCTCAGAAGTTGCTCCTGGCTTGGGGGACCATATGGGACACCGGGGGATCGAACTGCGGTCTGTCCAAGGCTAGCGCAGGCAAGGCAGGCACCTTACCTTTAGCGCCACCGCCCGGCCCCTTATATTTTAATGTGTACATTATTACAGTATAATATATAGTAATAAAAGCCTTGTTTTAGGAAAGTTTTAACCTTTTATGAGAATGACCTTTTCAAGAAATAAATATGATTCTTCAGCTTCTTTCATTATGTTATTATTAAAGAAAATTGAAAAATAAACTAATTTTGGTGATTAGATGGAAAATTCGATATAAAATGTAAATATGGTAATTAACTCAACCATTTATATTTATAAGTTAATATTGTATTGTCTTATTGATAGAATAAAAAGTGAAATATTGATCTTCCTAATAGTATACCTTACTAGATCCTTTTGAATACAGTCCTTTCCCAAATAGACACTAAGTTTACATTTCTAATTATTAGACTATAGATATTGAGCTTTCCTGATATAGTTTTTATTAGTTCTGAACTAAATCTACACTACCTTAGATTTTTTGTGTATTAACAAAAGTGGATTTTGAAAATATGTTATAATATCAAAAGATAAAGTTGGTGATAATCTCTAAAATGGTTAAATGAAAATACAAAAATATTAAGTATAGAAAAGAATAAATAGTAAAAACCAGACATAAAACACATCAATTAAGTGAGAAAGTATCTTTGACTGCACAAATTTACAGTGTAGTCAAATTTTCAGTATGGGTCATAGATATTGAAGTAGCTGTAAAATAGGGCAGAGCAAGGACCTAAGTGATGACACAGCAGGTCGGGCATTTGCCTTGCACATGGCTGATCCAGAATTGATCCTGGGCATCCCATATGGTTCCCCATACTTTCCAGGATTAGTAATTTCTGAGCTCAGAGATAGGAGTAAAGCCTGAGTACTGCCAGGTATGTTTTTCCTCAAAAAAACAAACAAACACAATAGGGCAGAGCAGATGGGGTTTTGTGTGTGTGTCTGTGTGTGTATGTGTGTGTGTGTGTGTGTGTGTGGTTGGTGTTCTGTTTTATTTTGTTTGTGGGTTATTTTGTGAGGATTTGTATGTGAGTGTTTGTTTTGTTGTTGTATTTTACTGTTTTGGTTTGGGGCCACACACAGTGATGCACAGGAATTACTTCTGGCTCTGTGCTGTCCTCAGAGGACCATATGTTATGTCAAGGATCAAACCTGGGTCTGCTGTATTCAAGACAAATGTTCTTCCCGCTGTGCTATTGCTCCAGTCTCCAGGATGTTTATTTTATCATAAAGTGCTTAAACAGAAAAATTTAATGTTTATTGAACACTATACTGAAGAAACTGAGGCAGGAATATAAATAGCAATTATTGATAAAACATATTTATCATCTATTGTCGAATGTAAAAAATAAAGGCAAAATTGCTTTCCCTATTCATTTGCCTCTAGCATACATTTTTCTGAAAGATCTAAGAATCATATCCTGAGGCTTGCACAGAAGATAGGGCATTTGCCTTGCACACAGCTGGTCTGGGTTTGATCCCCAGCATCCTACGTGGTCCCCCAAGCACAGCCTGGAATGTCCTCTGAGCTCAGAGCCAAGAGTAACCCTGGAGCACTGCCAGGTTTTCTCCTCAAAACAAAACAAAAAAAAAGAATCTTACCTTTTACTTCATGTAGGATTATGAGGGAATACCCCACCCCCTGTATGTTCAAAGTTTATATTGAGCAGATATTTCACATGTCACTAGAGAATAACTATTATGGAAAATAATGAGCATTTGAATAAGAAAAATAAAATTTTGGCATGCTTACTAATGGCTGTAAATAATTTTCTGTATTCTAATATAACTAAGGTACCTTTTATAAAGAAACTACATACTTTCTCATCTTTGCATGTTTTCTTATTTGTGCTTTTGACAAGTAACTTTCTACCTTGTAAATAAAAGTGTTATATGTAGAAATTGAATTGTAGAGGCTAGAGCAATATAACAGTTTGTAGGGTATTTGCCTTGCACACAGCCAACTTGGATTCAAACCTCAGTATCCCATATGGTACCCCCAGTATGCCAGGAATAATTTCTGAGCACAGAGTTAGGAGTAAACACTGAATGCCCAAACACCCCTCCCAAAAGATTGAATATTTATATCAATATAAAAATATAAGATAAAGATTTTAATTTTATCTAACCTTAAAAATGAAATATTTTACCTATTATATGTAGTTTAGTGCTGAAAACATAAAGTAGCTTTATTTATTACTTTATGTTTTTACTGATTCAAAAATTTCCTTTTCTATTACTGATAAAAACTTAGGGGAATTTCTTATTCTTTGTTTACTGTTAAATAATAATTACATTATAAACAAATTACTTAAAAGCTAATGGAAAGCAATTATCTTCTTATGATCTCAACTTGTGAGTATATCCCGATTTGTGAGATATAAACCTATCTTTTCTAGGTATTTCAACTGTTTGTATATTACAAATGAAATTAATCAATTTCATTTATCTGGGAGAAAAATCCTTCCCCTCAAATTTTATATGGTGATTGTTATGCCACCTTATTCAATTTAATTATAGATATATGGAACTTTCTAGTACAATATTTTTACAAAAACCTATAGCCTTCTGCTGAACATATAGTTTTATAGCAATTTTGGAACAAAAATTAATTTTGAACATATGACAATACAAAAATATTTCATATACCTTATTGAAAACTTAACAGAACTATACAAATGCTCCCTCAGAATTATTCAACAAACAATTTTTTTTTTTTTTTTTTTTTTTTTTTTTTATAATTTTTTATTATGAATTATGATAACAAAAGATGCAAAGAAAGAGGATAAGGTAAAGTTACAGTGGAAGGACAATCACCCATAACATAACTATCAGAAGAAGTCCCCTTGCTGATATCTTAACTTTGAATTTTCACCAAAGAAAGTTAAGATAAATAAAACAATCCATGTGCAATTACTTTTTCCCTCAAGTCCCCAGATTGTAGCACATTATATTTCTTAACAGCACACAAGGCAATCTAAAGCCATCAAACTTACGTAACTCCTTAAACATTAGAGGCATAGTGTTTTTTACATTTCCATGTACATGTATATTAGCTTAAGTTAACCTCAAATTTTAAGTGGGTGTGTTTTAAGGATTAGAGTCAAAGGAGCACAGTAAAAACGGTGTTAGAGTGGCAATTGTTGTTTGCATCGGCCCACCAAAATATGAGAGGCATGGAAAGGAATAGCCTTGGCCTAAATACAAAGAGATCCTACCCCTGAAGTTTCCTGGCATAAGACCAGCTCTAGGCCTCAGGAAAGTTATCGTTCGCTCCAAGACATTGTCCGTAGCGCCAACACACTTATCACACAGTCTCTGTTGTTGGTCTCATGTTTCTGTATTAAAGATTCTGGAATCTGCATGTCCTACATTGAAGTCATGATAAGGAGTGCCTTCTCGTTTCACCTCACCATGAAAGGGGAATGCAGGAAGCCCTGTCCTATAAGCAGGTTGTTGTTGTTGTTAAGTCTTCTCAGTGTTAAAGGAAGTCTCTTTTGAGCAGGACGATGTCTGAGCAGTGGTAGGGTCTTCCGTGGTAGAGGATTGCTTCCAGGTGATGTTATAGACAAACCTCACCATAAAGGGGCAATACAGCAAGCCCTGTCCAGTAAACAGGTCATTGTTCTTGTTGTTTTCTCAGTGTTAAGGGATGTCTCTTTTGAGTAGATCGATGTCAGAGCAGCTGTAGGGTCGTCCCTGGTACAGGAATGCCTCCGGGTGATGTTATATACAACCTTGGATGTTTTGTAAATGTCTTCTGTAGATCAAGGGGTAAATGGAGAATGCCCATTCTTCTGAGGCCTGTGCCAGGTCTTTATGTCAATGTTCAGGGTGTAAGGTCTCATTGTACTACAAGATTTGTGTGTTCCCATTTCTATTAGATAAGAACTTATTGGTATGTATAGTATTTTCCCATGTCAGTGTGCCTACGCAAACAAGATATAAAGCCACGTGGTGCTATCAGATCTATGGGGGCATAAGAACATTTCCAACAAGACCCATGACTTGGTTCAAACATAAGTATTAAACTGAGGGATTCTTTCACACCAAATTCCATATTGAGCAGTTCACAAAGAGAAGATAAAAAAAAAATGGGGGGGGATCATCACTGTATAAGAAAGTATTTAGCAAAAGTTATAGCCGTCAAAGAAAACACCCATAAAATGTTGAAAAGATATGTGTCCTTTTTATGCCTTTTAAAATAGTTGTGTGGGTGTTAACTCTAGGGCACCACTTTGGTCTGTGAATTAGGACTCAAGAGTACTTAAGTTAGAAAGGGTAAAAAAGGAGTAATGATGATAGGAGTTAAAGAAGTTAAAGAGAAATATGAACTTATGAAGGGGTATGCAAAAGGGCAGAGTACAAAATGGATATTCTGCATACATAAAAACATAATTCAATGATAGTGAGTACTATTAATGTTTCTTGTGACAGTACTATTAATGTTTCTTGTGCGCGCGGGGGCAATAGCCCCCGCGCGATTTTGAAAATGTAGACTGGACAGAGATTACCAGTGCCAGCCAAACCTCCTCCTGCCTGACTCCCGGCTCCCAGGAAGGAGAGATCCTTCAAGAAGCTGGGAGAACAGAAGTTCAGAGCCCCACCCAGACCCTCCCTAAGGAGCCGCATGGATAGTGGGGGAAGGCCTAGGGTCCTTCAAGCTCCACCAAGGGACCCAACTCACCAGCTTGCCCAGGGGTGTGGCCCGGGGAAGCCCTGGAGATCTGGAGCAAGGCGGTAGAGGGGTGCTGGGGTTACCCAAATCCCGCACCCCCCCTAGGCCTGGCCAAGCAGGCCTCTGGCATGGCGTGGGCCTGCCAAACCTCCTCCTGCCTGACTCCCGGCTCCCAGGAAGGAGAGATCCTTCAAGAAGCTGGGAGAACAGAAGTTCAGAGCCCCACCCAGACCCTCCCTAAGGAGCCGCATGGATAGTGGGGGAAGGCCTAGGGTCCTTCAAGCTCCACCAAGGGACCCAACTCACCGGCTTGCCCAGGGGTGTGGCCCGGGGAAGCCCTGGAGATCTGGAGCAAGGCGGCAGAGGGGTGCTGGGGTTACCCAAATCCCGCACCCCCCCTAGGCCTGGACAAGCAGGCCTCTGGCATGGCGTGGGCCTGCCAAACCTCCTCCTGCCTGACTCCCGGCTCCCAGGAAGGAGAGATCCTTCAAGAAGCTGGGAGAACAGAAGTTCAGAGCCCCACCCAGACCCTCCCTAAGGAGCCGCATGGATAGTGGGGGAAGGCCTAGGGTCCTTCAAGCTCCACCAAGGGACCCAACTCACCGGCTTGCCCAGGGGTGTGGCCCGGGGAAGCCCTGGAGATCTGGAGCAAGGCAGCAGAGGGGTGCTGGGGTTACCCAAATCCCGCACCCCCCCTAGGCCTGGCCAAGCAGGCCTCTGGCATGGCGTGGGCCTGCCAAACCTCCTCCTGCCTGACTCCCGGCTCCCAGGAAGGAGAGATCCTTCAAGAAGCTGGGAGAACAGAAGTTCAGAGCCCCACCCAGACCCTCCCTAAGGAGCCGCATGGATAGTGGGGGAAGGCCTAGGGTCCTTCAAGCTCCACCAAGGGACCCAACTCACCAGCTTGCCCAGGGGTGTGGCCCGGGGAAGCCCTGGAGATCTGGAGCAAGGCGGCAGAGGGGTGCTGGGGTTACCCAAATCCCGCACCCCCCCTAGGCCTGGCCAAGCAGGCCTCTGGCATGGCGTGGGCCTGCCAAACCTCCTCCTGCCTGACTCCCGGCTCCCAGGAAGGAGAGATCCTTCAAGAAGCTGGGAGAACAGAAGTTCAGAGCCCCACCCAGACCCTCCCTAAGGAGCCGCATGGATAGTGGGGGAAGGCCTAGGGTCCTTCAAGCTCCACCAAGGGACCCAACTCACCGGCTTGCCCAGGGGTGTGGCTCGGGGAAGCCCTGGAGATCTGGAGCAAGGCGGCAGAGGGGTGCTGGGGTTACCCAAATCCCGCACCCCCCCTAGGCCTGGCCAAGCAGGCCTCTGGCATGGCGTGGGCCTGCCAAACCTCCTCCTGCCTGACTCCCGGCTCCCAGGAAGGAGAGATCCTTCAAGAAGCTGGGAGAACAGAAGTTCAGAGCCCCACCCAGACCCTCCCTAAGGAGCCGCATGGATAGTGGGGGAAGGCCTAGGGTCCTTCAAGCTCCACCAAGGGACCCAACTCACCGGCTTGCCCAGGGGTGTGGCCCGGGGAAGCCCTGGAGATCTGGAGCAAGGCAGCAGAGGGGTGCTGGGGTTACCCAAATCCCGCACCCCCCCTAGGCCTGGCCAAGCAGGCCTCTGGCATGGCGTGGGCCTGCCAAACCTCCTCCTGCCTGACTCCCGGCTCCCAGGAAGGAGAGATCCTTCAAGAAGCTGGGAGAACAGAAGTTCAGAGCCCCACCCAGACCCTCCCTAAGGAGCCGCATGGATAGTGGGGGAAGGCCTAGGGTCCTTCAAGCTCCACCAAGGGACCCAACTCACCGGCTTGCCCAGGGGTGTGGCCCGGGGAAGCCCTGGAGATCTGGAGCAAGGCGGCAGAGGGGTGCTGGGGTTACCCAAATCCCGCACCCCCCCTAGGCCTGGCCAAGCAGGCCTCTGGCATGGCGTGGGCCTGCCAAACCTCCTCCTGCCTGACTCCCGGCTCCCAGGAAGGAGAGATCCTTCAAGAAGCTGGGAGAACAGAAGTTCAGAGCCCCACCCAGACCCTCCCTAAGGAGCCGCATGGATAGTGGGGGAAGGCCTAGGGTCCTTCAAGCTCCACCAAGGGACCCAACTCACCAGCTTGCCCAGGGGTGTGGCCCGGGGAAGCCCTGGAGATCTGGAGCAAGGCGGCAGAGGGGTGCTGGGGTTACCCAAATCCCGCACCCCCCCTAGGCCTGGCCAAGCAGGCCTCTGGCATGGCGTGGGCCTGCCAAACCTCCTCCTGCCTGACTCCCGGCTCCCAGGAAGGAGAGATCCTTCAAGAAGCTGGGAGAACAGAAGTTCAGAGCCCCACCCAGACCCTCCCTAAGGAGCCGCATGGATAGTGGGGGAAGGCCTAGGGTCCTTCAAGCTCCACCAAGGGACCCAACTCACCGGCTTGCCCAGGGGTGTGGCCCGGGGAAGCCCTGGAGATCTGGAGCAAGGCGGCAGAGGGGTGCTGGGGTTACCCAAATCCCGCACCCCCCCTAGGCCTGGCCAAGCAGGCCTCTGGCATGGCGTGGGCCTGCCAAACCTCCTCCTGCCTGACTCCCGGCTCCCAGGAAGGAGAGATCCTTCAAGAAGCTGGGAGAACAGAAGTTCAGAGCCCCACCCAGACCCTCCCTAAGGAGCCGCATGGATAGTGGGGGAAGGCCTAGGGTCCTTCAAGCTCCACCAAGGGACCCAACTCACCGGCTTGCCCAGGGGTGTGGCCCGGGGAAGCCCTGGAGATCTGGAGCAAGGCAGCAGAGGGGTGCTGGGGTTACCCAAATCCCGCACCCCCCCTAGGCCTGGCCAAGCAGGCCTCTGGCATGGCGTGGGCCTGCCAAACCTCCTCCTGCCTGACTCCCGGCTCCCAGGAAGGAGAGATCCTTCAAGAAGCTGGGAGAACAGAAGTTCAGAGCCCCACCCAGACCCTCCCTAAGGAGCCGCATGGATAGTGGGGGAAGGCCTAGGGTCCTTCAAGCTCCACCAAGGGACCCAACTCACCGGCTTGCCCAGGGGTGTGGCCCGGGGAAGCCCTGGAGATCTGGAGCAAGGCGGCAGAGGGGTGCTGGGGTTACCCAAATCCCGCACCCCCCTTAGGCCTGGCCAAGCAGGCCTCTGGCATGGCGTGGGCCTGCCAAACCTCCTCCTGCCTGACTCCCGGCTCCCAGGAAGGAGAGATCCTTCAAGAAGCTGGGAGAACAGAAGTTCAGAGCCCCACCCAGACCCTCCCTAAGGAGCCGCATGGATAGTGGGGGAAGGCCTAGGGTCCTTCAAGCTCCACCAAGGGACCCAACTCACCAGCTTGCCCAGGGGTGTGGCCCGGGGAAGCCCTGGAGATCTGGAGCAAGGCGGTAGAGGGGTGCTGGGGTTACCCAAATCCCGCACCCCCCCTAGGCCTGGCCAAGCAGGCCTCTGGCATGGCGTGGGCCTGCCAAACCTCCTCCTGCCTGACTCCCGGCTCCCAGGAAGGAGAGATCCTTCAAGAAGCTGGGAGAACAGAAGTTCAGAGCCCCACCCAGACCCTCCCTAAGGAGCCGCATGGATAGTGGGGGAAGGCCTAGGGTCCTTCAAGCTCCACCAAGGGACCCAACTCACCGGCTTGCCCAGGGGTGTGGCCCGGGGAAGCCCTGGAGATCTGGAGCAAGGCGGCAGAGGGGTGCTGGGGTTACCCAAATCCCGCACCCCCCCTAGGCCTGGACAAGCAGGCCTCTGGCATGGCGTGGGCCTGCCAAACCTCCTCCTGCCTGACTCCAACAAACAATTTTTTGATTATTTTATGCATGGCACCATTCTAGATATGGAGAAGCATCAGTGCCAGTCCTTGCTATGGAGGTGGCATTCTGTTGTAGCAGCCATCATTAGTACTTTATGGGTGAAGAAAATGTCATCTGCATTCTCAGGACAGTAGTTTTAGTACTCAGGGCATCTTTGAATACTTGTGATGGAACAACTGGGAAACTTTATTTTTAACTTTATTAATTTTAATGAAAATATTCATATGTGACCAAAGGGTTCAAAAAGTAGTTACAGTGTTTGAAATAAGGTAAAAAGAAACATAAAATGGTAAGCTTCACTTTGGAGACAGACATCTTCCTTTACTGAATGTAGCCTTTCTTCGTATTTAATATGTTTAATCAACATGATTTGGGGGGGGAGTTACACCTAGTGATGCTCAGGAGTTGCTGGTTTACTAGAAATTGAACCTGAACTTCCTGTATGTAAAGCATGTGCTCCAACAATTTGAGCCATTTCTCCAGCCTAACATTACTTGTTGTTTTTATTGTTGTTGTTTTTGGGTCACACGCGGCAGCACTCAGGGGTTACTCCTGGCTCTACGCTCAGAAATCACTCCTGGCAGGCTTTGGGGGGACCATATGGGATGCCGAGATTCGAACCACCATTCTTTTGCATGCAAGGCAAATGCACTACCTTCATGCTATCTCTCCAGCCCCCTGACATTACTTTTAACAGAAAAATACTATTGATAGCGTTGTTGAGCAACCTCAGTTGTGTCAAGAGTCTTAGTTCCACTGCATAGAAATATGTTAGTTTGAGCAAGTCACTTAACCTCTCTTGCCTAGGTTTTATTGTCACTAAATGAAAATGGTCTCGGATATTATAAATCTCCTTCCAGTTTTAAATTTTCTTAATTATATGGTACTCCATATCATTGAGGGGGTTATTTAAAAAAATGTATAGATTCAAATTGTCAACTGAATTTTATCATGATTACATTGTTAAAATCATTGTTTTCAACATCAGTGAAAATTTATATTCTATTTAGTTTAAAGTGCAATGATGCAAGGAAGTATACACCAGAATCATAGTCTACCTTTGGAATTAAAGGATTGGTGTGGGAGAGTGGTTGAGACACACCCATTGGTACTTAGAACTAGTGCAGCTCTGCATTCGGATTACTTTGGCAGTGCTCAGGGGTCTGTGTGGTACTGGGGATCAAACTTTTGGGATCAGCTGAATACAAAGCTAGTGCTTTAATTCTTTATTATTATTATCCTTTATCCACTGTCTCTCCAGCCTCTGTGAACTAAACCCTTTAATGAAGCAAAAAATACTTCATTTAATTGTTTCTGTTTTAATAATATTTTTATATTAAGCCCTAAAATATAAACTTTGTCTTTTAGAACCTTTAAAGTATATTGCTCTTATCTCATACACTGACTCTGCTACCTATTGACAAATTAACATATCATATATGTTAACCTCATTTTTCTCATAAAAATAATTAATAACAGTCTCAGGATTTTAACATTAAGTGAATAAATGTAAAGCATTTAGCTAACTTCTTGGTACAATTGCACTGGTCACAAGTACATATTATTGTTCATTTTCTTATTCAAGCTTCACTTTACTACACTTCAGGTGAGATAATTAGTCTTTAATCTAGATAGAAAGATCCTAAGATAGAAGCAGAAATAAGTAGAAAGTTCATTTTCTTATAAGTGGAGACTACTCATGTATAAAACTGGGTAAGTTTGTTCCTGTGTGGGGCGCAGGGGCTTCAAAGCCAAAATTAGAATCACTATATGCAGAAAAAAACCAAAAACAGATCTAAAAGATGAATTCAGATCCAGATCAACTCATTTTAAGAAACAAAGTTTGCCATCGTGTGAGAATTGTCCAAAGATAAACTGGATTAAACCAGTGGAAGTTTTTCATACTCGATTAAAGATGACATGTCAGAGAATTAGAGGTCCTTGTAAAGAGAGCCCATGTACCTTATCACCATCATCTAGAAACCCTTAATGAGAGTTGGTTTAGGGATTAGGCAATACATACTTAGCAGTATAGTCTTTTGCTAGTTGTGGGCCACACCTAACAGTGCCCAGGGTTACTTATGACTCTGCGCTATTAAGTACTTCCATGATTAGTGTTATTTTCTCTGTCAAAGTGAAGATCTTTGTTCTGGTTTAAGGACACACCCAGGACTGCTCAGGGGTTACTCCTGGTTGAGATTCAGTAATTACTCCTAGTGGTGACTGGGAGACCAACTGGGGGATCAAACCCAGTCACCCATGTGCAAGGCAAATACATTACCAACTATATGATTATTTTAGTCTCACAAAGTGAAGACTTTTTTTTAGAATACTAAGAGTATATATCAAAATTTATGATCAAACAAATCTGAATTTAATATCAACAATACAACATGTACATTTTTCTGGTAATAAAGGTTGAAACAAAACAATAATTATGCAATTTATGATACCCAAAATCATAATATGGACATTCCAGAATTTATAAAAATAACTTAAAGGTTAGTGAGTTATTTTAAAAGATAAATACTAATCACTAAAAAGTCAAATTTTGATAATGACATTCATTTTGAAAGACAATATACTCTGATCAATATTTTTAAAGATATATATTTAGTAATTAATAGAAACAGACTCATTGATTGTTCTGATATTCAAAGATCAAGAAGAAAAATAAATCATGAGCAGAGAGAGTACAGCAAGTAAGACACTACCCTTGTCTAGGGGTTTGATTCCAGTACCACATGTGGTCCACTAAGCACTGCTAGGGAGTAGCAGAGTGCAGAGTCAGTAATAAGCTCTGAGCACATACAGTGTGGATCAAAAAGAAAAAGTAAAACTTTCAGGAACATTGTTTCCAGTGTAGTGCTCTTCTCGTCAAAGAGATTTAGAAATTCAGAATCGAAACCCAGAGTTTAAAAGTATAACCAGAGGGGGAGATATACTGCAGTAAGTAAATGCTTGTCTTATCTGACCCAGGTTTCATCCCAGTCACTCCATATGACCCCTAGATTGCCACCAAGTGTGATCCCTGTATGTAGAGCTAGGAATAAGCCCTACACATTACCAGGTGTGGCTCCAAAACCAAAACAAATAAGCTAAAAACTCTAATGGAACTGATGATGTGGCTCAGCAGTAAATACTTGCCTTGCAGGTGGCCCTGGGTGTGATATGGCATTACAACAAAAATTGCAAATAATAAACCCTTAAGTACTTGGATAAAATAAAGAACTTCAACATATGATTGAAAATATTGTTGATTATTTTTCAGTCTTCCTTTTTAGTCTTCCTCCTAATTTACTTCTTATGACTTTTTGACAGGTGTTAACCACTTCTTTTTTCATAAAACTCATGTTTTCTAAAATGTTGGTGCAGCCCCCTTTCTAATTTCATATGTATTCAGTTTTTGTTACCTTTTCTATTTCTTCTTGGTATTTTAACATAAATATATATTTTATTGTTCTAATCTTGTGTCTCGTTGAAGTCAATTCCAGTCTATGACTTCACCTCTGATAATTCCTGAATATGTCTATTTTGAGACCCTGTTCTATTTATTTGTTCAATAAATATTTATTACTTTGAGTCAGTAGGCACAGATGAGTTTACACTCTCTTAGAGCTTACTATGTAGATAAAGAAAAGAAAACAAGCCACGATAATATTTAAGTTCTCTGAAAACAAAGTACAAAATTCTATAAAAGCCCTTACCATCTCTGAATGTTAAAATGCTCAGAAAGGTGCAGGAAGAATCACACAGAGGTAGCAGAAAGAAGAAATAACCATTGTGGCTGGGAGATTGGATATTCTAAGCAAATAAATACATTGACTCAGAATACCAGTAAAAGATATTGAAGATAATGAAAATAAGGTTTCTTGTTATAGGATAAAATATATTAACAGAAAAGAAGAAAATGAAAAGTACTTCAGAAGTTTTAGATTGGAATTCCAATTCTAGTTCAACACCAACACTGACTTGGTGTTGAAATGTGTGACTTTATGGTATGTGTATTACCATAGATCCCCACACAGAGATAGCCATAGATTTATTTTTATGGACATATACACAATACAAATTTTTGTATTCATCCTCTATTGATAGCGTCTGAAAGTAATGGAACACACTGAGGTTGAATACCTTAATCAAGACTTTCTTTGAAAGAAAGTCTTTCTTAGAAAGAAACTTAAGGCTCTTAGAATAAAGGTCTATTTCTGAAGTATGCCAGCAAAAAATGTATGAGATGGACCTGGAGCCAGTAATAAAATGCTGAAAATATAAAAGAGGCATGCCAGAAAAATCAACTGTAGAATCTACCCACTAGCCAAATCTTGAATACCTATAATGTTATAATGACTATAAACCACTGAATAAATAGGATCTGAAAAATCTTTACTTGAGTAATGAAATATTAAATAGTAAACTTAAAAATAAGAGACCATCTACTTTCACTGAAATATAAAAGATCAAGTGTAGAAAAGAATTATCACTGTATGATATGTCCATTTAGTAACTATTAACAGTAGTTAGGGGTTATCTGTGGATGCTAATTGATTAATAACGTGTTGATGAAGTATGGAATACCTGGAAAAGGACTAATTAATCTCAGATGAGCTCTAGTACTAAATGTAGTCATTACAAAGGGGAAGATACTAGTCTTATGGTAAAAACCAACACATTCAGAAAACTTAATATCACCAATAGCAATAAACATCACCACCCAACTTTATGTATTCTTTAGTATTATATATGGAGTATACCACTATTTCTCCAGTATTCCTTTTGAGGATAAAGAAACTATGCATGTGTCAAGGATAAATATCAGATTATTGTCCTATAGAATTTAGAACTTTCTCTCTAAAGCTATTGAAGACAGGATAGAAAATAACTAAAATATTAGTCCTTGGAAAAGTATATAGATGTGACAACTAAATGCAACATGTGTTCTGTGAGATTCCAATCCAAGAAGGAGAAAGAAAACATTATTGATACAAATGGCAAAATTTTTTTGTTTGTTTTTTGTTTTTAGTTTTTTTTGGCATGGTGGATAGCTTTGTGTCAGTGCTAAAGCTGAAATATGACCTTGTGATTATGTAGAGTAACTAGTTTAAGAAAACTATACTCTAGTTGATAGGAGTGATGAGACAAATGTCTGCAGAGAGAGGGGGGAGAGGGAGGGAGAGAGGAGCAGACTGGCATGATGCAGAAAAAAAGGTAAATGGCAGATAAGGCATACAGTGTTAGCAACAGTTAACAATCACTGTCAGGGTATATGGGAACCCTTTGTATGTTAATGCAATTTTTCTCTGTTTTTAATAATGAAAGAAAGGAAAGGAAAAAGAAAGAAACAGAAAGGAAAATTAACCAACAAGGATAATTTAAGACTGTGTTTATATGTAAGAATTTGTTAGGAAGTGATCCTTAGATTTAGATATAAAATATGTAAGGATGTGGACAACATCTTTTGAAGAGAGATCATTACTATTATTATTTTCATTTGGCCAACTGTGAGATTTCTTCTGTGACTCAGAATATCAGTCAGCTAACCTCAAGAAATAGGTTGGAAAGATAAGTAGGTAACAGGTCATTCAGCAGGAATTCAATTCATATATATTAATTGTAAAAAAGAAAGCAGTTTTATACACCCTAAGGAATAGCACCTTTCAATGGGATTCCAAGTTTTAAAAAATCAAGAAAAATTAGGATTTGGATATATAAACCCTTTACTATCAAATTTTTAATGATTTTTAAGGATTAACTTAATAAAATTTTTAGTTAAAGTAATGTGTGGAAATTCTCAACTACTTATGTCTATCTGTGTACAGACTTTGTAGAATTTAAAATTACTTACAGTGTAACACTTCTATATAACATAAACCCTGTCTGTTAATTTCCATCTCTTACTGCTCCAGGTGTCTTTCGCCTGCAGTTAAATTATTCAAACTTAGTTTCTTAGGAAAATGCGACTACCAAAAATTCCATTGGCCTCTAGACATTATAGTTCTACTATAATCCCAAATAAGTGAAATCTGTAGTTTAAAAGAGCTTATATTTTAAAATAAGTTACTTCAGTAACTTATTAAACTAATAAGTTAATTAAATTAAATTTTAAAGCAAATAGAACAATTCCTGACTAGGGTTTTATCTTCTCAAACACATATATTTTTGCTCAAAATTTGGTAAAACATAATTCTTTTAAGAATTAGCAATTTATGGGGCCAGGGTGGTAGGGCATTTGCCTTGCATGCAGCCAACCTAGGATGGACCATGATTCAATCCCCAGCATCCCATATGGTCCCCCAAGCCAGGAGAGATTTCTGAGCATATAGCCAGGAGTAACCCCTAACTGTGTCACTGGGTGTAGCCCAAAAAACAAACAAAAAAAAATTAGGAACTTAAGCTTTGAGTCAGTGATCAACCTATAAAATATTTTCAGTGAACTCTAAGGAATACTGTGAAGTCTGAAATACATTCTGCAATCATAAGGATATTAAGACAATTGTTAAGTTACTTATTTTCTAAGTATTTACAATATTTTATCTTATTCTGTTTGACTAAATATGCTAGGCACTTGGAGGTGTCCCAGGAAGTCAGCCATTACTTCCCAGTGGAATGGACCCTACCCGACAACAAGGTGACTACTTTAAAGTCAAAAGTATTATTGATGTTTAGATTCTCAATGAAAAATAAAAAATATTTTAAGAAAAATCATTTGTATAAACTTTCCATAATTGTGCAAACTGGACTGTTGCAGGTAACATGTCCGTGTTAGATTTTCATCGAACAATTATGCATTATTGTGAAGGCAGTCACATAAGAAGCAGGATAATTAAATATCAAAAATTCTTTCCTGCCATTTTTAACAAGTTGGCATTCAAGTGACTATCATTTATGCTTTTTTTCTCCCTTATTCATGTAGAGAAGTTAGTTCACCTGAAAACTGAGCAGATAGAAAGAGGGTGGGAAACTAGTAACTTGATTAATTTAGCAGGTCCTTTGCTAGAGTTATTAAAGTACCATAGATGTGTATATCTCTATTGTGCTGTTTGAAGGAAAGATGCAAATGGTGTGAGATATATAATTTAATGCAGAGTAGGAAGAAAATTTTAATCTCCAGATATTAGTGAGAATGTGGGTTGGAAACAGAAACATGGCCATGGCAGACAAGATCAGATGAAACGAGTAGCTCAGACCCTTTGTAAATAAGAAATCATAATACCAAATATAGAGGCAGCTGCTACTTCTGGATGAGGCCCTCATGTGCATTACATTGCTAACATCTTCTTATCCTTTTATTTTTATTTTTAGGACATCCAAATATGGGTGGGCCAATGCAGAGAATGACTCCTCCAAGAGGAATGGTGCCCTTAGGACCACAGGTAAATAATCAGAGCAGAAAGCTAAATGCTGAGTCTTTTGTCTTTGTCCTGTATTTAAAGCATCTTAGTTGTTGACTTTTAAAATGTGAGCTAAAGTATAATATAACATAGTTCTAGGCCTGAAAAAACATAATATCTGTGACTTCTCCAAAGTTAATGCAATAGGCCATACTTCTTTTTCTTTTTTTTAAGTATAGCAGATTTTATTTGGAGATATTGGGGAAAGGGCGGGAGAGGAAAAGAAAGAGAGTGAGTAACATTCTCAAGAGAGAGCCTAGGGTTCTCCAAAGGCAGAGAGAGCCCTGGTAAACAAACAGCATGGAAATAGGAAAGTATACATCTCAAGAAGGGAGAGGGAGGGGAAAATGCTCGGGCACTATGTACCCAGGCAACACATGTGCCAAAGGCCATGCTTTAACAGGATCTATTATATGGTTTTTATTTATTTGAGAAAAAACACTGCCCAGAAATGCCTAAGTATTATAAAAGATGTCTATTATTCTTTTGCTATCACAAAAAAATATAGAAATTGTAATAAAAATAATTACTAGATTAAATAGGTGATCAAAAATTAAGGAGGATAAGCAACATAAAACATTCATTCATGCTTTTAAATCCAATCAACAATTTACTATATAGAACCTTATTTACCTTCGGACATGGTTATTACAATCACAATAACCCTAATTCTTTTAACTTTATATAAATGAACATTGAAATGAAACATGATATCAAGCATAGAACGATAAGCTTAGATCAAAGTTAGCCAATTTTTAATTAAAAGTTCTGGTTGTGTACACTGAGACTGAAACATTCATGTTATTGGCATTTGTTAAGCTTATAGTATATGTTGGCTAAAAATAAATTCTGTGTGTCTGTTGGAAAACTACATGGCACAGAAAATTTTCAAATACCATATTTGAAAGAAATGAATCAGAAGTACAAAACATAATATTTCTTACTCATATAACATAGGTTCGAATGTTATAAGCCAAAATAGCTGTATAACCTATTTATAAGCTTGATAATTTTAAGAATTTGTTTTATGATCTGTTTATAAAAAATTAAATTAGTATTTTGTTTGATTGAAGGAGTTAGAGAATTGAGAATCTAACACAAATAATGTGATTTACTTAGTTTACTAACTCAAATACTAACTATATTATAGAATAAAGCATATCTAACAAAAATTTTCTGAGCTGCCGCATTTTATGAGGAAGAAAACCACTATAAAAATATACACAACCGGGCTGGAGTGCTATTACAGAGAGTAGAGTGTTTGCCTTGAACGCAGTTGACCCAGGTTCAATCCCTAGTATCCTATATGGTCCCCTAAGCCTGCCAGGATTAATATCTGAGTGCAAAACCAGGTGTAACCTCTGAATGCCACCAGGTGTGCCCCAAAAACAAAAAGGAAAAAAATATATATACCATAAAACATCCTCAAAGTCATTAAAAATGAATTTCAATCAAAATTAGTTCATTTCTATTTTTTTTAAAAATATCATAAAACTTTGATTTGATATTAAAAATATTTTATTTCTACCCTCTTCTGATCCTATTTTGAGGGACCAAACATTAGAGTCTGGTATTAGTCAGTTGTGAAGATACAACTACTTGCATAAGCTATAGAAACAGCTGTAAGAACATCACTTGAAAATGGAGAAAGTAGGGGCCGGGTAGGTGGCGCTGGAGGTAAGGTGTCTGCCTTGCAAGCGCTAGCCAAGGAAGGACCACGGTTCGATCCCCCGGCGTCCCATATGGTCCCCCCAAGCCAGGGGCGATTTCTGAGCACATAGCCAGGAGTAACCCCTGAGCGTCAAACGGGTGTGGCCCAAAAACCAAAAAAAAAAAAAAAAAGAAAATGGAGAAAGTAAAAGCTTAAATATCTGGGCCCGGAGAGATAGCACAGCAGCATTTGCCTTGCAAGCAGCCGATCCAGGACCAAAGGTGGTTAGTTCGAATTCCGGTGTCCCATATGGTGTCCTGTGCCTGCCAGGAGCTATTTCTGAGCAGACAGCCAGGAGTCACCTCTGAGCAACGCCGGGTGTGACCCAAAAAAAAAAAAAAAAAAAAAGCTTAAATATCTATGTATTTGTGTTTTATGTTACAAGTAGTTAAAATACAAAGAAAACATTTATGGTGAATAATCACTTAATTTTTTTTTACCATTTAGGTTAGCTTTTTCCTTGCTAGTTTTGTTTATAATTTGAGATAAATAAATTGTTTTAGTCTGAGTCTGCCTCAGAAAACAGAAATACCAATAACAACTTTTAAACTTTTTTTTCATTTCCTTGTATCATCTTTTATTTCTTGAACTTTTGAACTTTTAAAAATCACTACTAAATATAAGGTATTACAGGAAATTTTATATAACTATAATTTACTTAAATAAAAATAGACATTATTAATATAAATGTGAAATAAAATTATTTGGTATTTTTAGTTTCTATTTGTTGAGAGAGTGGACCATAGCCAGAAGTGCTAAGGGACAATTCTTGGCTCTAAGGCTCAGTTCCTGTGTTCAGGAATGATCCCTTGCATTACTCAGGGGTCCATATATAGTGCTTGGAATTTACCCAGGCTTGTTGGCATGTGTGGCAAGTGCCTTTCCTCCTATATGTACTGTCTCTTTATGTCAATAAAATCATTTGGAAAGGGAAGATTCTTTTGAAACATTTTATCACCTAGCACATAAAACATGCATTATAAGATATCTAATAAACATTAGCTGTTTCTTGTAAGATAATAAAAAAGCAACTCCTAAAAAGTATTTAATCACATAGATGCTACCCAAAAGCATAATGCATTTTTTAGTTGAATTATAGAATGTCCCTGGTATATTATCTCTAGCTAAATGTGCAAACAAAGTACTTATCTCACATTTCATCACAGATAAAAGCTCAGTGTGAAGAGGGAAAGTAGTTATCTATTGAGTGTATTGCTAGATAAATATCTATAATCAACTTACTCAATATGTTGAGTTAGGTAAAGTGTACATCTAGAATATAAGCATGATTAATGGTTAGAGGAATGAAGAAACAAAATTTTATTTCAGGGGCTGGTGTAATAATAGTTCAAGTTATTTGCTTGTCTTTTATGCAGCAGACCTGGGCCCAATCTCCGGCACTCCATATGGGTCCCTTGAACCCACCTGAAGTAATTAATTCCTGAGTGCATAGCCAGAAGTTAGCTCTGAACACAATCATGTGTGACCCAAAAATAATAAAAAATTTCTGTTCCAAACCTTGGCATATTTTTCAATCATTAATTTATATTAAACCTAAATTTTTGATTAGATAAAGCAAATTTATCTAATCAAGAAAAAAGGCAAATTTAATCAAGAAAAGCAAATTTATCTAATCAAGAAAAAATATCTTATATAGTATTTTAAATTATACTTCTACTTGTTTTTGGAATAAGATACTTAGCTTGTTCTTACATGCAGTGGAGACCTTATGATTAGTAGAAAAACAACTACCAACACTAAGCTACTAGTTCTAGTTCTGTTAGATTCACATACAAATAGAAATTTATCAATAATAGGATAATAATAGGATTTCCAAATCAAGTACAAGATCGAGAAGTCTTGATATGAAAAATATGTTAAATTATCTGTGACAAGAAAGAAAATCGATTCTGTGTTCAAATTTAAGTCAGAGCAGCATTTGGATCAATATAGGGAAGAACTTTCTAGAAATAAAACTTTCCAATAAAGTATAAACTTTATAACTTTCCAGAATCTAAACAGCCCTTTTGTCAGGATCATTGCATTGGAGGGAGATTAAACCAGATGGAATTGTATAGCTGCTATTGGCTTTAAAATTCAGGGATTCTAATTTAGCTGTTCCCATTCTGCCTTTGTGAATACTACTTAGAAAGTCAGTTGCTATTTTACTGTTTTTATTTTGCTTCAATTTTTTTTTGCACATGAAAATATTTTGCAAATTTACGAAAGTTTCAGTTAGTGACTTCTTACTCATTTTCTGTACACCTAAGTATTGTGGTACTTGACCTCTAATTTCAAATGGCAAGACAATCGAACTCTGACCATTGGTTATTTATTGTTTAGCAAGAGATGCAGATACATAAAGAGCTGTTATGCAGCAGGGGGAAAAAACTATGAAGGACTGATGTATACTCACACCAAGAGGTCTTTACTTAATCCAGAAAAAAAGTCTGTTAGGGGTGCTGATGAGAAGAGGACTCATTTAGTCCTTTAAAGGTAGTGATTAAAAAATTTGCAGCTACAATTTTTGTTTGCCTACTATTATGCTTTAGTACCAGTATAGTGCATGTTAGGTGTTTAATATTACTTAATTGTTATAAGTTTATAAGAGAGATGTTATTATTGCCTATAGATGAGGAAATAGGTTGAATAGAGCATTGGGAGAACCATAAACAGATGTAAAAAGAAAAAGAGGAAATCGGACGATGGCAACAGAGATTTAAGCCAATGTTCTGTGTCAAGAACTATAAGGAAAACATAACATTTTCTTTGATAAAATAAAACACAGAGCTTCTAAGCCTAAAATAGAAGAGGAAACTCCCTGGGAAGCATTTCTATTATAGTTTACCATTTCATTTTTGTTCCCAAAGACTATCTTCTCAGGATCTCCTTCCCGTAACTGCTTTTGCTACCACCATGCTTAAAAGCTGCTACCCTTTAAACCAATAACCTGAAGGCTGGAGTAGAAACAGTTCCAATAATTTGGAAATTTTGAACACAAATTTTGAACATTAAAAAAAGATTTTTGAAGGCAAATGACAATAATAAGAAAAACAAATAACTAGTTAATATATTCTGTGGTTATTCTATTGAGTTAATAGATCTCTCGTGAAATATTTCCTTGTTATCTTAGCATACTATGCAGAAAGGAAAACCAGATGAGTTAACCTGAATATAAATGTGTAGTGTGTGGGGTTATTTTTTGTACATCATTAAATATACAAACTGGAGGCGAGTAGAGTTGAGAGGAAGGTAAGAAGGCAAGAATTCTAAGAAATAGGGCAGGAAATATAGGCTATATGTTGCTATATAGCTTACCATAGAGATCCATTCAAAGGAGTGTAAATTTTATTCAGTAGAGAATGTGGGTTGTCATGACTTTTATGTGGTATAAGAGGACTGCATTATAGGAACAGTTCTGGAGACAGTGCAAAATAAAGATTGGAAGGGGAAAGAGAATGTCAGAGAAATCATTTAACATGATTCAGTGACCTCCTATGTAGACAAAGAATCAGTGACATGAAAGAGAGTACCATTGCAAGAGTTGTTTCATAGGTAGATTCAGTTGGCTTTGGTAACTGACCTGATCAGGGGTTTGAAAGAAAACAAAAGCCTACTCAGGCTAATGGAAAGGGAATGGCAAAACACTGAAGAAGGCAGATACAAAAGACAGCAATAAGAAAATGCTGATCTTTTAGATGTGTTGCATATGAAGTGATATCTAGACAAAAATTTCACCTGAGATTCAACATGCCTAGGAGTTATCTAGCTTAAGAGAGAAATCAAGGGCCTAGAGAGATAGCACAGTGGTGTTTGCCTTGCAAGCAGCCAATCCAGGACCAAAGGTGGTTGGTTCAAATCCTGGTGTCCCATATGGTCCCCTGTGCCTGCCAGGAGCTATTTCTGAGCAGACAGCCAGGAGTAACCCCTGAGCACCGCTGGGTGTGGCCCAAAAACCAAAAAAAAAAAAAAAAAGAGAGAGAGAGAGAGAGAGAGAGATCAAAACAAAAGATTTGAGATTCCACACAAATTAGTTGTTGAATTAACAGTAGCAGATAGATTATCCATTAATGTATACCATGGAAAAGAAGGAAATGACTATTACTTGGAGAATAACAGCATTTAAAAAGTTGGTGAAATTAAAGTATTCAGAAAAGGAAATTGGGCAGCCATAAAAGTTGGAGGAATGGCAGTGTCAGAGCAAAGTAAATAAACTGACAATAAGAGCAATGGTAATTCAGAGAGAAACTGGTGTGGTGTGGAGTAGCTAGTTTAATCATGGTGAAGTTAGAAGAGGAATTAAATCTTTAGCAGATCACCTTCAGACAGGTATGCCAATAATCAGTTATTGTGAATTATTTACAAAAGATTCATATCTTAGAAATTAAAATGTCAACTGGAAGGAAATCAGGCAAGAAAACCAAGCATGAAAGTAGTCTATAGTGCCAAAATTAACAAGAAATGTTAAAATTGTTATTTGACCCTTATGGGAAAAAAAAGTAAGTTAATATTATGTTTATGGTAAAACATTAGTGTCTTTATCCTATGAATAGACATGATAGATATTGATAGAAGTTAACCAAGTCACATAATTTATGAATATGAATATTTGGTTATACTTTAGTTTATATATATTTTATGCAATTGAATATCGATATATTTCTTAGTGGTTATTTTGTCATGGTTATTCTCAAATTTCTTATATTGGGTTCTCCCATTTGGGTTTTCTCAGACTTAAATGCTCTTGCTCTGACAATTTCAAATGTAATGGCTTAAAGAAAAAGATTTTTTGGGGTTATATGAAATGTTCTATTTGAAAACATTCCCTGCTAACCAGATATTAGGAAAATGATAAAAATATGTTGGTATTAACATTGCTATGCTATAATAATTTAATTGGTAAGATGTTCCATCCATCTTACCATTTACATAATTTTTAAAAGGTACAAACCAAAGTATTTGTTAAAAGTAAGTGACAGTTCAAGAGTGGACCCGTCAGAAAATGAATTGCACAGGCCTTATCCAATCAGCAGTTACACAGGGAAATCATTAACCTGCTCTCCTTTCTTTCCCCCCTCCTCTTTGGTTTTGTTTTTTTGTTTTGTGGTAGTCTGACCCTTGGTTATCATTACAGAACTATGGAGGTGCAATGAGACCCCCACTGAATGCTTTAGGTGGCCCTGGAATGCCTGGAATGAACATGTAAGCAAAATATCATATTATCCTGTTCAGTTAACATTTTTTTCTGTCTTATAAAGTGACACTCATTTATAACACAGTGAGTTCTGGTATAAATGCACTGACTCTAAACTAATGTTTGCTTCATTTTCACAACATACTCTGTTTTTCTTCCTTTCCTTGTAATCTTTAATTTCTTTCTTTCTTTCTCATGTTTAACTATCATTAAAATAAATATTTAACAAATAAGCATTTAATGGCATCTATCCAAAAATATGAAGAATAATAACATAAGAAATAATGCTTAATTATATGAAAGTAAATAACTGAATATAGTTTCAACTTTAATGTTATTCCTTAAAATTGAGCTTTTAATTTACAAAAAATATATGGACCTTTGTTGGTATTTTTTAACCCAAGAAAAATTATCTTTCTGGCATTACATATGTAAAATAATGTATCTTCATATAAGATAAATTAAAATTCAAGGCACACATAGATAACAGTTCATTGTTGGAGGGTATTTGTTTATTTGTATTTACTGATCAAATCAAAAGTGAAAAAATTTTTTATTTTTAATGTAAAGGCCTCTCATGCCCCCAAAATATAGGTTATTTCTGCCAACCAATATAATTCAGTTTGTTAAAGAATTTTTGTTTTATTTTCTTCAACTTTCCTTCAAGGGTCTATATAAATCCAGTGCTTATTAGTGATTTATTCAAAATAATGAATGTATTCATTGGTCATCAGTCATCTCTATTATCTAATCTATTATCCAAAAATCCTTGTTCTGGTTGCTCACATATGAAATTAAAGAACTCCAACATCATTTAAGATGTACTATTAAGAAATAACCTCTTGATGTACTTAGGTTTGGGGGTTATTTTTTAAGTTTCTAAAATGGCTTTCATGGAAAGCAATTTTACCTAAAATAGAAAATAGGTTAATAGATGGGTACCAGCAAAACTTAAAACTAACAGAGCAGGGGGGAAAATAGGTCATATTTTCCTATCTTTCATTATTAAGGTAAAAATGATAGACATGAAATCTGACTTTTCCTAAATTCCTCAAAGATATAGTCTTTGTTAATAGCTGCTACAGAAAGGAGTAGATAATACTTTGTGCTTAAGTTAAAAGTTGAAATTTTTTTCAATAGACTTTGCATGTATACTCATATATATATTTATATGTGTATATATTACTTATGTGCCTGAAATTTTGTCTTAAAAATTTCTGACTTTAAGTGCTTTGGAGGCCAGAGAGGTAATATAAGTGGTAAAGCACTTGCCTTGCACACGGTTACCCCAATTTTGATCCCCAGCAACCATATGGTCCCCTGAGCACTGCTACAAATGATTCCTGTGTATAGAGCCATCCACGACCTCTGATTATTACTGGGTATGTCCCCAAACCAGAAAGAATAATAAAATCAATAAATGCAATAGCTTTTGGAAAGTGGAAAATAAATAAAAATAAATATAATGCAATAGCTTTAACATTCAGATGTAAGGGTGTTCAAAAATATATATTGAATACACTGATCAACCTAAAATAATCATTAAGTATTAGAACTATTACTATCATTTTTATATAATCCTTAATTATTAATAGCTCTATGAACATTAGGTCAACCTTTACAACCTCTACAAAGAAAAATTCTATTTATATAATCAATGAGAGACTCAATAGTTTGTATTTACTTATGTTAAAGTAAATACATATGGTCACACTTAATTACCTACTCCATGGAGACTGAAAAATAGGAATGATGTTTTTCAGATAATTATTTTTGTTGCTGTTTGCATTTGGGTTTCTCATTTAAAGTACCCAGCCACTTATAAACATTTTTATTACACAGTATTTTATAATTTATTCCATTAATTCAGTTCTGATTCTTCCGAATTCTTTAAGCATCACAAACAGAAATATTTTGTAACTATCTTTTATTGAAGGTCTTACATTTCCTATAAATTAAAATTATTTTAAGGACAATCAAAATTGTCTATATATTTACATTTATAAACATTTCACTTGAGGAAAGTTCTAAAGTATGGAAGATGTGCTAGGAGATTAATTGATACCATTTATACAGAACAGAAGTGATTTTAGAAGGACATTAAGAATAAAAATTAGGACTGGAGAGAGCACAGTGGTGTGGCGTTTGCTTTGCATACAACCAACCAGGATGGATGGTGGTTTGAATCCCAGCGACCCATATGATCCCCCAAGCCTATCAGGAGCAATTTCTGAACTCAGAGCCAGGTGTAACTCCAGAGCGCTGCCAAGTGTGACCCAAAAACCAAATATAAATATAAATATATATATATATATATATATATATATATATATTACCATTGTAAAGTCTGTTATGGCAGACAAGTATTTATAAATGTTATTTTTGGTTTTCTTCACTAATTTATATTAGCAACTTACAGACTGAAGAAAAGGGAATTAAAGTCAACTTACACTAAGCCATATATCTAACAGTCTAAAATACTGTATATTGAAGCTAAAAAGGACCTCCTAGGAATTATTTCTAGATGATTTTTCTTTGCTTGTGATTCTTCCTGTTTCCCTATTTGGAACGGAATTCTGATAATTTTGTTAATTAAAAAATATTGGTCACCACAAAGGAAAATATTATTTCATCTTTTCATGCTATAGACAAGAAGTATCTGAAACTTATTTGGCCTACTATTCCCTTCTTAAAAAAGAAAATAATAATAACCCTATCCCCAACCCAGAAATCTGCCTTTTTTTAGGCCAATAAAAAGAAAGGTCCTTAATCACACCAAGGATCCAGATACCTCCTTTGAGAAGCTACCATTATCCTGGATCCAGTTTCTCCTTTGAGAAACACTGTTAGACTCTCAAAAATTATACATGGTCATTTAAAATCAAAGGGGAATATTCTATATTTATACATAGAATATATATTAGAATATATATTATATATTGGAATATATTATATCTAGACCTTTATCTTTAGAAATAAAAGCTTAATATTGTTTTAAATAGAATTCATAAATTACATATACAATGAATATTTTCCATTGTGTTATAATTATTTTTAAAGAAAACAATTTCTAAAAATCTAAAATACATTTTAACAAATTTTCAAAGAATTTAGGATTCATCATTAATTCTTATTTTAACTTTGTATAACAAAGTATTTTATGGAAACTAAGAGGAACAAGAATTTCCAATGTCTTTGTTATATGTCACATCCCAAAGATCTGCCAAATCTGTATAATCATTGTCTCGAAATGACTGAAATACAGAAGAAAGTAGAATTTTTCTCTGTGGTACTTATGGTTGTTTGATCTCATCGTTTTCAGAAACACTTACAAAAAAGTCAACTTATTTTCAAATTCTTATTTTTACATTTCTCTGAAGGTAACATGATTTTAATTCAAGCTAAACTTTGTAGAAATATCCATTCAGAGTAATATCTGCATTATTGTTTATCGCTTTTCAAATAAAGTAGCAATTAAAATGATTTACTGATTTTAGTTGTTTTTCCAATTGTGTTCCAATCAGGCTTCTCATTAGTATAATACTCTCTTATTTTAGTATTAGTTATGAAACTTAAAATATTTTCAACAAAAATGATGATGATGGAGGAAATTTATTTTATTTATATAAATGATTAATACTTTGCTGATTAATGAGTTCTACGTGTAAAACATTGTATGCTGAATTTACCTTAGAATTTGCCAACAGTCAAAATGCATTTAAGGGGCTGGAGCAATAGCGCAGCGGTAGGGCATTTGCCTTGCACATGGCTGACCCAGGACGGACTTGGTTTGATCCTTGGCATCCCATATGGTCCCCCAAGCCAGGAGCGATTTCTGAGCACATAGCCAGAAGTAACCCCTTAGCATCACCAGGTGTGGCTCAAACACACACAAAAGCAAAACAAAAAAAATATATTTAAGTTGTTACTTATAATAGAATTTACTTTATTGCTAATTATTTAAATAAAAATATTTAACAATTAAGTTAGCATGTATATTAAAATATTTGAAAACAAAATATATTCAGTACATCTTATTTATAAAGTTATTTGTTACACATAAATTCACAAAATTAAAAATTATGAGATTTTTATCATTATATAGAAACTTGCCGTTATTTGGATATAGTTTTGTTTTTTATTAAACTATTGTTCAGTTTATTTGCTGTTTAACATCAAATACATCAAATAAATGTTTTATACTCATTAGGAGTATACTTCTTATATTTTACTTTTGTTTCTTCTCATTGCAACATTAAATTATATCTAGAAAATCATCTTTCTAAATGTTCCATTACTTATTTATAAATCCATTACGATTTAGGGCAACAATTTTCAGAGACAACTCAGATGCCCTTCACCTTCTCCCTATGCTCAATGTTTTGACCAACGTTTCTCTGACATTTTTTCCCTATCTATTTCTAAGGTAGAAATGGGGGAAATGTCTCTTACTAGGGCCAGAGAAATAGCACAGCAGTAGGGCATTTGCCTGGCTTGCAGCCAATGGGGACAGGCCTGGGGTCAATTCCTTACATTCTATATGGTCCCTTAAACCTGTCAGGGACGATTTCTGAGTGCAGGAATAGCCCCTGAGCACCACCAGGTGTGGCCAAAACAAAACAAAAAAGTCCCTTACTTACGCCTTCATGAAACCCACCAACACAATTTTCATGTCCTTCTTTCGAATTCCCAAAACAAAACTAAATATTTCTAGACATGTGTGATATTGCTAACTTGAAACAGCCACTGTTTAACATTTACCACTTTAAAGTTCTTAAACTAGTGTTTAAGATACCTAGCATATTAATATACAATTATGATTTTAATTAAAGCTTTTCAATGTCATTTAATGGGTTAGAGGAAAAAGAAAAATGGAGTAACCCTAGTTACAAAAGATTGGCTGCCTCAAATTTACTTTTCATTAGACAGAATTTACTCAAGTATACTTAATAACAAAACATGAGCAAATGATACAGTCTTTTACCTAATTAAACATTAATTTTATCCTAACCACTCTATCTTCTTTTAAACTATTGGAAATAAAACATTTCCTTCTACTTTAAAAGAAAGGAATATGTTGATATATATTGACATTTCCCAAGATTCACTTAGATCACACTATAGAGCTATGGTTATAAAAACAAAAAAGTAATTTTGATGTTTATATTAATTAATATTAATAATTTATAATTAATGCCTTTCTCAAAATAATGACTTATATACATATATTACTGCTATAATGATCAGCAGTTTTAATAGATATTCTAATAACTGAAATAGTAAAATAAATATGGATTGGGGCTGCAGAGATAGTACAGCAGGTAGAGCATTTTCCTTGCTCCTGGCCAATCCAGGTTTGATCTGCACCATTCCATATGATTCTCCAAGTACCACCCGGAGTAATTTCTGAGCACAATCAGGAATAAACACTGAGCATCACTAGGTGTACACCCCCAAGTCAAAATAAAGTAAAACAAATTTGGGCTTACTGAATGTTTAATTTCTATAGAAAACTTTTTTATGGAATTCATTTTTAAAGTTTAAACATTATAAAAGTAAGCTAATAAGAGCAATATCAATATTGAATTCAATATGGCAATAAATGTTATTTTTGCTTATGAAATATTTAAAGCATCAATTAACATTTCAGTTATCACATTTATTGTCTTATAGGGGTCCAGGTGGTGGTAGACCTTGGCCAAATCCAACAAATGCCAATTCAGTGAGTATGCATATATTTTACATCTTTATTATTAATTCAGTATAGAAATAATAAAATATCTTGCTGTTAATTGCCCTGAATAACCTTTTAAATGAAGTAATTATTCAATGATCTTTATGTATATTTTTAAATAGGCATATTTTTTAATTGTTACTCTTTCACTTCAAGGTCTAAGGTAACTGTGCGTTCTATGTAGATTAATGACTCAAAAATTAAGGTAGTAATCATTAGGTGTGATTTAAATGTACCACTTGTGTACACTAAACCTAGCATAAAACATATCTAGCATGAAATAATTTGATCTTCTTAAATATATGTGATATTCACTAAGTTGCCAGGTAGGGTGAATCTCTATCATAGTTCTTATGATCATATTTGCTGTACAAATTAAACCTGGTTTGCTCTTTCTCTGCTTTAGGAACCAAATGCATGGTGCATTTCATTTATGGGGTTAAATTGCCATTCTTATACATCCATTTATACAACTGTCCTCCTGAGAATTTTCTTTACATGTTTCATGGCAGTGGTTTGACTACTATAAATGTTTTCTCTGTTGTCCTTAAAAGAATTCTATAACAGATAAGTCTGCTGTGTACATTTGTGTATTGTATGTGTTTTGTACAAACATACAAAGTTCCTTGGTCAAAGATGTTGGTAAGGAGCTATAATATATTTTGTTTCACTTGTAAGTCTAGAAGTACCTGCCCCACTAGGGATGCCTTTTGTTAACATACACAGAGATTCCTTCATTGACTGGGAATAGTCTTTAAGACTAAGTCAATTTGAAACTGACCCAATGGTTAAGGTTAATGAAAAGCTTCAAGAAAATTTTAAGTGAAGTAAGCGTGATGTTCATGTGTGTTTGGGGGACAGGAACTAGCATGAGGCAGAAAAGGTAAGATAGGAAGAATCATCCTAAATTTATTGCTATTCTAAAGTACAAATCACTTTATTTTCAATTAAATAACTATTCCTCTTTAGATAGTAAAAACTCCTGTTATCTGATGCAAGTTTATTTACTAAGTAAATAAAGTGTAAGTATTTGAGACAGAGAACATGATGATATTGCTTCAATTTTGATGATCAGTACATTGATCTCAAAACTTCTCTGAGACAGTGTTTTGCCAGATTATGTATAATGTGAATGTCTCTTTCTTCTCTTAGTGTGCTTATACACTTTTAAAGGATTTGCCTTTCTATATGCTTCTTGCTATATGCCTTTTAAGATTTCATTATGTTCAAGATTTCACTTTAAATAGCATCTGGCTAACGGCTCAAAATCCACTTCCTTCCATTCCCTATAAAATACCCATAAAATGCAGAAAAAGCTGTTACTGTAACTCTGAAAAATCACAGTTTTCCTATTGCCAGAATCTGGAAAGAATTTCTATTATCTGCATGCCTGATGACTGGATTAAAAAGCTTAATCTTTGGTCTACTTTAATTATGTAAGTCATCCACTTAGAATTAAAAAGACTCTTCTTCCCTTCCTCCCTGTCAGCTATTCAGCTACCCTTTTAGAGCCCATAGTGGTGTAAGAGGGCAGGTTTTTTTTTTTTCACTTACTGCCCACCCTTTTATACATTCATCAGGAGACTGTAACCCAAAAGATACTCTAGAATGGAGGCAGGATATAACATGGAAGATGGTACACTGAACTGAGAGAGTTCTGCATATGGTGATTTTTTATTTCTTTAGGTAGTCCACTCGATCAAGTTTCTTATAGCTTCACATTGTGCATAGGAAAAAATAATATGTCAGGTGTACGTACGGCTTTGTGTTATTTTAGAACTTGAAAAATGCTAGAATTTAATGTAAAAATTATGCACAAACTGCTATATTTAGTGGCCAGTTTAAAATGGGCATTTGGCCAGCAAGTACTGTTAAAGTTGAAAGCAAATCCTTCTCATAATATATATCACATGTAAATACATCTTCCCTCACTCCAAAAAGACATGGGGAAAAGAAGTAGGGGAATGCCTCTTTTTCTCTTTAGAAAGAGATGGGGCAGGGTCATCATCTGTGCACACAGAGGAAACACATCCTTTCAAAAATGATTGTGATAACAAGAAAAATCATAGAAAGTTGACGTTTCCCTCACAAAAGCCTATGGGTCATATAAAACAAAGGAAAAAGTATGAGTGAGGGATTCCTTCTAAATAACATTATTTACATTGTTATATTGATTAGATTATAATAGTATGCTCATTTATATTATTTTGAATTCTAAGTAATATAAACTTGTGGTGGGGCATGAGAGATAGCACAGCAGTAGGACGTTTGCCTTGCACACAGCCGATCCAGGGTGGACCTTGGTTCAAATCCCAACATTCCATATGTTCCCCTGTGCCTGCTAGGTGTGATTTCTGAGCAGAGTTAGGAGTAACCCCTGAGTGCTGCCGGGTGTGACCCCAAAACAAAATAAAACAAAAAATATAATGAACGTCTAGTACATATTTGAAATGGAAAATAACCTTTTATATTAGTACAGTGAATTTCTGATTTCTTTGTTAATATATTCAAGTAGTTATTTTACTTTATTTTCAAAATGATTATGTACCCTTTTTAATCTTTATTTGAAATAGCTTCATATTACAGAAAAGAGTTATTGTACCTAGATTCCTAAATATTTGAGCTTATGATTTTCCATCTCTGTTTAATTTTTCCCCTAAGCTGTTTGCATTTATGTTGCAGACTTAATGATCCTTTTCTCCCAGTACTTCAGTATGTGTTTCTTAACATCATCTTTCATAACCACAATCCAGGATCAAAATAACAAAATTACCATTGAAAAATGTTAATTTCTAATATATGGACTTCAAAGAGATTTAACAATTGTTCAAACAATGTATTTATATTATTTTATTGAAACCATTGCAATTTACAAAAGTCCTTCATAGTTGGGTTTCAGACCTGTGCCAACTTCCCCCCACCACTGTTTCTCAAGTGCATCTTATACGCAACCGTGACCCCCCAGCCTGCCAGTATAACAGGCCCATTTGAAGTTTAGATTGTTTGTTTGGGTTTCTTGGTTCTACTGTTGTTGCCTTTAGCTTGGATATTTAGTTCTGTCCTTTTATTATTAAAAAAAAATTTAGTTCACTTGGATAACAGGATAAAAACCTGGTTCATTGGTACTTTTCTGGTTCCTTTCATCTGGAATAATTCCTTTTATATTTGTAGCTGAATATAAGCCAGTTGTTCTGGTGAATGTCCAATAGTTTAGGTTTGTCTGATACCTTTTTATCCTATAATGCAAAATAAACATTTTGGCCAGAATACTACAGAAGTGCGTTTGTCTTTTCTTAGCAGCATTTTAGGAAATTGATAATGGTGATTTGCCCCATTACTTGTGATGTTAACTTTCATCACTTAGTTAAGGTGGTACTTGTCATCTTCTCCATTATGACTTACCATTTTCTTTTTGCAGTTAAAAACTTATGGAGACATTCTTTGAAACATCAGTAAATAATCTCTTCTTTCTCATATGCTTTCATATGGTTTTCTGACATACATTGAAGATTTTTGCCCAGATTTCTCTTCCTACTATGCTGATTCACAAATATTTTTACTACTTTTCTGATCATGTTTTATTCTCCATTTATCAATTGACTATCTACTATAACCAAAGTTTCTCTTTTATCCATTCATATATGTCAGATATACTATGGATTCTTATTTTAATCAATATGCTTTTCACACTAAAGTCATTCCGGATTTGGCCTATAGTAACCTCTTGAAGCTGGATAATTTATCCTTTTGATTCCTATTTCTCATGGATTATTTTGAATTTATAATATATTTTCTTAGACTTAGGTCAGAAAATGGCCATTTTTAGAGAGCATAGTTTCTTAAACTGAATAGTAGAGTTTAGAATTCATCAAAGACTTCTAAAACTTCAATCAACAGATATAAATGCACGTATGTATGTATATATGTATGCATACACTCAACCCTATTGCTATATCTATATACATTAAAACTATGGTTGCATATCAGTGCTTCATTTTTTTTGCTTCTGTTCCAGTGCTTCATTTTTTTGATAGTAGGCCCCATGATTTACAAAATTGTTAATAGCAAGGCTTCAAGCTTACCATCGTGCTAACTTTCCAGTTTTAATTCAGAACCAAAGTTTATGCTAGATTTCCACCTTACTATGTTTATAACTTACTCCTGTGAAAGTCAGAAATGTGCCACAATGTATTTCATTTGTGTAATCTCTATATAATCACATTTTTGCATTATGACTTTTTTTGGGGGGGGGGGCCACACCCGGCAGTGCTCAGGGGTTACTCCTGGCTGTCTGCTCAGAAATAGCTCCTGGCAGGCATGGGGGACCATATGGGACACCGGGATTCAAACCAACCACCTTTGGTCCTGGATCGGCTGCTTGCAAGGCAAACGCTGCTGTGCTATCTCTCCAGGCCCGCATTATGACTTTTGATCACAAAATGCTTTTGACATTTTGGCAGCAGGAAAAACATATTAAGGATAAATCATGTGTTAATTCAGATTAAAGAATGATTTTCCCTTTAATTTTCTTTGCTTTGAAAAGCATTATAGTATTCGCCTCTGATTCTGTTTTGAAAGTTTATTTTTAAATTAACCAACTAGTTTTCTTTTTTATGTTTTTTTTGGGGGGGAAATATGAGTTTGGATTTAATTCTATATGAAGTTCTAATAACAAGGTAATAAACCTTTATTTCATTGAAAATAATTATTGTCTGGAGATACTTTTTATGTAAGGTACAGAAAATCAACCAAACAGAACTTATATTGTAGGTGAATATTACTTGATTATATGTATATATAAATAATATTATATCATTTATTTTTTCAACCCCCCCATATCACTTATTTTTAATATTGTTCTTATTTGCATCAGAAGTTTAAAGGCTTTATGTGGACAAGACTCAAAAATAAGCTCAGTTTAGATATTTCTAGCCATCCTCTTCAGTCTAACTTACTCTACTTTTAAAAGGTATTTTCTCCTGAATTTCTTCTCATTACATTCTCTACACATGTTTCCTCTGGTAATTTATTCTAGTTGAGACTTCTTTAAATATCATTTTAACTCACACTAATTCTACTCTAATCCTAGATTAAATATTGTGGCCAGCATGAAAGAGAAATTTATTGTTGAAACTGTATCTCTAGTTCAATACACTCAAGTTCTAGACTTACACTTCTAAATGCCTGTCAATCAGTTCTACTTCAAAATCTCATAGAGAGCCTTTAGAATCAGCATGTCAAGGCCAGGAATGCAGCTCAGCTCAAGCAGGGTATTTGCTTTGTTTATATGAAGCTCTGGCTTTTTTATACTTAGTGCTGACCAGAGTGATAGTACAATGTAAAGTACACTTGCCATTTTCACAGCCTACCCAAGTTTGAACTGGCACTACATATAGTTCCCCGAACCCAGCCAGGATCCCTGAGAACAAAGCCAGGAGTAAGCTCTGAGCACCTCTGGGCATGTATGGTCCGCAAAGAAAACAAATTTAATATGTCAGACACCCATATTTTCTCCTCTCCCTGAATTTCTTATATTCTCTCTCTCTCTCTCTCTCTCTCTCTCTCTCTCTCTCTCTCTCTCTCTCTCTCTCTCTCTCTCTCTCTCTGTCTCATTCTCTCTCTCTATCTCATTTTCTCTCTCTCTCTCTGTCTCATTCTCTCTCTCTATCTCATTCTCTCTCTCTCTCTCTCTCTCTCTCTCTCTTTGGTTTTTGGGTCACACCCATCAGTGCTCAGAGGTTACTCCTGGCTCTGTGCTCAGAAATCACTCCTGGTGGGCGGGTTCTGGGGACTATATGGTATGCCAGGATTTGAACCATCATCCATCTGCATGCAAGGCAGGTGCCCTACCACTGTACTATCTCTCTGGCCCCCCTTTTTTATTTTTATTTTTTTTTTGTTTTGGGGCCATACCTAATGTACTCAGGGTTATTCCTGGCTCTGCACTCAGAAATCACTCCTGGAAGGCTCGGGAGACCATATGAAATCCTGGAGATCGAATCCAATTCCATCCCTGGTCAGCAGCATGCAAGGAAAATGCCCTACTGCTGTGCTAGCTCTCCAGCCCCATGAATTTCTTATATTCTAATGACTAAATAACACCATCATACAAAGTTGGAAGCATTGGGTGTATCAGAGCTGCTTATTACTCTTTGACATCCAGTTTGATACCAAGCCCTACTATGTCTTTGTGAAATCTTCAAGTTCTCTTCTTTCTACTTACCTTAATCAGCTCTAGATAAAACACTCTCCACAATTGCCTAGACTTTATCCAAGTCTTGTATTCATCTTTTATGTGCCTCCAGTTACCTTACTAGACTGTGAATTCTAATATATCTCTAAAACCGATGAATTAGATTATTAGAGTGGGAATAGGGAAAAAGGAAAGGCAATTTAGTAGGAAACTAATAAGGAAGTAATGGGTCTATATCAGTAGGAACTTAGTAAAAGTGGAAGAGTTATATTGGCATACAGAATATTTGGGGAGAGTCAAAGGAGTAACAACTGTCAGCAAAATAGTAGTCATCATTTAGATGTCTGTAAAGAGCTCTTCAGGAGATGGTGACACTGATGAATTGAAGAGGGAGAATTTATAAAGAAAAGACAGTCAGTGAAGTGTAAATTCCACAGATCTTAAGGGTAAATAGACTTTATTTTGAATTCGCTTAAGAACAGTTGTAGGCAACAGTGAAAGGCAGAACATGAGCCAGGTACAGAAATTATCATGGGGATGAAAATTAGTGTCGAGACAAATTGATGATTTGATGAAGGCACACACATATGTTTAAAATAATAAGCAAAAAAAATCCATAATTAGTTTATATCCAATTGACAGTAGGTTATGGGTTAAAGAGACCCAAAAGTAAGATTATATTCAATCACCAGTTAGAGTTAATATTTATTGCCAGAGGGAACTCAGTATGCACAGTGGTTAGTCATTCTGTTCCCATGGGATACCAGGATCTCTGGTAGTGACCACTTATGTGTTCAGTTGCCCAGGGGCCTCAGCAGCAGGGGCCTCAGAGATGTTGGATTTTTGTGCTCAAGAAAAACAGAATTCTCCGATTGCTTCTTATTAAAAGCAAAGGAATATCTTAACTGTTGAACTTCCTCAGCTTATCTTAAGATTTCACATTATTTTTATGCTTAATAATATGGAAACCATAGGGGGTTAAGGAATAATTTTGATACAAGCACTCCTTTCATTAGTCTTATGGTCCTTTACTGGCTATTAACTCTGTGAATGGGTTTTTCCCAGAACGTTCAAAAAATACTATTCGGGAATATATACACATATATATGTATACACACACACACACACACACACACACACACACTCATGCAAGTGAGTTTGTGGCCATTTGTGTAATAAAAGAAAATTTGGGAGTTTAATTTTCACTACTAATATCTACACTCAGGAACTTGTTTTGAAATACGTGTTTTCCGGTTTTCAATTTCTAAATTATTATAAAAAGCATTGTGTTAATTCCTTCTAATACCAATGAGAGAACTTGAGTTAAAGGGAAAGAAGGTATTTGTTATATACATATCTGATACCCATAAGTCAGTAGCCTCTGGAGATATGCTTCAGCAATTTTTTTAATATTTTATTTTCCAGTAGCTAATTAGAAAGGAAAAAATAAAAGTACAATCTACCTGTCAAAAATGGACCCATATTATTGCATGAAGATATAGTCTTACACCTATTTTTTGCAGAAAAATGCCTCCCAGGAGGGCATATCAATTAGAAGCTTTATTTATAAAGGCTAGCAATTTGAAAACTTCTGGTTACTGTCTTTTAGCTGCACAAATATATTTATGATTATATAATGAGTTGTTACTATACATGGATACACTCAACCATTGTATTTAAAGTTTTAATTCTGTCTAAATTTCTTGCGTAAAATCCTCTTTCATGAAAACTCAAATATTGTACTGATTGATTTTTCTAAGCACTCAGATGTTTCTTTATCCTTTACCATCCTTTGTGATACATTTTAAAACCTGATAAAAGAAAACTGATTCATTTTAGATCAGTTTCCATACTGCCACATGAATCAAAACATGTATTTTTGTCCTGTTCATGTTCCAGATACCATACTCCTCAGCATCTCCTGGGAATTATGTAGTAAGTACATTTGGGTTTGTTTGCTCATAAGAATTGATGTTACATTTTATTTGGGCAATAAAATGGCTGTCCAGATGTTAAGAAGAGCCCCTGTGTATTGGCCAAGAAGTGAACATCTGATTTGTATTGAGTTGTTTCATCTGCCATCCTCAGTGCATATGTTGATGTTCATTAGTGAAACAGTTATCAATCTGGCCCAAATTGCCCTGGGTACTGTGTTTTACTTCAGCATATGTTTCTGTAAAACCAGTACAATACACTTTGTCCAATCATGAAGAAAACCATCCCCAGTTACACAATGACATGCTTGAATTTGCCATTCTCCAAGAGAATAATCTTACTCCTTCCCACCCCACTCTCCACACATAAAGTCTAAGAAGACATTAAACTTTCTTCCAATCAGAGAGAATCCGATATTGGGAGAGGGGAAATTTATTTTTATTCTTAAAGTTAAAAATGCCTTTCTTCTATTTAGTAAGCACTAAATTTTCCTAATAATCAATATAGACCTACAGTCAAATTTATCAGGCTGTATATGAGCCCTTGAACTTAAAAATTGAACTATTAGTATATTATAATCCTTGCTACAGTTTAAGGTCCTCATAGAGGATAATTTGGTTATTATTTTTAGAAGGTTATTTTTAAATGTTAAATCTGGGTAAAATGATTAAAAGGAATATCTTTTCTGAAGAAAGTTTTGAGGTGATAACTAACTTGAATAGGAAAAATATAATTCTTTAAAAAATCTCAATGTACATATGGTCCTTCACAAAAATAATCTTTATAAACATGGTGGGAAAAATCCACATTGCCTTGAATCTGTATATTTAATACTCACTGTTCCCTCAATCTTTGTGATCTAATTTTTGAACTTATTAAGAAATTACTTCACATTTTACAATGAAGCAAAATTAAAATTACAGTGGATACAAAATTTTTACTAAGATCATTTAAGAATAAACCCAATAGCCTCTTGAAATTAAAGGTTTTTATTTGTAATGAAATTGAGTTTTTATATTAATTTCAGATACATATGTTTCTTGAAATAGTGGGCTATGTCTATAGAGGCATACTCAGATGAAGTGAAAATTCATGGGGCCAGGCGGTGGCGCAAGAGGTAAGGTGCCTGCCTTGCCTGCGCTAGCCTTGGACGGACCGCGGTTCGATCCCCCGGTGTCCCATATGGTCCCCCAAGCCAGGAGCAACTTCTGAGCGCATAGCCAGGAGTAACCCCTGAGCGTCAACGGATGTGGCCCAAAAACCAAAAAAAAAAAAAAAAAAGAAAATTCAACTACTTGGGGTTTTTTTTTACATCCAAAAAATTCTAAGATTCATTTGATTATATCCAAAAATTCTAAGATGCATTGCTTAAATTGTTCACTCTGCTTATCAGAAGTCATTGGATTAACTTTAGAATAATCTTGTTTCCATTTCAAATTACTTGTGTAGCTGCAACCTTAGTAGCCCATAGCATTGGTCATTGTTGTCTCTTTCTCTGACTGATATGATAGTGAAATACAGTGCTCCAGAATTATTGCATTTGATATGATAGAAAAAAGTAGTATCAATGAAATTTGAATCTATGAATATCTTTTTACTTTTAGTTTCCTATAAAAAACATTGGTATAAAGTATAAGAAAATTATATTAAGCTAAATCATAAATACACATGAATTATTTCCTTTTTATGGATTTGTAAAGACCCATTAAATGTTTTCTCCTTAACCTCACTATATTTGATGATTTATGATTATGTCAAAAATAATAAATTAGTGTTATAGGCTTATTATTTTTGAAAATATATCAAAAAATCAGCATATTTAATGCTAAATTATACTTTGCCTAATATTGAAGTAATTGTGCATTCAATAAAGTGTGCAGAAAATGTATCCTCTTACTTTTAGATTGTATCATAAAAATAAGTATAATTTCTTTTGTTTTTCTTATATTGTGTAATGAAATGTCATTTTTTACTGAAATTTTATGTAATTATTTAGGGTCCTCCAGGAGGTGGAGGGCCACCAGGAACCCCCATCATGCCCAGTCCAGCAGGTATTGTGATTGAACTAGCCATGTGGGCACTTGATTTTTAAAATAAAAACATAAAATATAGAAGTTGCACTTATGAAAGTAAATAGTAGTCATTATCTCTTTGATAGAATTCTTAAAGAAGTAGTAAGTAGAAATCGTCTTTTTAGATAACTGTTGTCCAATTACTGAAAGCATTTACAAATTCTTATTGAGTGGGTAAGAGCTTTAAACAGAATGTGTATTACCCAATAGTTTGACTGTAAAATAATCCTTAAGACTATGATCCAAATCTTACATCTTAGAAATATTACGCATAAGTAATACATGAAATAAATAGATTCATTAGTCTTAATGTAGCACTTAAAAACCATCAGCTTACTAAAATAAATGTAGATCTGGTTCTAGTATTATTTACTTTTCACATCTGAATTAGCTAATAAATCTACTATAGAAGAGGATTTTTGTTAATATTCAAACACAAAACTCAAATTCCATACTTTAATAATCACAAATTTGAGTCATTAACTTAAAAGCAGATTTATCATTTTTATTTTTTAAATTTTAATATAATGTGTCATGTCTTAAGGATTCTCATAGAGGGGTTTTGTAGAGTACAGCTCTCATAAAAAGTACTCTGGCACCAAGGTTCAGAAGTGATGAAAAACTTTATACCATTTAGGTGAAAGAAACTGCAGCTAGCAGACAATTGCTGGTTTAATCCACAGCACTCTATATGGTCCCCAAGCCCTGCAGAGAGTAATTCCTTTGCACAGAGCCTAGGTTTAAGCCCTATGCACTGTTAGGCAGAGCCCAAATCCCACCCCCCAATAATATTTTCAAACCATTTGACACTTTAATAATACTACTAGAAATAATTAGATATATCATCCAAGATTTCTGTAGGAAAGTATGCATTTGTTATAGTCAGTAGTAAATAGGTAGACAAACTTCATGCCAATGAAATTTTAGTGAAATTATTACTATTTAAATGAATATGATGGAACATATGTATCTATTAAATTATTATCAAAGAGTTTAATAGCATGGACTTACTAAAATTCTAAATTTTGTACAATATAATCACTATTTTGAAATTTATATTATTTTGAAATCTAGAAAATGGAAAACAAAGAATTTATCTGAACTTAATTAGAAATGAAATGCAAGACAGATTTTTTTTTAAATTAGTTTTTATGATGCACTGTTAAATTTGGTATAATTTTTTGAAGTCAAAGATATATGAAAGCTTGAAATTAAACTCATTGATCATATTAATAAAGTATATTTTTGTTTCAAGTATATATATATAACTTAAAAAGAACAAGTTTGATAATATAAAATTCTATTTATTTAATTTAATCTTTGGAAATATATATATATTTATATATATATATATATTATTCCTTGCTGCTCAGAGCATTTTCATTGAAAATGAAACAGATAAAATGCATGAATTGGGGCCCAGAGAGATAGCACAGTGGTGTTTGCCTTGCAAGCAGCCGATCCAAGACCAAAGGTGGTTGGTTCGAATCCCGGTGTCCCATATGGTCCCCCGTGCCTGCCAGGAGCTATTACTGAGCAGACAGCCAGGAATAACCCCTGAGCACTGCCGGGTGTGGCCCAAA